>NC_083287.1:47331135-47688635 GCF_963506605.1 Zootoca vivipara
AGAGAGAGAGAGAGAACTAGCCCCGGGGACTGGAATTTTGTTAGGAAGTGGCTGCCATTTGGTCTGGTAGATGTGACACTGTGAAAATCAGAAGGAACAAATAAAAATGCGCGTAAATAAACTTTCCAGAAAGCCTACTGTCCAGAGGAGATCAGTTGTGCTAAATGGGATGGGGTTTAGATTAGTCACGGTAAAAAAATGTCCCATTGGTTTAACAATCTGTGGATTGGGTCCATTCATGGTGCCCTTTCAATTTCCCCAGCTATTTTTGAATCCCCTAAGATGATAGAACCTTTACAAAAAAAAATCACACATAGTCCTATAGCTGTGTCTACCATCCAGATCAAAGAGGGATTGCACAGAATGAGTTAAATACATATTATCATAATGAATCTCTGTGGAGTCTGCTGAATCTCTGACCTCTCCGATCAGTTTCTATGCCTGATGACAGACAAGGCTGCTCAATGTTTGTCCAGGTGTCATTTTCACAAAATCGACCCAATAATGGGCGTGTCTGACTATTTAGCCCACATTTCTAAGCATTTCTATGTGGGTATTTGTAGGTATTATGATTTCTATAATAATGTGGAGAAACCATCGCAAATAAATGAAAAGCAAACCTTTGTCTGAAACATCAATTTCGGTGTATTGTCAACATCATGAATGACATTAAGCACAATCTTTTGGCACAAAATACTTCCTGTTTCAGTTTGTAATCCTTCTTAAACATTATTCTCCTTCAGTTAAACATCTGTTTCAGGCTTAAATGAGCTGGTGCTAGAGTATTATTCAGTGGCTATTATACTTCCAAGTGGAAAAGAGCTTTGGAGAGAACATCACAATAGCTATTATGACAGTAGCATTATATTATGATGCAGCTTTCGTGGAAACTTTAAATTCTCTGGCTTTGACAGATAATTATGTACTTGCATTACACTGCGGAATGTGTTATAAAATTGAAATCCATGGCATGCCTTTCAAGTGGGTGACAATTCCATCTTTATAACAACACCGGTTCTTCCTTCTGAATCAAAGATTTCTCTGACACAAGGAAATTCTGCTGCTGTGCAACCACCCTAGAAGGAAACTTTTTCCCCATTATGGTTTTCCTGTTGTGTGTACTACTGAGCACCCACATTCTCAGCAGAATAGTGCCCAGACGTTACTATAGCTTTGAATCTGGAGCTTTAGCAACTGTGGGTCACTTTCTGGCAATGAGTTCTCATTGTAGCCCAGGAAACCCCCACCTACAGTCCTTTGATTAATATGTGGATCAAACAGTTCCATATTGTAATGGACAGATGAAATATGGCCAGATTCACAGTGCTGGAGGAGTCTAGAGCTCAATTTGCCCAAATCCAGTGACTCCCTGTGAATATAGGAGTGCTATAGACATCAATATCCCTGGCCCATAAAGATGTCTCCATTCACTTCTGTGGAGAGTGTTGCTCTGTTTGTGCAAAGGAAATTGCTGGCTCCACTGAAGTAAACGGAGGAACCATTCTTGCAGGAATTCCGTGTCATAGCAGTCCAGTGTTTCACATTGGCGAAGAGAGTCTTGTATTTGAGGCATTAATTCACTATTGGCTATAGAAAGAACTCAGTCTTTTTGCATCACTTCTGCAACAGCATCACACAAATGAGATATTTATGAAGATGAAGTTCTCTGTCAATATCTTTCATAACCATTCTGGATCCAAATTACCAATCTGGCTTTCAATTATATTTGGATTCCCTGGGTGGAAAATGAACATTTGAGGATGGTGGTGGAGGTTGTTGTTGTTGTTGTTGTTGCTGCTGCTGCTGTTGTTGTTAATAAACTGTTTTTCAAATCTGAGGATTCTCAGGGTGGTAAATAACAGTTCATCAAAATGCAGCACATCAATGCAACATAAAAGTAATAAAACCAGCAACAATTTAAGCATGTGAAAAGGGTAGTGATTATTTAAAAGTCCCTGGCAGAGAGATTTGCAGAAGGTGATCACATTGTGCCTTCACACCCCCATAGAATCTGGCAGTATGTCCAAGAGGACATTTAGTCCATCTCTTTGACCACAAGTTGAGGCTATTTGCCACCCGCCAACCTACCATCAATCAAACTATAAAATTCTACACAATCCATTTGAACAAAGAGTGCAACTGTGCCATAGTTCCTGTCCCACTGACAGCACTGTTGTTTCCAAAATGCAACATGTACACAATTTCAGGGCAAAGGTAGTACAGAAGGATGCGGGTGGCGTTGTGGTCTAAACCAAAGAGCCTTTGGGGCTTGCTGGTCAGAAGGTTGGCGGTTTGAATCCCCGCGATGGAGGGAGCTCCCGTTGCTCTGTCCCAGTTTCTGCCAACCTAGCAGTTCGAAAGCACACCAGTGCTTCTCTGGCGGGAAGGTAAATGGCGTTTCTATGCACTCTGGTTTCCATCACGGTGTTCTATTGCGCCAGTAGTGGTTTAGTCATGCTGACCACATGACCCAGGAAGCTGTCTGTGGACAAACGCCGGCTCCCTCGCCTGAAAGCGAGATGAGCGCTGCAACCTCATAGCCGCCTTTGACTGGACTTAACTGTCCAGGGGTCCTTTACCTTTTTTAGTACAGAAGCTGAAACAAAATGAGAAACAGAGAAAACTAACAGAACAAATTTGCCCACCCATAGTAACTTTTGACATTTGCAAATGGCACGAGAAGTATCCACATCACTAAAGCTAACAAGAACAGCCCTCTCTGCAAGGTGACTAAAACCGTAAATAAAATATGCCATACTGTGCCCTAATATGCCATATACCTGAATATGTTCCCCAAACTCACTAACACACATGCAACTTCAAGAACTATGCCCCCCCCGAACCAACAAGATTGTCTTGAAGACAAAGTCAAGAGTTAGTTTAGAGCAGTGAGTAAAGAGGATAATTATCTCCAATTCAGGAACAGGTAGGTAATAACTACTCTCTGCCTGCCCTTAGGAACTTCAAGTGTTATTAAATTACAGAGTGTAGCTCCTGCACAAATCCAACCATTACTTTTCCAGGAAAGTTGTTTTACTAGGAGCCTAAGTACCAGTTAATAGAAGAAATTGTTGCAATTTATTGGGCATGTCATGTGCCTTTACAAATTATTCATCAGTATTATAGGCTCTCATGACGGGGACTCTTTCTCAGAGTCTCTGTTCTCCACCACCTCATGTCTCTGGCCTGTGTTTTCCTTTTCTAAGCTTTATTGCTCTCTTCTACTTCATGGGCTTCTCATTCAGTAAAAAGAGGGTTCTTTTCTTCCTTGTCCTAGTTTGCCATTCTATTACTGCCACCGTCGTTGCTGAATAGAGACTTGTGGGAAGGTTTTAAAATAAAAATAAAATAAAATTGCAAGTTCTTCCTGATTCTAATATTGCTGAACTGCGATTGACATTTGTGTTGATGAGAAATGGAGGGTCAATTGTGGACCGTTCTGGACAGGAACCTGCTCAAATCTACAAAGCCAGATTCACAGCTTGAGGGTGATGTAGATCTGGCCCTGATTTTTGATATCTTTGCGGCATTGGTGTCTAGGAATAAGGGATTCATTTGGTTCAATTTGCTTTTAAAGGCTAACCTACTTAACTCATACTTTCTGAAGCAACAAGCCCTCCTTCAAAATTCACACTTCTCCATGCAATTCTTCAGTGATGTTGCATCCAGTAGGGTAGAGTGTGCATAAAAATCCATACTGTTGTCAAAATAAGGTATAGAAATGCATCATATTGGGGGGAATTGCTTTGCAAAAAATGTGTGTATTGGGCAACACGGCATACAAAAGTGTGTGTATTGGGGGGGGAATTGAACTAAGATGCTGATGAATCTTAGTTCACTTTACTAACTGATGAGGAAATGCAGAGAACTGAACTTAAGGTTAGAAACCAAAATGGTCAGTCGCTGGTCCCTGGTGGCGGCACAACGTAGCATTCAATAGGCGAATGTTTACTATCCATGCCCTACTAAGGTCCAGATTACAGTATTGCAACAGGCCATTTGAAGATTGATAATTAACTTCAATTGGTTAAAAAAAAACACAGCAAGGAAACTACAACTAGGACTGAGTGGTTAGAACACATCTCCAAGGTTTTGAAGCTTCACTGGCTTCCTGCCCATCTCCAGGCACGATGCAAAATGCTCTTTAAAAGACTCTGCATGAACCTGCCCATCATAAGAGGTCCTCCTCTGGATGCCCTTTGCCATTATTTATTTATTTTATTAAATTTGTATACCTCTCTGAAGATCACAGGATGGTCCACAACATAAAAATACAGAATGAGAACACGAAATACCATACTAAAACAAAAACAAACCAATAGCCCTCCTTCCCACAAACACATTTAAAAGGCCACAGAATGTTGATCAGCCCAAGGCGGATGATAGAGAAATGTTTTCACCTGGAGCTTAAAGATATTAATGAGGGCACCAGGCGAGCCTTTCTGGGGAGAGCATTCCACAAAGTGGGTCCCACCACAGAAAAGGTCAGTTGCCATGTTGCCACCCTCTGCCACCGTGCTGCCACCCTCGCACGTCTCCCCCCACCCTCTCATGAAGGAGGCGAGCAAGGAAGCGTCTAAGATGGTGATCGCAGGCTCCAGATCAGTTCATATGGAGAGAGGCAGTCCTTGGGTGATTGACAGAGTGGACTAAGTCAGTTCATACTGAAATTAGCAAAGAACAAATCTCTCAAGCTTGCCTTGGACCGGGTATTACATCCATCACGTTAACAGCACAATCCTATGGATATTTACTCAGAAGCAAATTCTGCTGCATCCAGTTGAGTTTTCACCCAGTTTCATGTGCAGCCTTGCAGCCTTGCAGTCTGTGTATGTTTTTCAGAATCCTGATGCTGCAGTAATAATCTCTTTGCCCTAAAAGCTGCTGAATGAATGTTATGGTTATTGGCGATTTATCATATGAAGGCATAGTCTCACTGATTTGACTTGTCAATCTGACATTATTTTGTCTGCAGAGGCAAGGATGGGCAGAGCCATAAAACATGGGGAGGGGGAAATGAAGTGTGACAAAAAGCAATGTTTGCAGTCATTGTCTCTTTGGAGCGAAGTCTTGGTTCATTAGGCATGAAATGTTACATTAACAGCAATGCTTTTGGTATGCTATAAACAAACCATAAGCTTTTTAAGTGCAATCTGTCAGAAATAAATGTGGCATGTTTCTATCTAAATATTTTTTTTTCAGAAAAAGAAAGAAAGATGCCACAATTAAACAGAAGAGATAGTGCTATGAAACAGCCTCATAAAATGCTCACCAGGCCGTCTGTCATGGGTGTGAGCTCTTTGGTTAGACAAAAAGTCACCACCAAACGCTTTTTGTACAGCCTGCAAGTTGGTGGCAAACAGCAACACCTGGATCATCTGCTTTTGATGGCTCAGAGCCAACACTCACCTGGGGTGAGTCCCATTGAATTCAAACGAGACTTTCTTCTGAGTAGAACTGTATAGGATTACACAGTACACAAGGAGGAGCATGCTGGTCATTGTTTGGTTTGCTTCCATTGGCTACCGCTGCTTTAACCACTACACCATGCTGCTTCTAATCTTATTCTTCTTTGAAAACAGAAGTGTGTAGCAGCTTACAAAGGGACTCCTGGTAGCCTTCCACCCACTCACTAGGTTCACAGCCAACCTTGTGCCTGTTTGCAGATGAAGAGACACACATGGACCACAGTGAAATAGCTAAATTGGGGTGGGAAACGTCTGTTCTGCCAGGTTTTGCTGGACTCCAACTCCAACTTCTCATTCTTCTTTGGAGATCACTTTGTAGCCGAGTAAGATTGTCTTCAATGAACACAGCCTTAGCAGAACATCTGTAGGTGACTGTGGGGACTGTGGGGGCCAATTCTTTTAACTCCCATAAACCCCAGCCAGTAAGGCCAATTGTGAGGGGGTGATGGGTATTGTGGTTCAACAACATCTGGAGGTTCATATATCCCCCATTCCTTGGCTAGATTTATATTTGCATGTGAGAAGAGATGCATCTCCCCATCCAGGGCCAATTGTTCTCAAAAGCAGCTAGTTGTGTGTGACTGCAGGTGGATCAGAGCCATAAAAGAGTCGTGATATGGTAACCGTTCCCAAAGCATAAATCAGGGGAAGCCAACGTGCTGCCTTCCAGATGTTTTGGACTTCCCATCAGCCCCAGCTGGCATTGTCAGTGTTCAGGGATTATGGGAGTTGTAGTTTAACAATATCTGGAAAGGACCCTGACCTAAGTCGTAGCATAAAGTGTGTAATTCCTTTGCATATTTTGTCAGAAGCAAGCACCGTTATGTTAAATGGGGCTGCCTCCTCCTCCTCCTCCTCCTCCTCCTCCTCCTCCTCCTCCTCTTCTTCTTCTTCTTCTTCTTCTTTTTCTTCTTCTGTTGTTTAGTCGTATCCGACTCTTCGTGACCCCATGGACCAGAGCACGGCTCTCTTCCACTGCCTCCCGCAGTTTGGTCAAACTCATGTTAGTACTGTAGCTTCGAGAACACTGTCCAACCATCTCGTCCTCTGTCGTTCCCTTCTCCTTGTGCCCTCCATCTTTCCCAACATCAGGGTCTTTTCCAGGGAGTCTTCTCTTATCATGAGGTGGCCAAAGTATTGGAGCCTCAGCTTCAGGATCTGTCCTTCCAGTGAGCACTCAGGGCTGATTTCCTTCAGAATTGATAGGTTTTATCTTCTTGCAATCCATGGGACTCTCAAGAGTCTCCTCCAGCACCATAATTCAAAAGCATCAATTCTTCGGTGATCAGCCTTCTTTATGGTCCAGCTCTGGCTTACTCTGAGAAAATGATGCAGGATTGTAGCCTCAATTATGAAAGGGTTATTTTTGCCCTCTGGCAAGGGTGTTGCCGTGTCTGCAATGTAGTGAGAAGGCGGAGCATGGATTTTGGGAAGCCGAATCCTTGCAAATTACGAAAGGTTTACCAATGTTGGCAGAGGGATTTGAGAAAGGACCATCCCATGCCAAGTGTCTCAATGACTATGGAGTTGAGCACAGAGTGGAAACAGCATGTTTCTCTCCAAAAACACCACTAGACTATCATACCTTTGACTGAGGTGCTTGAGGCCTATCGTCAACAGGCATTTAACTCCATTAATAGCAATACTTTATTTGCATATCTTGCGTAGTAGAGGGGGTTTATCTCTGTAATTATCAAATGTAACTCCAAACAAGCTCTTTGATTTCCTTTCATCGCCAGCCAAACATTTGGTTTCGAAAGGAATTCCTTTAAACTTCAGCGATGTATCAGCACATGACAATGTCAACGTAGAGCTCCAGTTTGAGTGAGTCAGACATGAAAGTATTTCTGAGTGATATTCTAGAACACATGCTCACTCACTTCAGGCTGATTTTGCTTTGAGGCGTGAGGACTGTTTGCAGCAAAGATCTTCACCACTGGAAAATGTCCTGCTCATTAGTGGCAGTAAGCAAAGGCTGGTGCTTTTCTAGGTAATGCTATTTTTTCCCTTCAAACAAGCAACACTTGGGCATCAGGTCACCTGGTCACACCAGGCCATCAGTAACTGAAAGTAAAAACAACAACAAAATTATCAAGCAGATATTTACAACCCCAGACAAGCAGCTCAATTTATATCCATTGTTGGATTCCTGTGGTTAATTGAAGGTAGGAAGAGATGAATCTGTCAATTTCAGTTTTTCTCAGTTTCTCATTTTCCCACACTACAGCTCTCCACATTTCCACATCAGCCTGTGATTTATTTGTTTTTAAAGTCTTTATGAACCCATCAAAATTTCAGTGCGGCTACCCAAATTTTTCTATGCATTTCCTCCTTCTAGACACATTTTCTTTTGCAGTGTACGGTATTTCCCCTAGTATTTATATTTTCCCTAATACTGTACAATGCGTTATTGTATGTTATTTTCACTGATATATGTATTCTTATGCACATTTCACCTTAGTGCAGGCACATTGGTAAACATTACTTGGCTGAAGAACTGCATTGCAAAATTTGGAAAATGGTGATTTTTGAACAGTGGACATGTTTTGGTTCACTTGGTTCAGGATTAAGTAGATTCCCCTTTAAATGTGAAATGAAACAAACTTCTCCATCCCTGCTTAAAGGAAAGGTACTTTTCACACCTTTGGCCTCTTGGAAATTTTATTTGCCCCTTCTGTGACCAACTTTTCTGGTGCTAGCATGAGAGCCGGTGTGGTGTAATGGTTAAGAGCGGTACACTCGCAATCTGGGGAACCGGGTTCGTGTCTCCGCTCCTCCACATGCAGCTGCTGGGTGACCTTGGGCTAGTCACACGTCTTTGAAGTCTCTCAGCCCCACTCACCTCACAGAGTGTTTGTTGTGGGGGAGGAGGGGAAAGGAGATTGTTAGCCGCTTTGAGACTCCTTTGGGTAGTGATAAAGTGGGATATCAAATCCAAACTCCTCCTCCTCCTCCTCCTTCTTCTTCTTCTTCGAACACGTATTATTAAATTAATCCATTTTCTCCCACCCTCAACCCGCAGTTTAGTTTTGAAGCTGGTAGGGTCTGTTTATCCCTAATATATATGCAACTATGTAAAATTGTATCTATACTCTCCCCTGCCTTTAAAGGAATGATAATATTAATTTACAATGCCAGTGGCATTAACGTTTGATATTTTGATGTGTTCCTTTATACTTTGTTGGAAGCTGTCCAGAGTGGCTGGGGTAACCCAGTCAGATGAATCGGGTACAAGTAATAAATTGTTGTTGTTGTTGCAGGCTAATAGACATGCAACAAAATTAGCTATTCTACTTTATTTTGTGAGCCACCTTCGGTCCTGTGCTGGGAGAAATGTGGGATATTAATGAATGAATGAAATAAGCAGCACCTCCAAGTTATTGGATACATCATTAACTGAGAGGATAACTTTGAAACATGACTGCAAACAATGAAGTAGCATTGCCATGCTGTATAGTGCTGTTGCGTTCTTGAACTTGCCATAGACTTCTGCATTACATGCTGTACAATTCGGACAAGTTAATTGACAATTTTGTGCAAAAAAGGTCAAAGAAACATGTATAAAGTTTCTTTGTATAAACATATCTATGAATCATAGAACCATAAAATTGTAGTGTGGGAAGTGACCCAAAGGGACATCTAGTCCAACCCCCTGCAATACAGGGATCTCAACATGACATGACATGCCATGCAACCTCTGCTTAAAAATCTCCAATGAAGGACAGTTCATCATCTCTTGTAAGCGTCTGTTCCACTGTCAAACAGCTCTTACTATCAGAGAGTTCTTCCTGATGTATAGTCAGAATTTCTTTTCTTGTAACTTGAATCCATTGGTTTGGGTCCTAGACTCCAGAGCAAGACAAAACAAGTTTGCTCCATCTTTCGTGTGACAGCCCTTTAGATATGTGAAGATGGCTATCGTATCTCCTCTCAGTCTCCTCTTCCCCAGGCTAAACATATCCAGTTTCCTCAACCACTGCTCACAAGGCTTTGTTTCCAGACCCTTGATCATCTTGGTCTGCCTCCTCTGCACACGTCCCAGCTTGTCAATATCCTTCTTAAATTTTGGTGCCCAGAACTGGACACAGTACTCCTGATGTGGTCTGACCAAGGCAAAAGGCTTACTGAAATCAAGATATACTACATTCACAGCATTCCCCTGATCCACCAAGCTTGTAATTCTATCAATTTGACTTGTCTTTGAATTTTTATTCATTTTCCCCTTTTTAATGAAGTTCATTTCATTAATCAGAAATGAAAAGTGCTGTTTAATAATATAATACTAAAAAAAAACTTTGTTATCAATTAACTCATTCTTATGCATTTAGCTCTCTCGTATTTTTGAACATTTATTTAAGTGAACAAATAGGAGCCCCCCAAAAATGAATCTACTACTGATGTGTACTCTGAAGAAAGTCACACAGGGCTAAGTGTTTTTAGAATTGCAGCCTCAAATTAGTTGGCAATAGTAAAGTACAGAAAAATAAGACATTCATAATTTATCTTACTTTTTAATTGTCAGCGGTGATAGGACAACATAACATGCTGAATCTAACATCTTTCTCAGCTCATTTAACTTTTATTTGTCAATTGCGCTCACCTGTTCTAAGAGCTAAATTTATTTTTATGAACACAGTTTCCTGTCTCGTTGAGATGAAAAGCCATTTAATGTGTTGTCAAAAATCTATGCTCCTTGCCAAAGATTATTCAACTCCAATAACTTCCAAGCTGGGAGGAGGGAATCATTCTTAGGACACTGTCAATCTCAGGTAGCTCTTTAAATGTGCATTTAATCATAATGAAACTCTATTTTTTTAAGTATTTAAACACAGAACTAAAGTTATATTTTTGTTATATTTGAGGGGAGCTTCCTAATTTTTTAAGGGCATTGAATCAATAGAATAAGTACTTGTTCTCTCACTTAGGAGGTAAGGACTTTCTGTTTGACAGGACTGGACCACCTCAGGGTAGAGATGGTTGTTGGGGGTGGGGTGGGGCCCAGAATGCTCCTCCATTCTAGAAAAAATATTCCTGAATGTAGAAAGTGAGAAGGATTGACTTCTCCCTGATCTGCTAGTTTTCTACATGCAGGGATAGCTATATGAAAGAACATTCAATAATGTAAGGGCCACTTCTTTCAGTCTCAATTTATACATCCCAGATAAAAGTTTACTGCCGCATTGAGATCAAGGCCCTGGCTGTCCAGCAGATTTCTGAGTCCCCAGGTCTTTTCAAGAAAAAACATCCACCTGGGGTACTTTATAAATAGGAAATATTATTCATTGCATGGACTGCTATGGGATTCCCATAACTCCTGGTGAAGAGCCTGCAGTTTATATTACATTGGGATTCGGGGCTTATTCTCTGGGCTGTAGACAAGTGGTTCCTTATGCTTCAGAGATTTAAAATGCACTCTGGTACACTTTTAGGTGATCCTTGAAAGGCACAGTGGAAATGATATAGAAAAAGAGGTGGGCCACATAACTCTTTACTTTTTAATATTTAAGCAGAAAAGTTCTAAATTTTGTGTGTATATTTTCTACTGACTTTTCAATCAAGAACCCTTTCAAGCAGGTTCCATTCAGCAGGCTGTTGTGTAAGAAAATGTGGCAGTAGACATTCTGAGAACTGGTGTAGTGTAATAACTAGAATGCCCAACTTCGATTGCGAAGACTTGAGTTCAAATCCCCAGTCAGCTACGAAGCTCAGTAGCTGACTTTGGCAATAACTATCTCTTATCCTCTAAGGTTGGTGTGACAAAAGAAGTAAGGGAGGAATCTGCAGTATGGCAGCTGCCTCGAGACCACCAGTTCTCTCTGAAGGGCAGGATGCAAATTGCTTAAAGGGAATATAAAAATGTGAGAATAATATTTTTATGTTGATGTTTGCTCTCAGCCTTATTTTCTAAATCGTGATCTTTTGTTATGTTGTCCTTCTGTCTGGTTAGTATAAAATCGCTGTGACTCCAGTCAGAAAATTAAGAGTTTACAAGTTTATATTACCAAAATGTAACATACGCACAGTGAAACACAAAGTAAGGTTAGTATGTTTGACTCTGATTGAGGAAATGAGAGTTCAGATTTCCATATTTAGATGCCCTTGGGTCAGTCATGCTCTCAAACCTACTTCACAAGGTTGTTGTGAGGCTATAGGACCTCCACATCCATTCAGGCCACTCTGGAAGGCAACAAGGGTTAATCTTAAGATCTCCTTTGACCAACACTAGCAAGGTAGATTTAAACAACACCATACTTTGCTTAAACCTGCCATGCTAACTCTTGTGGCCCAAGGCTCTTGCGATTGATCTGAATATGCCAATAAGTTATTCATCATCTGAAACTCAGGACTAAAGAAAGGTGAGTTGGGAACAAAATAAATTTTCGGTGTAGACTTTGATGTGAAACTTCATAGGTGTTGGAGGGCAGCCATGGCTTTGATCCTGGGATAGTTGTCAGAAATCAAAACCCGATCTCTCATTGGATTGCACATTTTACAACAATTCCCAGTTTAGATGGGAGACAGTGCTGTCCGGAAGCAGCTGGGAGAGTTTCTCATGAAAAGGAAAGGGGGTGTAAAATGTCCTTCCAGGGATTTTTCTCCATTTTGCAATTTCTTCAGAGTCAATGGTAGATAATTTTCTTCAATTGTCCAGTTTTGTATAAGTCTTGAGACTTGAAGTCAGAAAGTAAGCCTATATTACAGAAAGTAGAATATACTCAAAATTTGGTATTTTTTAGCTCAAATTTGAAATTTCCGTATCCAGGAACTTAAGAATTGTCTGTGGATGTTCACTTAATTCAAATTATGTCAGTCATATCACTTCTTCAGAAGCGGATATACAAATCTGCAGACTTGTTGCTATTTGGTTTCTTGTTTCAAGCACCAAGTCAGACTTGTGACAGTAGGGAGAACCAACCAGAAGTTTTGAGAGGTTGCATGCATCTGCATCATGCGTTTAAACATTCATGGCTTCCCCCAAAGAATGCTGGGACGTGCAGTTTCTTAAGGGTGCTCAGAGTTGTTTGGAGACCCCAAAGAGCTACAATTTCCAGAGTGATTTCACAATCAGTCCCTTTCCCCTGAGAAATATGAGAATTGTAGCTCCATTACAGTTCCCAGAATCTTTGGAGGAACCCATGACTGAGTATCTGATACTGCTTTCTATGCATAGTGTAAAATATAGTCTGGCCTCCCACAAGGTCTGAGGGACAGTGGACCAGCCCTCTGCTGAAAAAAGTTTGCTGACCCCTGCTCTAACCAATGCACCACGCTTCCCATGCTGCTGTTAAGATACCGCCTGTGCGGCTGTTCTCCATGATAGACAGGGTGTGACCTAGCAGGTAGGCAGCCTGACAGAGATGCATCATACTACTGGAAGCTGTTCTGCCCTTTTGGCAGCTTTGCCCTCCTCTTTTTGGAGGAGACACCATGATAATGACTCGCCTCCCTTTTCTGGAAAGCAACGCAGAGCCTGCCAATTTTTAACAGGCATTAAATGCCACTTCCAGGAGCTTCAGAAAGCTCATTGTTGTAAAGGCATTGATTATACCTCTCCCAGGGAGACAGACCTCGAGTACATTGTCAGCTGAAGAGAAATGTCCTGTGGGTGACATCCTGAAATATTTCAAGAGGGGGGCAGAGGAACCAAGAGATGGGCATGACTCAGTAGCTCAGACACAGCATTCAGAGATAATGACAAGCACGGTGAAAAGGAGGCACTGAAATAACATTAGTAATAGCACCACATATTGTGCTGTAGAAGTGATGGAGATGTTTGGAATTAGCAGCTAGTTTTTATCAGCCATGAAGGGCAAGGCTCAAGAGTGCAAGTGGTTGCCCTGGCTGATCCAAGCACCTTGTCCACATCCTCGAGCCTTACAAACTGAAACTCATCTGACATAACAGGACTAGATGGTGCAATAGAGGTAGCAATATATGCCTTCTTTGCTGCCTTCACTGCCACTAGGTAGGCTCAATGATGAGCCCTCACCAGTGTTTGATTGCATTCAACTAGAGTTTTCCTCCACCCACCTTCCATCCATCTCCCAGCTTGTTTCCTCGCTCTAAGCTCTAGAGTATACCAGGGAGCCAAAAGGGCTCCACAAAGTGGGAGAGGGCGCTCAGGGGCCATTGTGTCAATGGCCTGAAAGTCAGATACTCATTTCATACAGCTAGATGATTATGATTTGGAGATAAATGAATTAGCTACCCATTAGTTCTGGAGGAATGGCAAGCAGCTATACAGAGAGGAGTGGAAGCTGCAAGTGAGGCCCTGATATTTATTTTCAGAGAGGACATTTGGGAGGTGGAATGTCCTTTGCACCATAAGATTTTGTTGTTGTTTAGTCGTTTAGTCGTGTCCGACTCTTCGTGACCCCATGGACCAGAGCACACCAGGCACTCCTGTCTTCCACTGCCTCCTGCAGTTTGGTCAAACTCATGTAGGTAGCTTCAAGAACACTGTCCAACCATCTCGTCCTCTGTCGTCCCCTTCTCCTTGTGCCCTCCATCTTTCCCAACATCAGGGTCTTTTCCAGGGAGTCTTCTCTTCTCATGAGGTGGCCAAAGTTTTGGAGCCTCAGCTTCAGGATCTGTCCTTCCAGTGAGCACTCAAGGATGATTTCCTTCAGAATGGATAGGTTTGATCTTCTTGCAGTCCATGGGACTCTCAAGATTCTCCTCCAGCACCATAATTCAAAAGCATCAATTCTTCAGTTATCAGCCTTATGGTCCAGCTCTCACTTCCATACATCACTACTGGGAAAACCATAGCCAGCCCTGACTACTGAATTAAGACTTTTCCCATCTACCTAGAAAGAATGAGTATAAAGCCTCTATTTCCACTCTCATGGGCTAGAGTATACATAAAAATATGCTCAAGAGATCACACAATAATAAAAAACCCCTCCTCCAGGGAACATGAATGATGACTTCAAGAGAAGGTGGACATAAATTTTAATTAGTTGGTTATTTGATCTTATATTGTTAGTGATAGAGAGGCTCAGAAAGGAATTATGTGTGCTTAGCTCTGACATGGTTTAGAATCAAAACACAGAGCAAGTAAGAATCCATGAAGCAAAAAGAATATTTGGAGGAATGAAACAAAGACTACATCCCATTAGAAATTCACATGGGGGGACCCCAGTGTTCATCCCTGGCTTAATTGAGTTTCCTATGCATTTTAACTGCAATTTCTGAGAAAATTCAACCTCCAGAACCCTTCCAAAGAAGGAAGTAGAAGACAGGTTAAGGCCTGCGAAAGGCTATCTGGTCTAAATGAAACAGATATTTCATTTCAAGCCAGCTAGCCTAGCTGCTTGTACCGGTACATAATTCTATTTCTTTTTCACTGGTGTACAAATAAGCAGATTCTCTCCACACCTTAAGAGCTTTTACCTGTAAGATGGTGTTATGTACTGAGCTGAATCCTAGAACAATAGGATCCAGAATGCAGCAGTCTGATTGGTCTAGAGGAGCCACCCAATCCAGCTCCAGGTGGAAGTGATTCAGCAACCTGATTGGCCTGCAGGAGCAGCCAATCAGGCTGCTGGCAGAAGTCAATCCGCAACCTGATTGGCCCACAGGTGCAGCTCTGAAGTAGCCAATCATGCAAGGCCCATTGTGTAAATAATGTATATTGTGTAAATAATGTATATAAGCAGACGTTTTTGGGGAAAGAGCCATTCTTCTCTTCTTCCTCTATTGCTACTACAAGCTGAATAAAGAGCACATACCTGGTGTGTGTGTGTGTGTGTGTGTGTGTGTGTGTGTGTGTTCTTTTATTTCCTCAGAAAAAAACAGCCCAGTCCTAACCTAAAGCACAAACACTTATTGCATATACACCCACATTGAAAGTGCCATCTGGAGGGGGACTCAAAAGAGCTGGAGGAAGAACAGACAAGATATCTTTGTCCATGGTGGTGTGTTATTGTGGACGCTCACTCTGGTCTACAGTTCAGAGTTTTCTCTTTTTTGCACAGCTTCAAAACCCTGCAAGTATCTTTTTATATTTGCCTCCAGGCAGGCAATTGCTTTATTGGCTAGAATTATATTATTTTGTTTTTACTGCCCTGTTTACTGATAGCCTGTTTATTGTTGACTTGTTGTGGGTTTAATTTGTTTTTTAAAAAATGTTGTAAACCCCTTTGGATGGGCTTGCCCAGAAAAGTGGCCTTTACAATATTTCAGCTTAAAAACAACCCACCCACCCCCACATTTTCTGTTTTGATACTCCTGTTCAGAAATCTGAAGTACAATGCTCATGAGAAAAATGTCCGAATGTTAACCCGGCCCCTTCACAGGATTCGTAATTGAAGTTTTGGTAAATGCAGTTTTCCAAGGGTACAAGCCTTAGTCTTGAATGCCAAGTATCTTAATCATCATGCAGAGAAGGAAGATTTTTTAATCTCTTAGCCAAAAGATAATCTTCTGAAAGGAATTGTCAAAGCTCTATTGCCTGAATCATGCCCGCTGCTGTAATCCAACTAGTGTCTGTCATCCCAAAGCTGAGGAGAAGACCATATCTATTCCATGTTAGTAGTCATACAACATTTCATTATCTTCAATATTTCTTCTTCTTCAAGAGTCCCTTTCAGATTAGTCTTGTCAGGAAAGGGTTTTTCTCTCTCTCCCCACAATTGTTTTTCCAATTTTTCAAGCAACCCAAGTCCCATCATTGTGTTCTTAAACTCATCCTACAAAAGGTATTTAAGACATTTCTTTTCTCTCCTTGTTTGCACAATGAGGGTAGCCAGTGGGCTTCTGGAAGTCTGTGCCCAAGACAACTGCTAAGCTCAGACTCACATTTACTCTCCCACCCTGTCTTAATTCCTCTATTGAAAAAAAAGAAGAACCTGACTGGCTGAAAGGGCCCCTCGGCTCACTTTGCAAAACCCAATATGCAATTTATTCCCACATTTCAAAGGAAGAATGGGGAGCTTTACAATCTCTTCAAAGGAACCAAGGCATAGCAATCGAGCCCAGATGATGAGAGGACAGATATGCAGGCCCAACAAGTGGATTCTTGAAGGGGTCCTTAATATTGGGGGGGGGTGTATTTCATTTTAAATTATTTATTTAATTATTTCCTGTACTACCCTTCACCCGAGGACCGCAGGACAGTTTACAATATAAAAACACAGAAATACATAAAATTGTAATACAGTTTAAAAAGCCATAGATTGCTTCGTTGTCCAGAGCCCTGGTAGTAGAGGAACATTTTCACCTGGCGCCAAAAGATAGGTAATGAAGGTGCCAGGCAAGGCTCCCTGGGGAGAGCATTCTGCGAGCGGGGAGCCTCCGCAGAAAAGGCCCACTCTCCTGTTGCCACCCTCCAGACCTCTTATGGAGGAGGCGCACGAAGAAGGGCTTCAAATTATGATTGCTGGGTCTGGGTTGGTTCCAGTGGGAGAGGTGGTCATTGAGAAAGGAGGATTTGATTCCCCTATCTGGCAGTACTTTTCACACAACCCAGCAGTGGTAGCTTTGCTAATCCAGGTAGTTGTGTATAGTTACTGTGGTGAAAAGGGTATTGTTGTTTAGTCATATAGTCGTGTCCGACTCTTTGTGACCCCATGGACCAGAGCATGCCAGGCACTCCTGTCTTCCACTGCCTCCCGCAGTTTGGGCAAACTCACGTTGGTGGCTTCAAGAATCACTGTCCAACTATCTCGTCCTCTGTCGTCCCCCTTCTCCTTGTGCCCTCAATCTTTCCCAACATTGGGGTATTTTCCAGGGAGTCTTCTTTTCTCATGAGGTGGCCACAGAATTGGAGCCTCAGCTTCAGGATCTGTCCTTCCAGTGAGCACTCAGGGCTGATTTCCTTCAGAATGGATAGGTTTGATCTTCTTGCAGTCCATGGGACTCTCAAGAGTCTCCTCCAGCATCATAATTCAAAAGCATCAATTCTTCGGCGATTAGCCTTCTTTATGGTCCAGCTCTCACTTCCATACATCACTACCAGGAAAACCATAGCTTTAACTATACGGACCTTTGTCGGCAAGGTGATGTCTCTGCTTTTTAAGATGCTGTCTAGGTTTGTCATTGCTTTTCTCCCAAGAAGCAGGCATCTTTTAATTTAGTGACTGCTGTCACCATCTGCAGTGATCATGGAACCCAATAAAGTAAAATCTCTCCCTGCCTCCATTTCTTCCCCTTCTATTTGCCAGGAGGTGATGGGACCAGTGGCCATTATGTTGGTTTTTTTAAATGTATATTAGGGTATATCAGGTGCCAATCGAGATGGAGCTGTGTCCTGTGCTAGGCACATCAGGCAACCTGAACCTGCCAAGTGTTCTTTCAGCTTCAACCTGTCAAGGCCTACAGACATTGGAGATATTGAATCTCTGGCCTTAAAGATGTCAGGATCCAGCTTTTTTGGCACATTCCAAAGGAGGCAGGGTAGTCCAAGGCAAAGAGCAAAATTGCTGCCTAAATCAAAGAGCAGGATGGCACAGGCACACCTCTCTTGCCCCGTGTACAAAAGCTAAACCAATTGAATCTCAGTTCAATACTTTGGGGCACTGCTTACTGGTACATTTTTGGCAGTTTTCCTTTTCTTGCGCCAAATTCTTTTTACCTTACTGTTTTTATGCCGGTTTAGAATTGATTTTATGCTGCTGCTTTGGTGTGGGCTTTTAGGTGGTTTTAAATGCCAGCTTGTATTTACAATTGGCTTTTACTGTGTGTGTGTGTGTGTGTGTGTGTGTGTGTGTGTGTGTGTGTGACTGTGTCTTTTATTTTGCATTATCAGTAATGGCATTGGGGACCGGTATAAAGAACTGAGTTAATAGGTGGTATATAATTGTAATAAATAAAATAATAGGCAATTTCCCAAAGACCGTGTTTCAAAGTCCATACATTAGGGCATTTAAGAAAATAAAATAAATTCCTGAATACAGTTGCAATAGATTCACAGTATGTAGCTGGTAGAATGGTTATAATGTTATGAACAGAGCAGTGATCATTATCTGTGATTGTGGTTGTAATTTCTTACGGTGCTGCCAGACGACAGTAAAAAAAAGTAATGTTTATACTACTGCCATAATCACACTAACTCTGTTTATTGCTGATTGCACAATTCCTGGTACCCAAGAAATGGACAAATTTATTTATTTATTTATTGTGTGTGCGTGTGGTGGGTACATAGCTGCCAAGTTATCCCTTTTTTTAAGGGATTTTCCCTTATGCTGAATAGGCTTCCTCGCGAGAAAAGGGAAAACTTGGCAGCTATGGGTGGGTAGCTATGTTTGGGGAAAACATAACCTACCCATTCTTCAGAACTAGGTTTCTTGAAGGACCACCTGCCTTCTTAGAGACCTGCAAGATCACTTAGATCATTGAAGGAAATTCATAATACCACACCCTACAGAATGTCATTGGGCAGCAACCTGAAAATGGTATCCTGCCAGTAGTGCTCCTATATAATGTAATGCCCTTTGCTTCAGACATCTTGTAAAAGCCTATCTTTTTCCCAGGTTTTTCCTGACCCTTAAAATCAGACCTTATTGTCGTGGACTGGTTAGGAATGGTGGGAGGAACCACTGGGAAGCACCAAGGAAAAGGCTCAGAGCCTGGGGGAGTGATGGTGGAACAATGATTGGTTGATTGGTCAGAGGGAGAAGACTGGGAAGAAGGGGTGTCAAAAGCTGAAGGGGAAACAGGGCTTAGTGACCTGGGGGAGTCTGTGGCAGAGGCAGAAGCTGACACAGTAGGGTGGGAGAAGAGGGGCCAAGAGGCATAAATAAGTCAGGCTGGTGAAAAGTCATGGGTGTCTCCCC
Organism: Zootoca vivipara; assembly: GCF_963506605.1. Lineage (NCBI taxonomy): Eukaryota > Metazoa > Chordata > Lepidosauria > Squamata > Lacertidae > Zootoca > Zootoca vivipara. Next base: position 47,350,382 of record NC_083287.1, read on the forward strand.
CTCCTGCTGTGAGAAGCTCCTTCCCTCCCTGGTTTCCCAGAACCAGAAGAGGTATGAAGTAGGAGGAGCAAAGACACGTAAATAGGCACAGTCTCCAATGGCTTGGACAAAACCCTGGAGAGGAGTAGACATGCATAAGCAGTGGGGGTTTTTTCCCTTAAAAAAATATGTTTAGGCGTACTCTCATTTTCCTACTCATCTTGAAATACTGCCCCCTCAATGGGGCCAAACTTCCCCAAATATTTAGAGGTATGCTTACCTCTGTGTGTCCCCCAGAAAATATCACTGTTCATATATACAATTAATGTGAATACTATTAATAATGAGAGGCAGAGCTAATGTGGAACTACCCTTGGATCCCCTTGGAATGCTTCTTTGAACATTCAAGGTTTTCAAATAGTTGACTAGTCAAACCATCTCTATCCTGAAACAACCCAACTACATGGGTGGTATGAATCTGTCCTTCCAGCCTCCCTTCTACCTCTGAGTCTCTTGCATTTTTTTATTATTATTTTGGATTTGATATCCCGCTTTATCACTACCCGAAGGAGTCTCAAAGTGGCTAACATTCTCCTTTCCCTTCCTCCCCCACAACAAACACTCTGTGAGGTGAGTGGGGCTGAGAGACTTCAGAGAAGTGTGACTAGCCTAAGGTCACCCAGCAGCTGCATGAGGGGGAGCGGGGAAGCGAACCCGGTTCACCAGATTAGGAGTCTACCGCTCTTAACCACTACACCACACTGGTGTATGGCATCTTTGTGTAGCCAGGCCCCACATCCAGCCCATGAGAAACCCACGAGCAGACCTGAGTGCACTTATGACTCCCCTCTCATGACTTCCAGCAACTACCGGTAGCATTCAGAGGCATCCTGCCTCCTGTCAGTGTCAGAATAATACCACCACTTCCTATTAACAAACATATCTGGCAGCTGAATCCCTTCCACGCCTGCTCAGAAGTCAGCCCGACTCAACTCAGCTGGACTTCCTCCCAGGGAACTGTGCTTAGAACTGCAGCCTTAATAATATACTCAGTGCGAATTAAGTTGCAAATACCTCTGTGACAAATGATAGCATTCAGCAACAGGCAGGTTGTAATTTAGCACAAAAGTATTTTAATGAATGATTGCACACAAAAAGAAAAGAACACTCTTAATCCTATCATAAGAGCACTTTGACAGAGTTGGAATTATAATTCAACCAACTGACATGTGTATCAGATAGAAACCTAACATCCCATATAATAAAGGATAAGTGTGTGCATGCGGGGGGGGGGAGATAAAAAATGAACAAAAGTGATGATATAACAGGAAGCAACTGGGTGTCCTAAGCTAGAATAAATGCACTCGCAAGGTTGCATGAGGCTGATAAAGGACAAAAACCATCAGAACAGGTTCAATGCAAATGGTACAGAAATGAATGCTGATTGCGGAGTTGGCCTCAAACAGTGATATTCCCAAAAGAGTTTCAAAGGGTGCACAACATATCTTTTTTTATTTTACATCATAGGGTGTTTTTTTAGCTGCGGGAAACAATTCAAAGATAAAATAGTATTACAATTGTGTTGTTGTTAAAAGTACCCCGAATTATCTTTGCTAGAGAAGGGGTATGCTGGTAAAGCTAAACTCTCGAAAGGGGTATGTGATTATTGTAAGTTTGGGAAGCACTGGTCTAAAATAATGCTTTAGGTATTGTCACGGTCCGGTCGGCAGGTGGTTGAAGCCCTGGCTGAGGACGTCAGGACCAGAGGCAAGATGGTGGTGTAGAAGCAGGAACAGGTGCAGGGCTGAGGGTCCAGCAGCAGGCAGTCGCAGGGTCAAGGAGCAAGGCAGAGGCGAAGGTCTGGGAGTCAAGGAGCAAGGCGTCGGCAAGGCAAAGGTCCAAGGGTCGAGGATCAAGGCGTCGGCACGGCAAGGGTCCAAGGAGCAAGAGGCCAGATGCAACCAGGCAGGGATAGTGTTGCTGTGGCAAAGAGCTGAAGGGAAATGCTGAGCTTTTCTCCTTCCCAGCTCCTGCCACCAGGTGCAGTGAGGTATCAAGTGGCCTCACCTGAGTGGCCACTCCTTGCCTCTCCAGCACAAGCTGAGGCCTCACCTGAGTAGCCACTCCTTGCTTCTCCAGCACAAGCTGAGGCAGGCCCCAGTCCTGCAAAGCACTACAGGCCCCAGAGCCTAACTCCTGCCCATACTCCTGACAGGTATGATCTTTTCTAGAATACTGATTACAGACATGTAGGGATGGGGGAGAAATTTGATTCAGTTTGCATTTGAAGGTGGACTTTTCTGATATATACTTTCCGAAACAAGAAACAGACCGCAACACAGCCATTCTTCAAAATTCACTCTTCTCCAAATTTTACAATGCAATTCTCCAGGCAAGTAATGTATACAAAAATGCATATACTGGGGTAAAGTGTGCACTACTAAATCCATGAATTCATGAATAACAGACAAAAGCACATTATATTAGGGGAAATTAATTTGCAATTTTTTTGTACGGTATGATCACATCTTAGACACATTTAACTTGGATGATTTCAACCATACTCACGAGAGCATCTTGGGCCTTCTAGAGCCAGCATGTGGAGAGGGCCTTGCTTCCCAAGCAAGGCAGAGAGCTTAAAGGGAAAACCTGGTGCAAAAAGAGCTTTTAAGCTCTCTGCCTTGCTTGAAAAGCAAGGACCCCCCCTCCACACACTGGCTCCAAGGTCTGGGGTGCTCCTGCAAAATCTCAGAGGAATTTGGCAGCTCTGCAAGATCTCGTGAGAGCATCCTGAGGGCCGGTAGGGTGGCCTGGATGGCTGCATATGACCCCCCCCCCCCGGCCTGAGATTGCCCACCTCTGATTTAGTCTCCTTAAACATATGACCCAGTTGCGCCCTTTAAAAATTGTGTGTTAATGCTTGGCAAGCTTTGTTTTGCAGTTTGCTGAAGAAATCACTGTTAAGCACAACTGTCTTTTTTCTGTGGCATCAAGCGAAAAGAAACTAGCATTCTAGATATCATCCTAAAGCACATCAAAAAGTAGCTTTCTGCTACAGCATGTCTTGACATGCCCACTTTGACTTCAACTGAGCAGCAAGGGGTCCCCCTCGCCCTGAGATGAAATAAACTACACATGTACAAATAATGCATTCTTTGCAAATAAAAAGGAGAGTCTGTAAGGGGTCGTCGGGGTCATTGTAACTGAAAATGTATTTTCCTCTCTGATTCATATAATTGGCTGTAGCTATTTGCATAGGATTTAAATGTCTAAAAGAAAAATATAAATGCACAAGCCACCTGAAATGGGAAGCCTGCCCCGGAGAGAACCTCTGCATGTTAATCTTACTTCATATTTACAAAGGCCCATTAACCATATGTGTAATCCATTTCCATAAAGCTACAGACAAGGTTGAGGAATAGCTGAGAGGTAGAGGCTGGATGGCCTTTTTCTTCTTCAAAATAATAAGAATGCAGTGTCTCTTTTATTTCTGTATGGAAGTTGCATCTCCCCCCCTGCATTCTCTCTCCCTCTTTCCACTGCCTTCGGAAAGTGAATCCTTTTGAAGGCTGCTCGTCAGGTTTAGATCTATAGTGCAATTATTTTTAGAACAGGTAGCACATGATCTGTAAAACATGAAACTAGTCAGCAGCTGAGCTTTCAGCCAGAGAAGAAATAATTCTCAAGGATGCTCATTTGGTTCACCATTATATATAATCAGGGCAGTTGATACTCTGTGCATAAGGAAAACAATCCCAGTTCCACATGCTGGTGATCCGAACACTTTTGTCAACAAAAGTTGAATATGGATATTGAGAAAAATTGTCTTCCAAATTTCTTCTTGTTTTGCTCATTACAGTATGCATATTGATATGGGAGTTATCCATCACACTACCCTCCAAAAACCATGGAGAACTGTATACAAACACACCTCCAGTTTCCGAGATGGCAGCAGAAGTAGTCCATATACTTACCAGCTGGGGGTAGAGCTGGTATGATCCAGTGAATAGAGGGCTAAACTAGGATAACAGAGATTTGGTCTAAATCTGTACTTGGCTGGGACCCTCACTAGGCGACCCACAGCTTCCCAGTAGCCTTAGCAAGGACCCTCTCTTTGAAGGTCTATCAGTCCTCTATTTGAAGGTGTCCTCTGTTGGAAAGGCTTTCTAGTCCAAGTCTGGTTTAAAGTTAAAGAGCCATAGGAAGGGAGAGGAGGAGGGACCTTGAAGTTCTCCAATCACAATTAGCACCAGGACAGCAGACTATACATCAAGCACACAGGCCACCAGCTCATAGTCTTGTCACTGTAGTGAGATGTATTACATTTCTATTCAAAGTATTGTACAGTATTTTTTTTCTAAGTGTGGATGTATACATGCATATTAGCATATGTAAATTTTATGCAAATCTGTGTCCTCTGTTACTGCCCACCCTACTTCACAGGACAATGGTGGCAAAAATGGAAGGGCCATGTGTATTACAGGTAGGCACTTGGGGGGGGGGAAGAAAACTGAAAACTGAAGTTTCCAAGAAGGTGAAATTTGTTCCCAGCACTGCATTCTGCCACTTTTCCCTCTATACTTGTGAAAAATTGAATCACGATATGCACGTAGTCATGCACACAGCAAACCACGAAGCATGACTCTGGAGCATAGCTGTCAAGTTCTCCCTTTTTTAAAAGGGAAATTGCCTTATGCTGAATAGGCTTCCTCGTGAGAAAAGGGGAAACTTGACAGCTATGCTCTGGAGGCAGAGGGGAGCCTATGAAATGGGAAAACTGTATGTGTCTTTCCATCTTGTCTTCCTGTTGTTTCCCAGCTACAATTCATTTATTGTCTCTTTGACTTTATAACACATCCATTATATCCTCTTGCTTCAGAGCATGTCAGATCAGGACTTCTAGTCTGGCAGATCACGGCCTTCTAGTCTGACATTCTTCCCAAGACTCCCAGCAAAACAGCAGGCACTGAACAGTCCACCAATAGACCATGACCTATCTTCCACCTGCTTTTACTTTAAAACCTTTTTAAAAAAGGCTGTGCTTGGCAATATATATATATTTAATAGAGTGATTTAAGCCACTGGAAAGGTGGGTGGATTATCATTTCTTGTCCTTGCAGTTGCAGAGTTATGTAATTATATTTTTTGGTGGGATTGTAAATTGATGTTTTTGGTCTAAGTTATGATCCTTAAATAAACGCCTGGATACAATGCACAAATGCATGCCTGTGTTCCAGGGCTACCTATGCTGTGGCTGGAGTGTGAAACCCATAAGGTTAGGGGCAAAAGGTTGGGGTCTGGCCCTTTGCACCCTGGAGCCAATGGTGTGGTGTGCTGGTGCCACTCATCAGACTTCTAGACAGCTCCATCACTGCTATTGACCAAGAGTTAGAGGGATGAGGCAAGGGCAATGGCAAAGCCAACCCTCCACTCCTCCTGGTGTGTTTGCACTACACCAACCTCCTCCCAGCTCCATCACCCCTCCTGATGCCTTGGAGAGGAGGAGGGGCCACCATTGAAGGTTGGGTCCACTGATGACACCTTGCCCAAGCCCCGCCCCCCAAAAACATGGAGCCAGCACAGCGCACCACACATCATAGGAACATAAGAGAAGCCCATCAAATACCCATGTAGCCCAGCATCCTGTTCTCACAGTGGTGAACCAGGTGCCTCTAGGAAGCCTGAAAGAAGGACCCGAGTGCCACATCACTCCCCCCCCCCACTTGTGACTCATAGGAACTGGCATTCAGAAGCATACTTCCTCCAACAGTGGGGAGAGAACATAGCCATTGTGGCTAGTAGCCATGGATCGCCTTATCCACAATGAATTGGCCGAATCTCCTTTTAAAGCCATCCAGGTAAGTGGCCATCAGTTACCAGAAAGAGGCAGAAGACACAGCAGTCGTACCCCATGTCAACCTTGTTAACAATATGGAGGCACTTACCATATTTGCCAACCAGACACTATTTTATTGCTTTTTAATTCTTCTCAATTGATTCCTCAGATTCCAGATTTCTCCCACCACTCGAGATTCTGTGAAGCCATGTTTCTAATCTGCCTTAAGTTGCCCTGCCTTCACCCCCGGAGTCCTGTCTTCTTCCAGCCTTTGCCTATGAGTCTATGACTCTTCCTGTCAGAGTTTGACCCCACCCTGGGAGTCTGGTAATTTCCCTTCCCCTCTGTGATTCAAAACTTTGCAATCTGTTGCTCATTGAGAGGACTGACTTGCAACAATTAAAGGGGCAGGAGCCCTCATCCATTTTCCATCTGGCTACCCTAACTCCTTCTTAGCAAAGTGTCCGCAGTTTAAAACACTGCTGGAACTATGGACTTAATGGGTATGTGTGTGTGTTTTCCCCATCCACGAGCAAGAGTAAGAGTAGTGTCCTTAGAAGCAGATAGAACTAGGTCAGCTACTACGTGCTGCCAGTACAGTAGCAAGAAGAGGGAGGAGCGTTGCGTTGCATTTCTCTGCCCGTAAATGTAAATGCAAGGAAAGCCAGTGGCAAAGGTCATCTGACAGAATACACTGGCTGGATCAGAGGCACTGATGCACAGCAACACACATGACTCTGAGTCACATTTGTGTTGCTTTTTTAAAGTGCTGCACTAGCAGAGTTGCAAGGCCCTTGGAGCCGGACACAGAAGACGTATTTTGGCAGAAGACTCGGAGGTAAAGCTAAGGTATCTGCGGTGTAGGAAGCACATGAGAGGTGCTTGCACCAAATTGCCCCCCGTCTTTGCAAGGGCATCTCATCACACCAGTTATCTAGCACAAAGGAAGTCTCACTTTCATCATGGCAGGCTTGAAATTTGAGCAGAGATCAGCAACTAAGCAAGTCTCGTTGTGCTTAATGGTGCTTCACAGGACTGCAGTTTCCAGCCCTGTGTGGGGTAGAGAGAAGAGCATTGGTCTTGGAGCAGGGGGATCCAGACTCAGATCCAATGGATAAGCTTGGAGCAGTGGCGATTTCTCAGGCTAAGTTCCTGCACAGGGATGTTATGAAGATTATAAATGAGAGAGAAACATGTAAGCTAGACATAGCTCCTCAGTGGAAGGGTAAGATAGAAATTAAATTAAAAACGGAAGACTTCTTCTTTTGCTTCCACTGGCAAAGTAGCTCATGCCTACCAGATTACTGGAGTTTTAATGCCACATTGATGAAGGCCGTCATTCAAATTGGCTGTATTCTTGTTATGAGCACTTCTCCACAGTGGACAACACGTAAATTAACTTTGACCAGTTAATGGATGCAAAAATAATTTTATTGTCCATAGAAGCATGACTTACTACATGACGCAATAAATGTTATTTGTCCCGTGTACAGAGGCAGCCATTATAAAAATGTGCTTGGAGTGATTGTTCTAGCCAAGCTGAGAGTCTGCAGCTTGCTGAGCAATGTTTGGGGGAAACTGGCCAAGTCTAGCAATAGGCAGTAAAGAAATGATCTAACAAAGAAGATGTTAGACCAGAGTAGTGCAGGACCATGGATAGCTCCTAGGGATAGCAACAAGTTGCTCTGATGAAACCCAGAAGCCCAATAAGATTCCCTCTATTCACCATGGTCTGAACATTGCCAGAACTCATGCCTCAGGTTTATTGGTTGAAGTACTCGACTTAGGCTGAGAAGACCCTGCTGCAAATCCACACTGGGTAGCCTTGGACCAGTCACTATCTCTTAGGCTAAACTATCTTACGGATATGTTGTGATTATGAAAGGAGGGTGGGGATGTTGGGCATGTATGCCACCCTCTATGCCAGGCATCCCCAAACTTCGGCCCTCCAGATGTTTTGGACTACAATTCCCATCTTCCCCGACCACTGGTCCTGTTAGCTAGGGATCATGGGAGTTGTAGGCCAAAACATCTGGAGGGCTGCAGGTTGGGGATGCCTTCTTTATGCTTTGGTGGAAGAGTGGACTATAAATGTAATGAACTCTTGGTGGAAGGACGGACAAAAAAGTACCCCTTCACACAGAAGATAGTTAAACTTGGGAATTTGTTCCCACAAGAGGCAGCGCTTGCCACCAACTTAGACTGCTTAAAAGAGGGTAAAGTCATGGAGGGTAAGGCTGTCCATGGCTATGTTCCACCTCCACTTTTGGGAGCAATGTGCTTCTGAATACCAGTTGTTGGAAACTGCAGGAGAAGAGAAGAGAGCGCTGTTGCATCCAGGTTGTTTGCGGGCTTCCCATAGGCATCTGGTTGTCTGCTGTCTTGATCCAGCAGACTCTTCATATATTCTATTGCTGAAGAGGTTGTTGGAGTCCAGCTCCGGTCACCCCTGACCTTTGGCTATGCTGGCTGGAGCTGATAGGAACTGGAGTCCAGCAATACCTGGAAGGTCACAGGTTACCCATTTAGGCATTTGGAGCTTCCTAATGAACTGTCTAACAGCATTGAACAAGGCATGGAAATCGTAGTGGTTTGTGAGAATTGAAACTATGCTGAGGGAAGCCGAGGGGAAGCAGTTTGGATGACTGAATGCATTAAATATGATTGTCTTGAATATCCTCTTATGACTTTGAAAGAGAGGCTGGGCTGTGAGAGGAAACTTTTAAAAACACTAGCACAATTAGGTTGCCTATGATTTAGGATGCTTGTGACAAGAAATGCACTTAAGAGCTCCAATTTTATGGTTACACCAAGTAACAATGGGACTGAAGGTTGAGTGGAACACACTTGGCTTCCAAAATGTTGTTGAGCCAAAACCATCAATCAGCAGAAGTGGTCCTGACTGCTGCACCCACAGAAGGCTGTTGAAGCAGTGACGTAGCCCTCCACTTCTTGGTTCATTTATGCCAGGGGTAGCCAATATTTTACAGCCCATGGGCATATTTGGACTTTTGAGAGAGTGTCATGGGTATCACTTTTTTGCCCCACACTGGATCAAGATAGAAAGTATGCATACACACCTACTACACTTTTCCAAGAGATCTGGGTAAACATTTATACAGAAGAACCAATCTAAGCCTTAAAAGCACATAGAGCTGAAACAGGAAGTGGGGGAGGGTGTCACACTTCCAACTTCCTCCTTCAACTTTATGTACTTTTCAAGGAAGGAAAAAGTAACAGCCCTCATCACCTCATGACGAAGGAAGTAGTAAGTGAAGGGACTAAGGGACTTAGTGAACACTAGAGGAAAACCTCAAGGGTGCTATTGTGTCCACAGCCTATTCCTGATTTAAACTATAGAAAATCTAAGTTCCACAGAAGCCTTCAGGCAGGTCTGGTGATTTTCTTTACTATGCAGTGGAAGGACAGATCGTGAAGCTGAGGCCTTTGCATTATGGTGCTGGAGGAGACTCTTGAGAGTCCCATGGACTGCAAGAAGATCAAACCTATCCATTCTGAAGGAAATCAGCCCTGAGTGCTCACTGGAAGGACAGATCCTGAAGCTGAGGCTCCAATACTGTGGCCACCTCATGAGAAAAGAAGACTCCCTGGAAAAGACCCTGATGTTGGGAAAGATTGAGGGCACTAGGAGAAGGGGATGACAGAGGGCTTCAATGCTATATGCCCTTACCTGGGAGTACATCCATTTGAACCCAGTGGGGCTTGCATGTGGGTACAGGTAACTCGCAACATACGTGCATTCAACTTGTGTGCATTCAGCTTTCTGTGTTTGGCAAATAAATGAAGGGGGAGCAGAACAGGGGGGCATCTGGGGAAAAAGATTTGGCAGTCCCACTTGTCATTGAACCTGGTGTGTTTTGACTGTATGCAGTTTTGGCTTAATGTGCTATCCCTGGAACGTAACCCCCACATAAGTTGAGAGTCGCCTGTGCAGGATCGTGCTGTCAGTCTTCTAACAGAATCACTGGGAATGGGTAACTCTGCCTGTTTCCCTCCTGTGTTTCTTTTACATGTGTTAGCCCATAAGTGTTCCGTTCTGTTTCTGCATTGATCTTTGAACTTCTAAAACATGTTTAGATATCCCTGTTTTTAAAGGCATATTAATATGCAAACTTTTGTGTGGGTTTAAAACTATACGGTGAAGGGGGGATACTCTAAGGACAAGCGCTACACATACACCTGAAATAGCTCAGGGAGGACTGAGCATGCTTAGTAGCTGTGGAATGCTGGCTGACTATGGAGGGCGGTGGTGGAATAGGAAACCATATGAAAGAGAGAGAGAATAATGACTCGCATCCTGAACAGGGAACATTCCACACTTTGGAGCATTCCATGCGCCAACCTTCTGCTGCAGGTCTCACTCTTGCGTTCTACCACTGAGCTATGGCTCCTCCCCACAATATGATCCCCAGAGATATCAACATATCCGATTGCTTCTCGGGAACTCATCTTGCTTGTGGATGGAAAAGACACCCTGTACACAATTTTGTGTGCACAATTTTGTGGACTCCCTAATTCCATAGATGGGCAAGAGGAGCCCCTCCCCACAGAAAGGCATTTAATGCTTTAGTGCTATTTGAACTGAAGGTTGTGTGACACCCCCCTGACACATTTCACATGTCTTATCAAAACACTTTTAACTTCCTTTGGAATTCTTTGAATTTCTGCCCTGAACAGAAACCTCTGAATTCAACTCAACATTTCGCTTTAGCTTTGACTTACTCCCCTTTGTTTGGAAACTAAGAGACAGAGACTGTTCCAGAGATCTTTAGTATGGGTTGCCATTTGTTTATTAATTGTGTGTGTGTGTAAGCAGGAATAGATGTTTTGCTTCAGCTTTGATAATCCATCAGCTCTGGTGAACCACAAGAGGGGCATATCCCATTAAATACAACAAAACTCCCACCATCATGAATAACGAATAACCTCAATTACCCAGAAAAAAACAATAGCCCTAGAGACATTTGAATAATTAAGCTGTTACTCTCTTGAGTGTAGCTGAAGTGTCACTAGTTCTATTTAATGGGCTGCTAGGGTGAGAGTAAATAGAGGCTACAAAATAGTTGTTACTTTAAATATATATGAAAAGTATTAAGTCTCCTGTTGAGAAGGATAGCCATGTTAGCCTGCTACCACAAAACCAACACAAACTTGGGGCACCTTAAAAGACCAAAAAGATATTATTGTGGCATCAGCTTTCATGGGCTAGATATGCATGAAGATGTCAACTGTAATAGAGATATCATGTGCCTTTCACCCTTTGTCATAATTAGGAACGGACAGGTCAGTCTATTCATGATCTGTGTCAATTTCATATTCCATTTTGTTTTCATAGTCCATCCTGTTTTCATATCAATCTGATTTTTTTAAAAAAATCTGTAAAAATGCATATTTAATATTACACACACACACTATCACAAAATACATATTTTATCTCAGTACACCTTGTATCTCAATGCACACAATTTTATCCCAATTTATTTATTTATTTATTTATTTATTACACCGTTGTTGTTTTTTAGCCAAGGACCATAGCATAAAATCTGGAGAACTGAAAAATCCAATGGATAATTACATTCTGATCTGTGTATTAATCAGGAGTGGGGTGGAGTACAAATTAGGTTAGCTGAATAAAATTCTCCTACATCCATAAAGGGACCCTGACCATTAGGTCCAGTCGTGACCGACTCTGGGGTTGTGGCGCTCATCTCGCTTTACTGGCCGAGGGAGCAGGCGTACAGCTTCCGGGTCATGTGGCCAGCATGACAAAGCCGCTTCTGGCGAACCAGAGCAGCACACGGAAAACGCCCTTTACCTTCCCACCGGAGCGGTCCCTATTTATCTACTTGCACGTGGACGTGCTTTCGAACTGCTAGGTTGGCAGGAGCAGGGACCAAGCAACGGGAGCTCACCCCGTCATGGGGATTCGAACCGCCAACCTTCTGATCGGCAAGCCCTAGGCTCTTTGGTTTAACCCACAGCGCCACCTGCGTCCCAGTCCATAGTCATAACTAATTCCTACATTCTTTGGGGGTGAAACTTCTTTTATGTCTCTTGCAGTCAGAGGTTGTCCCCTGGAACCCTCCTAACATATCACTGATCATTTGATCTGCTATAAGAGTAAAAGTGAGAATCTAAACAAGCTGGAGGTGGGGGGACCTTTTGAATCCAGTGGCCACATCTGCTAGTGACCCACCAGTCAATCACCTGTCACCATTCCTTCTTCGTATTTGGCCAGCCTAGGCCCAGGATGAGAAAGGCCATCCTTTCTCCATCCTTTGGGAGAAATAGGTTCTTTGTTTTGACTTCATCAATAAGAACTTAAGAACAGCTTGCTGGATCAGACAAAATCAGAGCCACCTAGTCAAATAGCCTGTTCTCAAAGGGGCCAAGCAGATGCCTATGGGAAACCCAAGCACAACAGTAGTATCCCCACTTGTGGCTCGCAGCAAGTGGCATTCTCCAGCAGAGGATGTAGGGCATAGCCATTGGGTCTATTTAGCTCAGCACTGTCAACAATGAATGGTGGCTGTCCAGGGTCTCAGACAGGGGACATTCCCAGCCCTGCCTGGGGACAGCAAAGGGTGAACCTGGGACCATGTCCTTTCCCACTGAGCTAGAGTCCTTCCCCAAGGACAGGGAAGGAATCACCAGCTGGTGGTTTTGATCTGGAGAGCAAGTGAGCATATTTTTATGTGTTTTTATGCTTCTTTTCCTGCAACTGACTCACATGGCTCAGCAGCTTTTCACCATAACTGATGTCATCTCCTACGCAGGTCACTCATTAGAGGAGCCCCAGGATGGTCCTGTTCCCTGCTCTAAGTGATCTGGATGGCATGGATAGGCTGGTCCATCTGTGAGGAGGTTGCCTGTGGATGGTCCTGCTTCTAACAGGGCATGCCTATCCAGTTCCCCTGCAGCCCTACAATTAAGCATCATCCGGCAAATACAGCCAGGCCATGTGATCAACAAATGTCACGCTCTTACAGCTGCTGCCCTTTCGTGAGCAGCACCAACCGTAAGCCTCTGGGTGTAACCTCAAGCAGCTTCCCTTTTGTAAACAAAATCCTCAAGAGGCCGAGTGGCAAAACACCTAGACTTCTCCAAAGAGAGCACACCAGGAGACACAGCAGCCTAAGTTGCCTATCAGAAAGTGATAGGCAACTCTTGGGCACATCCAACAGTACGAGGTCCAACGTCAAACCACAAGCTTACAGAAGTTTGAAGGAAGGACTGCAAGTCAAAGATTATAAACAAACCCTCCTTTGTTCTGTTCCAGGAAAGATAGTATTTACTGAGGCCCAATCACTCTGTGGCTTGGGGGGTGGGGAAGGCAACAATTCTAATCGATCAATTAAAGTTTCCCTATGTCCCCTCTTGAGCAGATGGTTACATCATTTTAATTAAGTGCATGTACCAGACTGACAGATTTGATGGATCTGATATGACAGACGTTTTCAGTGCTCATTTAAGGGTGTGCTTTTCCCCCCTTTTCTTTTTAAAATCACTCTCCATAGCACTGCTGGAATTGCACGCTTTTTGCACTTGGATGTTTCTTCCTTGATAAAAATATACATTTATTATTATACTTTAAGTTCTTACTGCTGGGATTCTGGCATTCAATTCATCATGATACCATGGAGATACTTAATTCAATTGGTTAAAAAATATTCCAGTTAGAAGCATGCAGTTCTCTGTAATGGGAAGATCCTAACTAAGGGGTGATTCACACATGTGGTTATGTAGATCACTCAAGACCTCATTACTCCATGGCTTGTATGGATTGTCTCCGCTGCCAAGTATTGCTCATAGCTGCCAAGTTTTCACTTTTCTCGCGAGGAAGCCTATTCAGAATAAGGGAAAATCCCTGTAAAAAAGGGATAGCTTGGCAGCTATGGTATTGCTGGAAAGGTAACATAAGGTGAGACGAGAACACAATGCTGTTTGATTACTTATCAATCTTTGTAATATGCAAGTCATCACATGACCTTGCAGGCACTGGCTAGGATCAAATGAAAGCATCCAAGACTTCACCTCTGATTGGAGCATCCATAAACAATATCATCCTTCTTGATTTTTGTGTTTTGAAAAATCAGGTCTAAAACATTAACATTGTTGATCCATAATAAATTAAATCCCTGTTGCAAAATCCCTTAGATGGGAAATCATTAGACTCGGTGCTATTTTTTCTAGAAAATGAGGTGCCAGAAGTCACCATGAATGCCTCCCTTGCTCTCTTACAATGGTCAATCATATTTTCACATTCACCTCTTTAGCTCCTCCCCTAGCTCAGTCTCTCTTATTTCACAGAGAGAGGTGCTGCTGGTTATTCTTATAATGGCAAGGGTGCCCACCTGAGAGGTGCTGGAACTGAGTTCTGACAAGTTCTGACTGGAAAATAGACCCCTGATTAGATGAAGATCTGATTCAGTCCTGCCCCAGTGAGCATGGCCAATGGTCAGGGATGATAAGAGTTGTTGTCCAAAACATCTGGAGGTACTACATAGACAATAAGGACCTAAGAAGAGACTTCTGGATGGGCCAGCGCTCTGACTCCATGTAAGTCAGCTTCCTATTTCCAATTGAGTTAAATATTAAAATGGATGGACTGGACTGTTGGCATCTCTCTTGGGAGACAATGGAAGAGTGTGCCTTTGGGGATGAAGTCAAACCATCGGAGACATACAGCCTGGACTTTTCTTTCCATCTGGAACTCACCCAACTGAGTTCTGGCAGCTCTCATGTGGGTTCCAGCACCTCCAGCACCATTGTCATTCTAAGGGAACGAGGGAGGCGTTCATGGTGAGTTGCAGCACTTCTTTTTCTAGAAAAATTGGCTGTGGAAATCAATACATGAGGGGTACGTTTTGTTGTAGCTAATATTAAACTTGACAGATTCAATATCTGAATGCCCCCCTTTAAATTAAAAATACATGCCTTTGTTCAGCAGCATCCATAATTCAGAATGATGTAGGGGAAATGAAATGAAAGATAAAGTCAGTGTTTGGAGAGAATTTGATGTTTCCATGCCTTTCTTGAATTAGAAGCCACCATCACTGTGCATCTTGAGCAGAGCTAAGAGCTGCTTGGTTTTTAATGATCCTATCAACTTCTAGCAAATCAAAACAAGATAGTTTATCCCGACGTTATCATGAGCCACTACAGTTTGATAGCTCAGTGCACACATTCCTAACGCCTTCCTCAAAAATTCTTGGCATTGTCAAAACTGAGCTACGCTCTTGATGAAAGCACCTGTCATTCAGAGAGAAGGCTTGCCTTTGGAACAGCTGTACATGATTTGAAAACTCACCTGTACACGACTCGGCGGGTTGAATTAGCTCCCCGCTTTCTTTCACAGCCTCTGATAAGCTTGTCATCAAAGCCAGGAGATAAAAAGGAGGCAATCATAACTCTACTGTCATAATTGACAGAGGAAGTTCTTAGCGGAGCAGCTTTTAAACTGCTTTGCCTTTCTGCATATCGAGTGACACCCTGGCTCAGTGACAAGAAGTTATCACCAGCACTTCTTTGTGAAATGAAAGAGACTCAGCTGGGGAGGAGGGACACCACCGAGCTACACAGGTAAATGTGGAAATATGATTGGCCAGCCCAGGCATTTTAAGAAAATAAGAGGCTGCTGGATCAGGCCAGTAGCCCACCTAGTCCTGCATCCTGTCCTTAAGAGGCCAACAAATTGTTCTGATAGGAAGCCCACAAGCAGGACCCAGGCACAACAGCACACTTCCTATAGAGTCCAGCAGCTGGTATTCAGAAGAGGTATTTAAAAGAGGATCCGACAATGGAGCTCAAACATAGCCATGAGGATTAGTACCGGGTAGCTACTGGTAGCAGCATTATTATTATTATTAGTAGTAGTAGTAGTAGTAGTACTTGGCCCATCTGACTGGGTTGACCCAGCCACTCTGGGCGTCTTCCAACAAATATAAAAGCATAATAAAACATCAAACATTAAAAACTTTCCGATACAGGGCTGCCTTCAGATGTCTTCTAAAAGTTGTATAGTTATTTTTCTCCTTGACATCTGGTGGGAGGACATGTTGCCAAGGGATGCCCCCAAAGGCCTTGGGGGGTGCATGTTAGTTATTAAGTTAGTTATTAAGGTTAAATCTGCGGCCTGTCCTTCAAGGGATGTTCAAGTTAGTCACCAACAACAGCACAAAAATAGCAAATGGTTGCCTCTTGTAGAAGTGAACTCCCTCGTTTGACTATGTGGCGTGTGAAAAAGTACTTTCTTTTTGTCTGCCCTGAATCTTCCTACATTCAGCTTCATCAGGTGTTATGAGAGAGGAGGCGTGGGAAGGTATTCATGGGTGAATACTTTGAGATACTCAGGGCGCAGGCTGTTCTGGGTTTTAATGATAACTGCAGCTCCCATCATCCCTGACCATTGGCCATGATGGTTGGGGTTGATGGGAGCTGGAGGCCTGCAACACCTTCAGGGCTCCCCCTATCCTAGTGTTGAGGACCTTTTGGCGAACCCACAGATGTCCTCAAATGAAGACATCTCTTCCACTGGCTTCCAGGCTCAGTTCAGAATTCTGGATATTGTCATTAAAACCCGGATTGGCCTAGTCCCTGTGTACCTTAAGGGCGTTCTTCCTTCCATTAATATTGGCCTATTTCTTCCCATCTTTGTAGAAAATGATGAGAATTGGCAGGGACACATCTCTTGTTTTCCAAGCCGCATTCCCCAACCCAGCCATGCAGCTTAAATGAGCCCTGCACTCGCTGAGCGATTAAGTGTGGACAGCAGCATCAACACTCTCTTGGATAATTTTTACATCCGGCCTGTGAAAGGGAGGTCAATTAGCAAGTATGAAACATAATACTCACTAAGACCCATAGAGAGGAAAGGTTATTCCTACTGTGTCAGAAAAAGCTGGAGCAAAGGAGCCTGGTTTGAAAGCATTACTGACATGTATCAGTTTGAGTTCCACTCATGCAGTGATTTTTGTAATGGGCACTGCTGAGACTGATGGACAGCTATGTGTCACCACACTGTGAAGATTTTTTTGTTTGTTAAGGTGCTCAAGTCATACGGTGGTCACAAAAGTAATTCAGAATAGCTCCTGAGTCATTAGTAAGCAGCCGTGCCTTAGCAACCAAATGCTTCCTATTTAACAGTCTCTGATTTTGAGTATCTGTCCCCAGTTTGCCTCTTCAGGGTGTCCCAGTTAAAACAGTTTGTCATTCTTAGGGGTCAAGAGTGGATTCGAAGAGGTAGGACCATAATAGGCTCTTCTTCACTACGATCGGAAGGTCTGCGGTTTGAATCCCCGTGATGGGGTGAGCTCCCGTTGCTCGGTCCCAGCTCCTGCCAACCTAGCAGTTTGAAAGCACGTCAAAGTGCAAGTAGATAAATAGGTACCGCTCCAGTGGGAAGGTAAACGGCGTTTCCGTGCACTGCTCTGGTTCGCCAGAAGCGGCTTTGTCATGCTGGACACATGACCCAGAAAAACTGTCTGCGGAAAAACATCGGCTCCCTCGGCCAGTAAAGCGAGATGAGCGCTGCAACCCCAGAGTCGTTCATGACTGGACTTAACTGTCAGGGGTCCTTTACCTTTTATAACACTTTAAACCATGGGTAGGTAGACTAAGGCCTGGGGGCCAAATCCAGCCCAATCGCCTTCTAAATTCAGCCCGCGGACGGTCCAGGAATCAGCATGTTTTCACATGAGTAGAATGTGCCCTTTTATTGAAAATGCATCTCTGGGTTATTTGTGGGGCCTGCCTGGTGTTTTTACATGAGTAGAATGTGTATTTTATTTGGGGGGGGCATAGGAATTTGTTCATCCCCCCCAAAAAAAAATATTGTCCGGGCCCCCACAAGGTCTGAGGGACAGTGGACCAGCCCCCTGCTGAAAAAGTTTGCTGACCCCTGCTTTAAACAGGGCTTCCCCCAAAGGATCCTGGGAAGTGTAGTTTGTTAAGGGTGCTGAGAGTTGCTAGGACACCCCAACAGAGCTAGAATTTGCAGAGTGGTTTAACAATCAATCCCTCTCTTTCCACGGAACTTTTGTCAATTGTAGCTCGCTCAGGGAAAGGACGGGACATCTCCTAAGAACTCCCAGTATTCTGAACAAACTGTACTTTGCAGCTTTACTTCTAGGCATGTTCTCATTCATTCGAGGGATGGGGAAGGTCGCAGATGATGAACAGAGAATAGTTTAGTCAGGGGAAAGAAGACTGAGAACCGACATATTTCCAAATATGTCTACAACTATGAAACTTTGCTTTTCAAACAAAAGGAGAGCTGCTGTGCCCCCCCCCCCAAATAAATAGTTCTGGCTTTGGGAAATTTCCTCAAATTTTTGCTTAGCTGGATCAGCTTCAAGATCTAGGCTGGAAGCCTGTCCCCCATGCCACTGTTTCAAAATAAAGCATGGCATTCTCTTTTTTTGGTAATGCTTAATAAATTGTGGCAGAAGTTTATAAGTAAAGCCATAAGGCAAAGTAACCTAGCAAGTACCTCTTAGTCTTTAACATTTCAAAATGACTCACTAACATATGATAATCGTACTTAAACCTCACGAGGTGCCGTTCATCTTCAAAGCACTTTACAAACATTAACTAATTAATTTTACTGTCAAAACTCTTGCAAATCTAGTAATGGAATTTGGCTCTTTCTCAGAGAGCAATTTTCTTCCAGCTTCTGGCAGAGTAAACACTTATAATGATATAACCAGTGGGAAGAACTTTTTATTTTTTTAGTAATGGAGTTTGGGATCTGAATGATGATTCCCGCAGAGGGACTTTCGGGTTGAGCCTGGGCAAACAGTAAACGGCCAGGTAGTTAGCCAACCATTTTGAAAACGGATTTAACTTGCGTGCGCTTATCTGGATGCATTTATTATTCTTTTTGCCAGTGTTTTCTGGGATAAATTGGTTTTACCCTGAGTAATTATGCTAAACTTACCCTTTAGTGAATTATCCTTAGCCATTAACTAGGAACAGAGCTGCAGCTACCTAGATATAAACTCTTGGAACTGCATATTCTTGTGGGACATAATGGGCATTCAAGCCTATAATGTACTCGACTCTGACGCAGGCCCAGCGTGGACTCACAGATGTGGTTTCATGGCATGGGGCAAGAGTGATGTTGGAGGCCAACAGTAGGTGGAGCCAGAGTCAATGACTGGCAAAGCCAACTAATTCTAGGTTTGTCCCCATCCTCTTCCCTGCTGAATTCTATGAGGGGAAAACTGGGAGTAGGGAGTAAGAAGTTGACAGGACTGTTTGCAATAAAACAGGCAGGTGAGGGTTAGCTAAGAGCAAACTGGGGTTGGTGCAGTGCCCTTAATTGCAAATCGTTCTGCTCCGAGTATAACTTAATATTCCACTGCTTTTTCTTTTCTTTTCTTGAAAGGGGAAAAGCGTCAAACTGAAACAAATAAAGCTTCCTTGAACTGTAGGCATTTATCCTCTCTGGCTTGGGAAAAAATGTGCTGATTAAGTTAACTTACCTCCAATCCCTTCTCATGACTGAGGAGTTTAATAAAGCTGGCGTTCTAGTTGGTGTTTTGCTGTCAGGCTAAGCATTAAAAACCCCTTTTGACTTCTAATAGATATGTATGGTAATAGAGACCTGAATGAAAGATCAAACAAGCATTAGGCAAGGCAAAAATAGCCAGCTGAAAAGATGAAGTCACCCTCTAATGACATTATTATGGCATACAGATTAAAAGAAGAAGCATTAAAGAAGAAGGATGGTAATGCTGTGGCATTACACCACTCAGGTATATTTTACCAAGAAAATAAAATTTGCCTTCCAGATTTCTCCCTTGATCGATGGCTTGAGGACAGAATGCTCAGAAGGGCACAAAACAAAACATTAAATACATGCCTGTATTTGGTGTACAGTGGTGCCTCGCAAGACGAATTTAATTCGTTCTGCGAGTCAATTCGTTTTGTGAAAAATTCATCTTGTGAATCACGGTTTCCCATAGGAATGCATTGAAATTTCTTTTCTTTTTTTGCCCATAGGAACGCATTAATTAAATTTCAGTGCATTCCTATGGGAAACCGCGATTTGCAAGACGAATTTTTCACAAAACGAATTCGTCTTGCGAGTCACCATCAGATCGCAAGACGCATTTGTCTTGCGAAAAATTCGTCTTGCAGGGCATTTGTCTTGCGAGGTACCACTGTACATGTAAATGTGTGTTTTTCTGCGTTTTCATATATAAAATTACCTTTTGACTCTGTTTTCTAAAATGGTCTCTCTCTGGCCTGTGTATGTAGTTGTGGGAGAATTGTTTGTTTGTATGTGTGTCAGATTTGGAAGAGGGGAGGCTTCAGTAAGGAAGGAATAAGGTTCATAGCAAGCTTCAAAAAGTGTATTTTGATGGCATTTCCTGGGGATTCCTTTTGTATTTCACATCAACCAGAGTTATAGAAGCACAGGAGGAGAATTACATGTGGTGTAAAAACTATAGAGGGTGGTGAGCAAGGGTTGGTTCTGCCCACCCAAATGGTGCCACATTATGCCTACATGCATGCAGACATGAATGTAAACAGTTGACCCAAATACTAGGGGAATTTTATTTTATTTTAGCTTGAAAGGGGCTTCGCACAGCCAAGCGGATGTGGTTGTATGTTGACATCATTGTGACATTGTTATGAAGAAGGTTGACCTGGAGTGGGGAAGTGATATGGTCCATTTGTTCATGCAGGTGTCTTGTCTAAGGCTGCACACATTTAAAGCGCATAACTTCCCCTCAAAGCATCCTGGGAGCTGTATTTTGTTAAGGGTTGCTGCGGATTATGGCTCTGTGAGGGGTAAACTACAGCTCCCATGATTCTATGCGGAGGGGAGACATCCTTCAAATGTATGGCATATGCACAGCTTAGAACAGAATCTAAGGTAAAAAAACCTGGAGTTCCACTTATATGACAGACTCCCTGGGATTCTGCATGGCTGAGACTAGATCTGCTGAGTAAGGGTAAAATACTAGTTTACCAAAAGGTTTATTTATTTAACTAATGTCTATACTGCATCTACAAATGCTTGAGGCTGCTTATTAGACCTCATTTTGCACCAAATCTTCTCACACAAGAAATCAGGCGCTGAGCAAGGAAGGGAGGAGGGGATTCCTAGGCGATGAACCAACAAGGCCTCATTTTGTCTGCTCTCGGTACCTAAGCTCACACTTCCAACCTTTTTCTCCATGGAGGTTTTGTGGTGGTAGAAAACGGGGGCTTACATTCCTTGATGTTCCTCCAAGCATATGTCAAGGTTTTGATCCACCTCCTTGTCTGAGTGGAGTCACAGTCCTGGTCTGTATCAGTGAGACTTCAGAGTGCTCAGAAGGGTGCCCAAGGCAGCAGGCCTCACTGGGTAGAATGCATGATTTGCTTGGTGTGCTGGTGGAATGATGGTTTTGCTTGCAGACTATCTTGGGGCAATGCATTTCTGTAGGACCTGCCCTGTCATTAGGCAGAGTGAAGTGGATGCGTCAGGTGGCAGATGCTGCGGGGGGGGGGGGGCAATGAGTTATGCCTACTGTTATATCACTATAAATCAAGTCCAGCTCTTAACATGCACATTTATTTGACCATAGCTTTTGGTTAACGTCCACAGGACCTGAAAGACTTCTGTCTGACCACTAGAGGGCTCACATTTTTGTTCCTATTTCCGAAGAAATTGACTGAAGATGACTAATCATTTTAGGAGGAATCATCAAGAGTGAAGATATCCAAAAAACAGAATGGCCACACCAGAACTGTGGTTAAGGGATTGCAAGAGTCTGAATAGACACAAAATAGTCATTTTGTTTTCCCAGGCAAATTGCTGATAGCTTCCCGGTTGCTTTGGCCTATTTACAGGTGATTTTTGTGAGAGAGAGAGAGAAAAAAGGAAGAGAACGCTCTTAGCAGGAAAAGAATAACGCTCAGGTATTTTTATTGAGTACATCTGGATGGTAAAAAAACTCAAGCGTAGGAGTTATAGTGATTGATGTGATGTGGAGAGAGAAAGCTTGTCACACATATTATCAAAGAGGGACATGAACTCAGCATGCGTTTACATAGTTGTGGTTAATGTTCAATGGGATTTGAAGCTATTCTTTTGGCCACCAGGGGGTCCTCACCCCCCCCCAAAAGAGCAGCAAACCATAAGGGAGAAACAATCTGGGGTGGGAGGGGATATCTCTGTGCTCAGCTTCAATGCACTGGTAACACTAAGGCTGTGTACATGTGATATTTTTATTCTAGAATCAATGGAGACTGAGAAGTGTTTTTTTCTATGTAGTCCGCACACCTGATCTATTGAATATTTTGTTAACCCTCCTGTCAGGGGATTGTTGCGGCTACTCTCGAGTAAAGACGCTCCAGTCCGCTCTGTCTTTCAGAGTTTTATTGTGCATATTATTTACAGTGCATAGATGTCAGAAAACATGACTGCCTAGTCCGATTCAGAACCCGGCAATGGCTTCCTTTGCGTCTTGGACCAGCATAAAAGCCTGGGCACCCCAAAGCGCCTCCCCCTAGCCTTGCGTGTGGGCGTGTGCCTCAATTCGGGTGCCGGAAGAGGCTGCATTCCTTCTCCCGTCCTTTGGCTGGGCTGTTGCAGAGGCTCCAGCACCTCGCTGCGCTGTCCTTCCTCCTCTGACCAGCTGGGTTGGTGCCTAGGCTCTGAGCCCTCTCTCCACCCCGCTCCATTCCGCATTCCCTCCTCCTGACCTGCTGCTAGTGCTGTCACTGGGCGAAGTGCTGGCCAGGATGACTGGGGGAGGGTCCCTGTAAGGAGTCCCCCTGACACCTCCCAAATGTTCTTGAGAATTTTTTTTTTTTGCACTCCACTCATTGCAGATTGATTCTGCATTACCTTGCAGTGTGCCCATTTGAAAACAGGTGAAAACAGATGTAGGAAGTCACATCAGTTCCATACCCACCCAATGGCATTGTGGATGAGTATACACCAAGATGGCAATCACCACTTCCTTCTTCATTCCTCTGGGGCATGTGCAGGGAAAAAAGAGTCATCAGCACATGCAGTTTCATTCATGCATCAAAGGGGTTCAGTCTGCAAAAACAAAAAACGGTTAGTTCCTGTGAGAAAGACTGTTTATTGCACTGCAGGATACCCTATATGTACTCTGGTGAAATGAAAGCTCGATGTGGCACACTGAGTACACACACCAGCGAGATGGAAGCACCAATTAAAGTGAATCTGCAAGCAATATTTAAATGTGTACCATCCCTAACTGCCCCCCCCCCGAAAAAGGTTTCACAAAACAAATCAGATTCCAAGCACGTTGGTGTTGTCTGGGCAAACCCCAGATTCCAAATCAAGTTCAGTCCTGCTGAATCCGTAATGGCAATTCTCTAGAATTTGGCTTTGATTTGCTAACGGTGACTCTCAGCTCCAAGTGATTCATCTTTATATTATTCAGGCCAAAAGTCATAAAGGTTTGGATAAGTCAAATGATGGCCAGATATTTTCCTCTTGTTACTTTCTTTCAATTCCTTCTTTTTAGCTCTTCAAGAAGAATGTCTACCAGATTGTGCTGCTCTACACAATTTCATTTATCTAAATATTATAGCTGGAGTATACTGATTGAGAAAGAAATTCTGTTGATTGTTGGCTTCTATTACGGTTTGATTCAGGTCAACCTGAATTTTCAGTCCCATTGGCTATGCTCAAGATCTATAATATTATGAGTCTGGGAGGGAGGAAGTAGGCTATATGTGAGATCCTTCTAATCCCTGGATCCAGCAAGTGTTAAAATATATGCCGGACTAGTTTCCTATGTTGAGATTGATTGACTGGGTGATGGGCCATTAAGAGAACAAAGAAAAGGGGGTTGGTTCTGTGTGAGATGGCAATTTGGTGGGGCCTCTCTCTCAACTCCGAGATAGTTAGAAGGACAAAGCCTGAGTTTAGACTTGAAAGTGGGAGTGACATGACCTAGAAGTAAAGCACAGCAAACTGGAGAGAGAGCCAGAGAGTTGTTTGCTTTCTGTTTGTACCCAAGGCTGTAGCTATGGGAGAAACAAGACCCTTTTGGGTTGTTGATGCCGCGAATCCCTCCATCAGAAGCTCCGGTTGTATATATGTGTAATTAAACTATATATGTGTAATTAAACTATATATCTCTGCTGTGCCTCATCCCAATAGCGAACACAGACCCTGGAACCCCTGGAATCTCACACACATTCAGAGAGTGGGGTGGAGCACAACACTGGTGTCAGAAGCGGGATTCATATTTCTTGGAGGAGGGCCTGTGGGCGAGGTGTGCCTCAGTCAAAATGGAGGGAAGAATAGCAATACTCCTTGAGTGGCATGAGAGAATGAAGCAACAACAAAGCCAGCAGCAGCAGCAACAACAACAACAACAACAGTTGGATAAAATAGAGAAGCTGCTGCCAGAGTGGCTGAGACGCTTCCATGAAGAGGAAAGTGTGACTTCATGCAAGGTGAGGGTCCTGCCAGATGAGATGCTGCAAGGGATTGAAAGTGACCCCGGAGCCTAGCTGCAAGGCACCCAGGTGGAAGGGGTGAGCAGTGAGATCCGGAATGCAGATGGGCAGCTATGGGCCTGGGAGGGACTGCTAAGAGATACAGTCAGTAGCAGAAGTCAAGGGAGACGGCAACACTTCAGAGAAGAGACTGGAGCTGAGGAGCTGCTCCTGATTTCTCTACTCCTTGGGAGCCTGCTGTGGAAAAGCAGCTGCAGGAGAAAAATGCCTCAGCGGAGGGCAAACTGCTGCTAATAGATCTCTTCACTCCGTGTGTGTCTGCGGTGGCAGGGAGAGATGCAAGAGGTTTGTGCTCATGAGCAAGAGGAATCGGTGCCTGTGGAAGGAGCAAAATAAAAGTTTTAGCAGGAGGAGGTGTGTGTGAGCATGTAAGAACAGCCAGCGCCTAAGGAAATGGTGGTGTGTTCCTCAGTGGAGTAGAACATGCAGGAAATGCTTGAGGCCTGTGTGTGAGCACCAGAGGAATGAGATTTTTAAAAAAATCCAGTGATTTTGCCCTTGGGTGCCCCAAGATGGTCTTGCGGGATGGGGACCGGTCCTTATACCGGGTGTAGCCCTTATGCAGGCCATGGCAGCCAGGGTCACCCAGGGTCTGATTGCCATCATATAAAGAGGGGAGGGTGCCATCTTGTTCATGCCTGTGTTTGGGCAAAACCAACTGCATCCACACGCCCAAGTCAGCTTCTGGCCATAGCTGCCAGGTCTCCCGTTTTCCCCGGGAAACCCCCATTTTTACTTACCTTTTCCCGGTGGTCCCCCATATCACTTCGTCACCCGTTTTTCTCCGTTATTTTCTCCTGCCGGCGGCCTTTTTTTCTGATTTGCCCTTCTACGGGCACAAAAAATGGCTGCCGCCGGCTTCAAAAGTCGCATCTACGCATGACCGGAAGTTTTGGTGCCCATAGATGGGCGGCCCGGCACCGGAAGTTGCGTCGACGCACTTCCGGTCATGCGTAGAATCTACTTTTGAAGCCATCGGTGGCCATTTTGGGTGCCCATAGAAGGGCAAAGTGACACCGGAAGTTACGTTGACGCAACTTCCGGTGTCACACGGCTGCCGGTCCCGGATTCTGCAGTCCGGGACTTGGAAGGTAAGCTTCTGGCAATGGAGCCCCTAAAACCTTAAATGCTTTCAACCTGATGCGCTCGGATTCCAAAGGGAGAGTATAAAATTTCAGAGGTTTTCTTAGGACTAGGGGGGAAAACCTCTCTCTTCGTTCTCTCTATTGTTCATTTGTTATCTGTGAACTCTAAAATTGGGACATGCTTCCAACGTTGCCCTGCTGGAATGCTTTCCCTCCCCCTTGGTTGATTGTAAGTGGTGGAAGGGAAAAGAAAGAGAGAAAAAGGGTTGCCTGGAGACCAGGGACCAGTCTAAAAGGACCTGAACATTCTACTCCTTTTACACATGATTTAAATAGCAACACCCACCATTTACTATAAATATTGCAGAGTTGGGGGAAGGGTAGATGGGCATTTCCATACTTCTCTGTGCCATTAAGAATATCAAGGGAGAGAGGTTCAGAATCTGCAAGGGGTTCCTTAAAAGTGGTGAGGAGTAGGCTTCTGCTGCTGCTGTTGTTAATGGTTTTGCAGCCTTTTAAAATGGCAATTATGAGGGGGCCAAGGTATTGGTGAGGTCCACTCCCAAGGTCAAATTTCTATACTCCTTAGTGTTTACTTCTTTGGCAGTAAGGTGAAGGTGTCATAAGATGCATCAGATACGTAGAAGCCAGAGCAGCTGTGACCATCTGTTCCCCATTCAAACTCCAAGAGGAGCCCCTGTTGGATCAGGCTAGTGTCCTCTGCGACATTTGAATTGCTCTGAGCATCAGTCAGTCCAGGGATACAACAGCTCAGGGGTGGGGAATCTCAAGTAAGGGAGCAACTACGCCTGTCCAGGTCTCTCTGGACTCTCAACCATCACCAGCACAGTTTCCCAAACCTTATTGGGTATTTTTGCCTGACCAGAATGTTTCCTTGAACTCTTCAAGTTACAAGAAAGGAGATTCCAATTAAACATCAGGGGAAAACTTTGACAGTAAGAGCTGTCCCTTGGGAGGTCTGGACTCTCCATCATTGGAGGTTTTTAAGCAGAGGTTGGACGGCCATCTGTCAAAGATGCTTTAGTTGCATTGCAGTGGGTTGGACTAGATGACCCTGGGTCCCTTCCAAGTCTACAAGTCTATGATTCTTCCTTGCCTAGGTGGAGAATAGAGAGGGTTGTGTGAATGTGTGTCAAAACTAGCCTACTGCATGTAGGTACAATTTGCATTTGTGGCTCCAACTGTTGCCTCTGGCCTCACCCGCCACCAGCATGCAGCTCCTGGAAGGTTGCCCAGAAGGGAATGCCACTCTCCTGTAACCCTTAGGCAATGGCCTTGTAGCAATCCTGAGTCTGGCATGGTCCCTTAAAATGGAGTGCTCGTTTCTGGGCGATCTGGGTTCAAGCATTTCCACCAGATGACCTTGAGCAAGCCATTGTCTTTACGCCTCCATCTCCCAGCTGTAAAGCAAGAATATTAACAGCCTGTGAGGTTGAGTGATATAAGGATTATAAAGCACTTTGCAAATCGGAAAGCGCTCTGGAAATGATAAATAATTATAAATGTTGGTTGACCTCCAGAGAGGAGGAAAATTGATACTGCCAAGGAAAATACAAGACACCGTTTGAGGAAATATAGTCGGTGTACATAGTCTATGATAGATCACTACCTTTTATGAAATACCAATGCATTGTAATATATAAATGAAAAACAATTTGGAGATCAGTTCATATATCAGAGCCCACATTTACTTGATAGAGGCTATTAACAGTTTTGAGTTCCTTTTTCCTTTTCCTCCTTGGGGTAATTTGCATGACTAACCATTGCATAAGTTGCCCTTCAACACCTGTGTATTTCAAGTCCAGGTTAAATTATAAAAGAGATTGTAACACCTCCTTTGTCCATCAACCTTTAATAAATCAACTGATTAATTTTCTGTGGATTTGATGTAATGGCGTTTATGAGCACTGGCAAGTCCTGTCCACTTAACTGATGCAATTAAAGCAGTGGCTTGCTCTTATTATTATAATAATGGATTGAATGATGAGTAATTTTTTTCTTTTCAGTGCAACTGACAAAAATAGATTATATTCATAGATGGTACGATGTATTTAGACCATGAAACTGCTGCCTTCTCATTTCCACCATTAGTTTAGATTTATCCTTTCCAGGGGAGTGGAATATATTTTTTGCAGAATATCAGCCATGATATCATCATGAAATATAATGAAAAGCTGTGTACTAGAAGGTGATGTGTTGTATTCCACACGTGAGCCAAATGAAAAGCATGTCACTATGAAAACAACACACGCACCACATAAATACTGAAACTGGAACTATAATAGCATTGTGGCTAAAAACACCATCACAAGAAACACATTTCAGCAATGTGTATTCCAGGAGTTGCTGGACTACAACTCCCATCATCCCTGACAATTAACAGCACTGAAAAGGTTCAGAAAAGGCCCAAGACAATTATCATACAACATTTGAAGCTTTTTAGATTAGAGAAAAGGTGAGTCAGAAGAGACTGCTCTCTTTTCCTTTTGCTTTGAAAAGTGGGGTGTAAATACAGTAACTAAATATTGTTTTCACAT
The DNA here is from genome assembly GCF_963506605.1 of Zootoca vivipara. Taxonomy (NCBI): domain Eukaryota; kingdom Metazoa; phylum Chordata; class Lepidosauria; order Squamata; family Lacertidae; genus Zootoca; species Zootoca vivipara. The sequence goes on from NC_083287.1 coordinate 47,378,362, forward strand.
GCACACCCAAAAAACCCTGCAGGACTGAAATGGTTAAGGGAAGTATACACTAGGTTTGTGTGTATCAGCTTTGGGGGGGACGGATGGACTGAATAATGGGGTGAATCAGGGTGATTCAGAGGTCTCCCTCACTCAAGCTGAAGCAAGTTAAAATGTCACTAAATCCCACCAAGTCAGATCAGGGCCCCAAAGCCTTCTGTCTCTGTCGTCGTCGCCGCCCCCCCCCAAGTTTCTAAAGCTATAGCTCTATGTTTCTTCAGGTCCACAGACTTTGCAAGAAGCGAGGCTGTCCAAAGTGTTGCCTGCAGAATACTGAAGATCTATGGGTTTGTTTGTTTTTTGAGCTCTTCAGAATTCAACCAGAAGTATTCTAGGCAGACTCATGTTGTAGGCCTATCAGAGGACACAACCAAACACCAAAAAGGAAAGACCAATATGCAATGTTTCAAAAAAATGTACATGCAAGAATACACACACTTCTGTCACCTCTTATTTTAAAGTCCGAAAGAGCAAGGGACAGCTCATCATAAGGGATTACAAAGAAAATAAAGCCCTTTTCCTTCTTGACAAAGAACCCTGGGCTTATTTGTCTGCAATTTTGCAGGCTTAATCAACTCTGAGGGAAGCGGGGGAACTCCTGTGCCTATAAATTTTATCTACTTTGTCCAAAAGGGTGAATTTTTTTAGCCATTTTAGATTCCCCATTATAGTAAATGGGGAAGCAGATATTTGTTTTAAACAGAGTGACTTGGAAACAAAATTACAGATTGGAGTGGAGAGAACACAGAGCGACTCAGTTTTAATGCACAGATTCAAGGTGAATATTTGAATCTGTGCATATACTAGTGAATACAGTTCTAATCCCCTCTGATTTTCTGGTCTGAAGGAACAATTTGGTTTCCTTTGGGAGGAAAGGAAGTGATCAAGAGATGCTTAAATCCTATGGTGAAATCTCAAATAGGCTACCTCAACTACTTAGCTGTTATAACTGTATTTTGACAACACAATTTTTTAAATAGTTAATCTGGATTTTTTCCCCCACCTCCCAAACTGCATCCTATGCTATAATGTTTGCCAAAACTTGTAAAAAAGCAATTAGAAAATTGCACACACAAAAAAGTATAACCAGAATAAGTGGTGGTCAGAGCTTTTGCCACCCACCCACCACCCTGCCACATGCCCGCACACACACCACACCCTGAATAATGCTATACCAGGGGTTCCCATACTGTGGTCTATGACCCACCTGTGGTCTGCAAGCTTTACTCAGGTGGCCTGTGATGTGTTTGTGAAGAACAGTGGAACCAGTAGCTGCGAACAGTGAATGCAGAGGCTGCCCTGATGTTCTTAGAACCTAACAGTCTTGTGGGCTTCTCATTGGGTCATCTGCTTGGCCACTGCGAGAAGAGGATGCTAGACTAGAAGGGCTTTTGTTCTGATCCAACAGAGCTCCTCTTGTGTTCTTGAGGGGTCGCCCTAGTTTATTCTCACAATAACTCTGCAGGCTAGGCTGAATGAGAGTGACAGGTCCATAATCACAGTCACAGGCTGAATGAGAGGGACAGGTCCACAGTATGAGGTTTACACAGATGTGCTCTCCTGCATTTTCCATTCATTTCCATGGAGCTTGTACTGTCGATGAGCCTAGTGCTTTGCATCCTCATTCATTAAAATGTGTTAAGGGGCAGCTACAGAGAGCTTTAATCCTGACTGTGAGAATGAAGCTGAGTGCAGCCCCCTCCCCACCACCCCCAAGAACCCAACTAGCAAGCAGATACCTTTTCCTGCCAAGATCTCCCCGTGTTTCCTTATCTAAGGAAACTTTTCTCACTTGTTTCTCACTTATACCTGATGCATAGGCTTGTGAATACTGGGGTTTCCAAACGCTGAAAATATATTTAGAATATCTGCCCTCTTTCCTTCTTCTCACTTGGCTTTGTCTCTTCTTCATACAGTAAGCTACTGACTTCTCAGCTACAGGCTATGACTTATCCCCTGACAGCGCTAGTCCCTGTGATAAATTGTTCAAAGTCAGACCTGGGGCTGTCTCAGTTGCTAGAATATCAGGGTTTTATATCTTTCGTAGACTCATTTGAATTTAAATAAGAAGGGGAGGGGGAGAAGAAGCCTGACCCCATATGGAATAAGGGAACTGGTAATAAGACTTTACACCTCTCTCTGCCTGCCTGTCTCTCATCACCTATTATATGGTGGTAATATAGCAAATATTTGCATCTATATGACTTTGTTATATTGTTCCCAGTACTCTGTTTTGAATGTAGACATGATGTGGTTCCAGGGGGACATAAATAATAAAGCAGAGATGTATATTTGCATGCTCATAAGAAGTGAATGAGGAATCACAGAATTGTAGTGTTGGAAGGGACCCTGCGGGTCATCTAGTCCAACCCTCTACAATGTAGGAATCTCAACATGTGGTTCCCCATCCAATTTAAACCCATACCAGAACCTGCTTAGCTTTGCAAATGTGTTAGCAGTTTTATTGCCACACCACTACCTGCTCCTTCCACTGTCTCCCGGGACATCTGGTGTGCAGGAAAGGAAAGGAGGATAGCTTCCCCAATAGCTTAGAACATAGTTGTTCAAATGTTGTTGGACTCCATCTCCCATCAGCCCCAGCCAGCATGGCCCATAGTTAGAGAAGATGGGAGTTGTAGTCCATCAGCATCTGGAAGGCCATATGTTCCCTTAGAAGGTGAAAATGGAGATGAGCCTCATTCTGGTCACATTCTCACCACACATTTAAAGCACTGGGCTGCGGGTGGTGCTGTGGGTTAAACCACAGAGCCTAGGGCATGCCGATCAGAAGGTTGGTGGTTTGAATCCCCGCAACGGGGTGAGCTCCCATTGCTCGGTCCCAGCTCCTGCCAACCTAGCAGTTCAAAAGTACATCAAAGTGCAAGTAGATAAATAGGTACCGCTCCAGCGGGAAGGTAAAGGGCGTTTCCATGCACTGCTCTGGTTCACCAGAAGCAGCTTTGTCATGCTGGCCACATGACCTGGAAGCTATACGCCGGCTCCCTCGGCCAGTAAAGCGAGTTGAGCACCGCAACCCCAGAGTCGTTCACGACTGGACCTAATGGTCAGGGGTCCCTTTACCTTTACCTATATTACTTTTAACAGTCATGACTCCCCTCAAAGAATCCTGGGAACTGTACTTTGTTAAGAGTGCTGAGAGTTGAGAAGCTCTTTGAGGGAATATGTGCATATATTTGGAGAACTGTGCATTCCATAGGGAAAGAGTTTCACCAGTGGGGTGCCAACCCAGACGAGGCCCTGCCCCCTGTTCCTGAATTACAAGACACATGCAGTTGTCAATCTGCATCATCACAATGGGAGACTATGGTCCCTTTAGGAATGGCCACAGTCCTTCACAAGCCCAGTAGCATCTTAAGGTCATTGGGCGCCCTGGTGCAGATCCCTCGGGCGCCCCCTCACTCTTTTTTTTAAAAAAAGGAGAGCTCCGCTGCAGAGCGGAACAGGGTCCTAGTGCCCCTGCTCCGCTCGTTTACCTCTCTCCCCTGAGCGGCGCGGGTGGCGGGCGTCCAGGAGGAGGGAAAGGGAGGCCACCGCGCAGCTCCCCCACTTGCTGGGGCGCCCCTCAGCACCCCTTGGTGCCCCGCTCCACTAGGGCCAATGGGCGAGCCGCCCCTGCACAAGCCCAAAGGTAGCCTGGAAACCCCTTGCTCATGATCAATGGGATGGCATAAATTAGCTTTCTGTTTTGTTCCTGAATTCAGGCAACCCAAGTTCAGAGTTATGACCTGATCGGTGAATGCAACAGTTCATCAAATAGTCTTGACAGTGGCTTGTCTTTTTTTGGGAGGTGGCCCTGGGATTGAGACCTGAGATGGGGGTGCAAACTGGCCGTTTGCTGCAAATCATGGAGATGCATTCAACAGATACAGGGGGGGGGGTATGTAATGTTGTTGTCGGTGCACAAAATTCATCCTAGGCTTGCGCTGATGTCATTCTGAAACTCAGCATCTGGCCTGTCGCACTGAGCCTGTTCCAAAATTCGTGCTCAGCAAATAAGGGAAACATTTTGTTCAGCCTTCCTGAATTTCCTAAGCCGCCGGGACATTTATTATGCTGAATCCTGCAAGCATCTTACAGCATCTGTTTGTTAATCATGAAATGCAACTAATATTGCCTAATGAGGGCAGAGCCTGAAAACATAGCTAAACAGCTGGAAAACATCCCCTCCCCCAAAGAAATTACTAGCATAACTGGTTTTACATATTAATTCTCTGATGTTGATAAGGCTTTTTAAAAAAACTATTAAAGTCAGATAACCAGACTTTACGCCTGAACTGCTGATTTAGAGTGTATATATATGATATGCTTCGAACCAGGCATGGACATTGCTCGGAACCATCAAAGAGCCAACCTGGTCACTGAGAGATGGGATGGTTGCTTTAATCAGCAGGAAGAAGCAACTCTCCCAGAGGGGCATAGATCCATGGCAGAACATCTATCTGCTTTGCATGAGGAAGGTCCGAGTTCAATCCCCAGCATGTCCAGGTAGGACTGGGAGAGAACCCTGCCTGAAATCCTGGAGGGCTGCTGCCAGTCAGTGTAGAAAATACTGAGCTAGTGGGATCAATGAGCCTGACTCAATAGAAGCCAGGTTCCTATAAGAGCAATAGGCTTTTCTTCAGAACTTTGTGCCCACATGCACCTGAGGGCAAAAGCCAGGTGAATAGTATGCCATGGTGAATAGTTTGCTAAAGCAAGGCCATTCCTACCATTAGGCAGAGTGAATTCACTGCCTCAAACAGCAGGTGCTGGGTCATGGCAACATGAGTAGGGGCTGTCGGGCCCATTCACTGTCCGAGGCGAAATGGGAAGGTGACCCATTGGGTTCTGCTGCCCAAGGCAGCTGCCCCGGTCTGTTTCATGGATGAGCCAGCTCTATTCCTGAGGCCCCAGACATTTCCCTCTATTGGAGACTAGAGCTGTCTGGCCAACAAGGCCGGCCCTGCTTCTCCTAGGGTAGCGTGCTGCTTTCAGGTGCAGTGAAGGCTTTCCACCCACCACTAATGTTGAAGTGAGATTCAGCTGTTGGTCCGGCCAGATGCTGTACATGCAACTGTGGGGTTTGGCAGGGGCAGAGGGCGCCATCTTGTCCTTTGTCTCAGGCAGGATGAGTGGTGGGCTTGTTGTGAGTAAGCATCATAGGCAGCGTTTCTCAACCGCTGTTCCGCGGCACACTAGTGTGCCGCGAGACGTTGGCTGGTGTGCCGCGACGTGCCGCGGCGAGAAGGGCGATTTGCATTGTCACGTGCCTGGCGGCCGCCAATAAACAACACTGACCCGCCGGAAAGCAATATTTCTCCTCCTCTTTCCCAAAGTTCAGTGCAAACGAGCCTGGCGGCCGCCAATACACAGCACTAACCCGCCGGAAAGCAATATTTGGCAAGTGTTTCTTACAGTCATAATTATAATATAGGGCGGCACAGAGTTAAATTTTTTAACTTTTTTAATGGTGGTGTGCCTCGTGATTTTTTTCACGGAACAAGTGTGCCGTGGCCCAAAAAAGGTTGAGAAACACTGATCATAGGGATAAAGGGCAGAGGTCAAGACAAAAGACCAGAAATCCCTGAGACATGGCAGAGGTGAGCATGCTTGAGGAATGGTAAGCTGTGGTATGGGAGCCACCCATGGTCTACCACCCATTTGTGGGGAGGATCAACAGAAGACATCTTTCCGCAGGGTCTGCAAGAAGGAGCTGTTCCGCCTGGCCTTTGGACTTGACTCAGTCTGACCCCTATGTTTTCCTCCCTTCCTTATGGTTTTGATTTGGGCTACTTTAAAATGAGGCTGCATTTTAAAATTTTAAATTTAAACTGTATTTTAACCCGTATTTTAATTAACTGTCTTTCTTTCTTTTACGTCTTATTGTAATTTTGCTGGTGTCATCCGCCCTGAGCCCGGTTTTGACTGGGGAGGGCAGGGTATAAATAAAATATTATTATTATTATTATTATTATTATTATTATTATTATTATTATTATATGAGACAGACTAGGTAAAACGTATATGACCCAGTAGGCCACAAACTTCCTAGTCTAAAAACCCTGGGGCTGTGATGTGTTTTAAACTGTTTTTGATATTGATATAATAATAATCAGAGTAACTATTATTATTATTATTATTATTATTTTGATTTCTTCACCGTGTGTGTGTGTGCGCGCGCGTGCACCTTCAGCATATGATACAATGAAACTGCCAAGCACATTTCTATGGGGAAGGAATTTGATAGCTTAGATACCTCGCTCAGATAAAGCCGTCTCGTGGGTTGCCACTCTCAAAATTTCCATGATATGGGGTGCTCACGTGGGCATGTTAAACAAGACTGAAGAAAGATAAGAGATTTAAGAAATACTGAAAAATTGGAGTTGAATCAGTTGCTGTTTGTTTAAATTTGGATTTAAAATTTGCCTATATCCCAATGTGAAATTATCTCTTACATGATTTTAGCCACGAGGTCGTGTTTTGCTAAATGTTGGAAAACATCAGCCACACCTTCTTTTACTGAAGGGGAAAATAAACTAAATAAATAGGTCAGAATATGTTGAAATTAAGAAATCTGATGAGACAGAGCAATTCGGCAGTGGAGGGGGAGAAATCTCTGAGGGAGCATCTCCAATTACCGCCTTGCTATGGCCAGACTCCACTGGGAGGAAATGTACTATACCAATGATCCAGGCCTGTTTCAGATTCATGTCAAGGGAATGTGGTAGCTTAGGATCATGTGAATCCACAGCTTCTCTAGCACATTCCCAACACACATCCAACACAGTGCCTTGTGGACACAACACTGGCAGAACAGCAGCTAAGCATTCCATCAGGGGTTGTTGACCTGTGACTTTCCAGATCACACTAGACTCAGCCAGCATGGCCTATGGTCATGAATTATGCGAACTAAGTGGTCCAATAGTATCTGGAGGACTACAGGTTCCTTGCCCCCGCTTTATACCAATCCACCGAAGAAACCAACCGCAAAGCTTTTTAGTCACAGATCTTCCCCTCCACCAGTGTAGAGAGATATCCACAGCACCCTATGGGTCTTGAGCCACCATCTCTGGGTGCATGGCATCACTCCTTAAAGGAAGACAAAATGACAACCGGGTTTGTTTGTTTTTCATGGAAAAACTTTTTGAGTGATGTGAATTGTCTGTTTTAATACTTTTTTAAAAAAATCTCTCTTTTTTATACATTGAATTTTTTAAAAATTGCATTTGTTATGAATCTTGTATTCTGAAATGAAATCCAGAAAGCGATCTGTCCTGGAACAGCCCAGAAAAAGTTGCATTTGCAGTGGGGCTACACAAGGTCAAGTGAGTCAACAAGACACCTCTCGGTAAAACAAGGTGACAGGGATAATCAGTGCAAGGTCTCGAGATGATCTGTTGATGCAAATGCAGGTTTGGAGTCCCACCAAGGCAGAGGAGGGAATGGTGAGCACCAGAAAGTCAAGACCTCAGCAAGGATTTGCAATTGCCCTAGTCAACAGCCAGGAATCAACCAGATGAACTGCCTAGATAGGGGACCTGTGGCTCTCTAGATGTGGCTGGACTCCATCAGCCCCAGTCAGCATGGCCCATAAGTCTGGGATGACAAGAGTTGTAGTCCATTAATCTCCAGAGGCCACCTAGCCTAGGAAGATCTCAGCAATAGAAGTTGGAGATTGGTACCTGTAGATACTTGTGACAATGAGAGGGGATGCAAGCCAAGACTGAAGAAAAATAGATAAAAGTGTATACAGAAAATGAATGCCTGCAATGGCATTGAATTGGCTTTCCTGTTGAGTGAAACCTTCTTGAATCAGGAGTGGGACAGCTGTGGACTTCCAGATGTTCTTGGACTCCATCAGTCCCAGCCAGCATGATCCGGGGTCAGGGGTGATATAAGTTGTAGTCTAGCAACATCAAAAGAGTCATAGGTTTCCTTCTTTACAGGTTGGACTTAGACCAGGGATGGGGAACATTTGGGCCTCCAGATGTTGCTGAACTACAACTCTCATCATCCCTGACCATGCTGACTGGGACTGATGGGAGTTGGAGTCCAGAACTTCTGGAGAGACTAGGGTTCTCCACCGTTGACTTGGAATATTTAATAAGCTAAAGCAGACACAAGCAATTTGGATCAGATAAGAAAGGTTGCTGCTGATGTAAGCCACTCATCGATTGGCCAAGGCCGTCATCCCTGAGAGCGAACACACCAAGCTATTAGCAAGTCACTGTTTGTCACTCTGAAAAATGGGAATTGCTATGTTGCTTACCCGAAAGAGGAGTGATGTGGTCAGAGTTGTAGATCTCTTTGCGTAATAAAGGTCTGAAAAACATGATTATTAACCACATGGAAAATACTGTATATTCCTGAGTATAAGGCTACTTTTTAACCCAGGAAAATCTTCTCAAAAGTCGGGGGTCGTCTTATACGCCGGGTCGTATTTCTTATACGGCGAGTATATCCCAAACTCTATTATTTTAACTGGAAAAGTTGGGGGTTGTCTTATACGCCCAGTCGTCTTATACGCCAGAATATACAGTATTTAACGTCTTTGCCATATCAATAATGATGGTGCGGCTGCTTTAATTCCCCTTCTATAGTAGAGCTAGGAACTCAGTGTGGAGGACCAGACCCAAGGGCAACCAAGTTTAAGACTGTAGGATTGCACTTCTTTGAATACAAAACTCAAAGTAACAATAATGTTATGTGCAACTATAGGGTTGGGTTTAAAATAAAAATAAAAATGAGCCAATCCTGCCATATGTTTAGCTGTGATATCATAATTGACTCTGTCGTCTTAGCCTTCTATGGATTTTGTAACAGCTGTTGACGGGACTCGGTCATCATGGACACCAGATAATTGGAGCTGCCCATCTGCTGTAGAGCCCACTGTAGCCAACTGTGTTAGTGACTTAATAAACAGAGGCCTGATCCTGCTTCCCCTGAAAAAAATTAATGGGGTGCATCCTTTTATTGGTATAAGCTGTGGCAATGATCAAGTCTAGGGTTTTCAGTGCTGAAATCCTGCCTGCCTTAATGGCTACCTTGAAGACAGGGGTTGGGGAGGCAGTCGATTCAGTTTGCGTTTAAAGGCGAATCTACCATATTCACACTTTCTTAAACAATACACAGACCAAAACACAGCCATCCTTAAAAATTATCACTTCTTCAAGTTTTGCAATAATAGAATCATAGAATTGTAGAGTTGGAGGGAGTCCAACTCCCTGCAATGCAGGAATATGCAGCTGTCATGTACAGGGGTTGAAACTGCGACCCTGGCATTGTCTGCACCATGCTCTAACCAACTGAAGCATGCAGTTCTCCAACCGAGTCATGCATACACAACTGCATATACTAGGGTAAAGCGTGCATAAAATTGCATATATATGTGGAAAAAATATACAGTGGTACCTCTACTTACAAATTTGTAAGTCGAATCCCATAGGAATGCATTGGGAGAAAAAATTCGTAAGTCGAAGCAACCCTATCTAAAAATTCGTAAGTAGAAAAAATCCTATCTAAACCACATCCAAGATGGTGGACAGAGCTCCATTCGTAAGTAGAAACATTCGTAAGTAGAGTTATTTGTAAGTAGAGGTACCACTGTACCAAAAAATGCACTGAAATTGCATCGCAAAATTGTGTGCATTAGGAAAAAGTGCATATAAACAAGTGTATGTGAGGAAATTTTTGAACTTAAACATTGATGGATTTTTTAAAGGGCTTTGAAAAAAATGAAAACTGAGCTCCATGTATGTTAATGGCCCTCAGTAGGTTTATGTGGTAGTGGTGGTGGTGGCAGCAGTGAGCAGCTAGACAGCACCAAATGAAGAAAGATGGGTACTAAAGGGTGGATCTGTCTATTTCAATTTCTGCCCACTTCTTGTTTTTCCAGTCTTTCCAGTTCACTTCCTTTTTGCATCAGGTTTGCAATTAAAAGAAAAAAAAAGCCTTCATGGAATTTCATCACCAGTGCACATTTCTCCTGATATACACACTTTTATATACAACTTTTCCTAACACAGGCATTTTTGCAAGCAATTTCCCCTAAAATAATGTATTTGTGTGTGTGCTATTTTCACAGATATATTCCTTTCTGCATGCATCTTCCCCTTACACATACATTTTGGGGGGTTGGAGAGAAGTGTATTGCAAAATTCAGAGAAGTGCAAATTTCAGTAAAATTAGGCTGAACCAAATTTCTGCCCGAGCCCTCTCCAGAAGGCACTGGAAATAAAAATGGAGGTTTCTTGGGCTGATCAGGACACTAAATTTATTTTTAAAGTGGGGCAGTGGGGCAGGCCATAAACATGGGCCCTGCCAGGTTGCTGGGGCCTGTAGCTACGTGAGATTGCTGTGTGTTGATGCAGGTGCCAAGTGCCACTGACTTTGTGATCATGGGAGCTGATGTCCCTCTCAGTCATGTTGTGCAGCACATCTGGAGGGCAGGCTTCATATCACAAGGCCAGGGTGGTATTTTGTCATTGCTTAAAAACTCGTAGCCCCATGAGAGGAGGCCTCATATGCCACGAATTCATAACATTTTTGGCGGGTGCGTGACATTTCAGAAACTGGCTGGCTTTATTTGTGTTGCAAGTGGGTGAGTTTTTGCTCACGCTCTCGCTATGTCTCAGTGAGAAATGCCAGCAGAACCAGCACGGGGGTGACAGACGGCATTTCTGCAGCAGACTTTGCAGTTTAGAAATGGCAGCTCCGAGAACCCAAAAATAACAAAAACGGGGTGTGTTAAAGGTGGGGAATTGAGCCACCCTTAAAGGCTTTTTCCAGACCTCACCAAGCACCCCCAAGCAACACTATGTAGACCATTGTCATTAAAAAAATGAAGCTGGGATGCTCAGGAATGGGCTGTATGGCTCAGCACTCTGGGTGTGAATTTATTTTTTCCAAAGGGTGGAAGTAAATATCTATTCAATGGCCAGGTCACGCCATTCTTGGGTTTATTTATAATTTAGCCAGTCAGTTTCACAATTAGCTTGGATTTTTTATGTTTTCTATTCTCTTGTATATATTTTACACTGCCTTGATGTTTTACATGGGTTGGTAGTATATAAATACTTTTCTAATTGTAAAGAATAAATCATTTTATTAATAAAAAATATTTCTAGGCTACCTTTTAGCTTAGCAAAGCTCTCTCTCTCTCTCTTTCTCTCACACACACACAGAGGGAGAGAGACCACTTCATCAAGCAGAAATGAAAGAAGAAGAAGAAGTAAAAATGGGATCAGAGCAGTAAAAACACCCCAATAAAACAATTGGAATGTACTGATCAAATTTAATTGGGTTGTATCTCCCTGGGCAAAATATATTTGCCTGGCACTGAAAGGATATCAAACTTGTCACCATTCTGCTTACAGCAGCATTCCACATACAGGGGGACACCATGAAGAAGGCCACCGCTTGCCTAATTTCAGAAGGAGTGAGACTCCAAGAAAGGACTTTGCAGATGATGGTAGCATTTAGGCAAGCTCCTTGGGGCACTTGGGTCTCAAGCCATTTAGCACTTCAAACTGCACTTGGATATGGACCAGTAGAGCTGGTGAGATACATTCCCTACTACTGGTCCTAGTCAGCTGCTGTATTTTGAACCAAGAAGTTTCCAAAGGCCCATGACTCATTGCAGTAGTCTTAGAACAGCCATTAACTGTTCTTTAGCCCATATTTCTTTAGTAGGGACAAACAGGTTAGTCCACCATAGCCAGAAGCTGCCAGGCTTGCTTGCCCCCACTGCTTGGCAGCCATGTGGTACATTCAAAGGACCAGACCACATGAAGAACCATTCTTAGCACTTGTTCTCCTCTTGAGCAGACCCACCATAAAAGCTGCCTTATACTAATACATTTGGCCATCTAGCCCACTATTGTCTAGTATCACCTTTCCCCAACCTGGTGCCATTCAGACGTTTCGGACTACAGTCCCCATAATCTCCAGCCACCACGACCAGTGGAAAAGGATGATGAGAGTTGTAGTCCAGCCACATCTGGAAGGCCACTGATTCCCCATCCCTGATCCACATGCAATGCAGGAAATGTCCTCAATTTTGCCCAGCAAAATTACTGCTTGGGGATAAACAAGGCCTTGTTATTTTAGTCATATCGAATGTATATTTCCAACACATTGTTTTTCTCTGTAGTCATCTTGTTTTTCTAAGGTTGCGACCCACAAACTGCAAGCTTTCAAAGTCACAAAAGACCCATTTCTGCAAGAAACACGAACATTCACCATCTAGCACAATTCACAATCGTCGTGCCATTTGCTGTTTTCTGCGCTCGCTTGTTCCAAGCATGTGAGTTTTCAATGGCTGGCTTGTTGCAAAGTTGTGTCACTATAACTCCTACAGGTTATGTGAATTGCAGATACAAAGGAAGGGTATTGAAGGACGCAGTGACATTTTTATTGCTCTTCTTGAACATTGCCAAAGTGGCAGACGGTTGCTGAGCAATGGGGTAAAAATGATGACACATTGGTGGTAATGTTTTTTTTCTTCTTCTTTCTAATATGGATTTTCTTTTCATCTTTCATTGTTTAGAGTGGAAGGTAAATATATTTGTGTATTATAAATATTTTTATTCTGCTTCTACGGTAAAAATGCCCAAGGCAACCAACAGCTAAAAATAAGAACAACAATATCTATGTACCTAAATCGATTTGAGACTATTTATTCCAGGATCACCATTAATGGGAGAAACTTTGTAATCTTAGATCAGTAGTTCCCAACCTTTTTTTTTTGGCCGTGCCCCACTTAAGCATCTCTAAAATCCTGATGTGCCCCCCCCCATGACATATAATTCTTATTATTCAAAAAGTGAACTCCTTTTCATGTGGAGGAAGCCTAAAAGACCATTAACTTGGTACACATTAACCTGACTGCCATGTACATTCTGGTTTTAATTTTAAAAATGTATATGCCACAATATATATTTATATACTGCATATGAGGCCCCTAGAAACATAAGAAATGCAAAAAAATAATAATTCACTGTTAATAACTCATTCTCGATTTGCCCCCCTTAAAAATCAAATTGCCCCCTGTGGGGCATGTGCCCCACGTTGGGAACCATGGCCTTAGACAGTGACCCACATAAACTACATAACAAATGAACATGTGGGTAATTTTCAGGGCACTGGACCTGGACTAAGGGTTGACTCCTCTCTGAACCCTATGGGTGACCTTGGAGATCAGTCATACCTCTCAAATTGTTGTGATGGTTTTGGAATTTGGCTGGGGGAGACCTGAGCGATTCATATCCCTGATCAGCAATGTGTCATGGCCACAATCCAATGCATAGGTTCCCTGGAAAAGGCTCCATTCGACTGATTACTGTTCTGGCTGCATAGGTTCCGCTTATAAACTATATTGAGCATCAGCAAGAGTACTTCAGGTCACTGAAATGAAACCTTCAGCTTTCAATTAGAACTGCAAACTAACTTGCAAGTCACTATTTAAACTGCTAGCATGAAGTAGGGACTCCATCAAAGGAAGGAAGTACCCAGTCTCTGCTTGACTATTTCCCTCATTCTCTGATCTCCTCTATGTCATGAACCAATACTAAAAATTGCAAGCCGCCTTATCACCTCATTCATTTGCCAGAGCAAGGAGAGGGTCACCAGTTACCCCAGAGCTCTGGTGGATGACACCACCACTCCTCGGGAAAAAGTTCTGAAGCGGCGCTTTCTCTCCTGCACCCTGGGTCCTGCCCCTGTATACCACAGGATGTTCAATAAACCAGGGTGAAAGATAAAAGACAAATGATAACCAACTATTCAACATAGTGGAATGTCTGGGCAGTTTTTTAAAGGTTGTCTGTTCTTTGCCTGGTGCTGAGAATACATCAAAGTAGCAGCCAGGAAAACGTCTCTGAACAGAGCATGCTTCTGATGATGGTGAGGTTGGAGGAAGGCCTACAATGAGGACTGTAAAGTGCAGGCTGGCTCATGTAAGGTTCTGCGTCCTACCAGATGTTGTTTGACTCCAGCTCCCACCATCCACGATCAATTTCATGACGATGTGTTGATGATGATTAAATTTGTATACCGCCCTTCATCCGAAGATCTCAAGGTGGTTCACAGCATAAAATGCAGAATAAAACCACAAAGTACATAATAAAAACAAAAACAAGAGCAAAACAAACTGATGGGAGTTGGAGTCCAACAACATCTGGAGGGCTACAGGTTCCCAACCTTGGCTTTAGAGGTGACAGCCAGCACTTCAAATTGCACCTGGAGATGGACCAGCAACCAGCGTTCCCTATATAGCTGGTGCCACTTAGAAACATAGCAGCTGTGTTTTCCACGGACTGAAGATAGATGTTTAGCTAGGCCACCTCTGGAAGAATGGTGCTGAATTAAAGGTTGTGTTACCCATTTAAGAACAAATGCTTCAGTAGTCATCAGTATCATTTGTTCTTAAAAGGAGATTTGTTCTATTCACAAAGGACCCCCCCCTCCACCCCGCTCTGCACACATGACTAAAGGGATATGTTCTCAAAGCTTCTTTTTCTGGAGTTATTAAATTGGAGCAATTGTTTGCCAATTAAATGCTCTACTTGGGATGTATTCTTGTCATCTTTGCTGATGCATCTGGACACTGTTCTCCCCGAATTTCTGATTTCAGCAGCCTCCAGCACTATGGCATCTTGGGACTGTTTCCCATGATGCAACTGTGTTGTGTTTCAAGCAGAAAGAGAGGCTCATGGGAGGCACTCTTGGAAAAGGGGAGGGGAGGACTTTGGCCCAGGAGAATGACATGTTTTCAGCATGGGTCAGTCTTGAGATCTTCCAATCGCTAGAGCTGAGTGAATAATCAGAGTATTAAATGGAACAACAGAAACCTTATCAATGGCACATTTTAGATGAATGGAGAAAAATAAAACTAGACAGAATTAGCAACTAGCTAAACAAGCGAGACTTAAATAGACAAAATTTTAATTGAGTTACAAGATAGTCGTCCCCAAAGCAAACGCAAGCATCTGCTTTTGTGTGTGTGTAAGAGATTTAAGAATTTCCACAATACTGAGAATGTGTCCACTGTGTATCTTGTCCCTGGGGCGTTTTGAAAGTTCCCTGTCTAACAGGTAGATAGTGATCTACTGGTAGATCACTGGATGTCTGCGGTAGATCACTGGTAGATCATTGGCTCCCCCAAAAAAGCTGAACAACTGTGGCTCCCCTAAATAAAGCTCAACATTTTACCTCCTCCCTGAAAAAACTCAACAACTTTGACCCAAACCCCCCAAAATGGACCTTCCTCCTTCTTAAAAAAAGCTCAACAGCTTTGACCTGGACCCCAAAAAGGGGGGTAGATCACTACCAGTTTTTAACTCTGTGAGTAGATCACAGTCTCTTGGGAGTTGGCCACCCGTGCTGTAGAACATCCAGCCATAACAAACTTTGAGACACGTGGAACAAATGAAGACTCTGTTCTTGATAGGGTGACCACTTAGGGATCACAAAAAAGGAGGCAAAAGAGAGTGCAGATTTGCATGAAATTTGCATGTACTGATTCATATTTATGGCTGCACATTGAGAAAGGACTGTCTTCTACAAAGCAGGCTGCATGGCCACACTCTCTTTCAAAGCTGTTTTGTGCTCTTAGCAGCCCATGATGGGTGTTGGCTTTAGGTCAAGTCAACAGCAGTAGCTTCACTTTCCGTGGGATCTTCTCCAGGTTCTCCTCACCATCACTTGATGTTTCCTTTAGATTTCACCAAATAAGGACTTGTAACTGTAACCAATAAAAAATCCAACTCGTTTATGAATGAATGAATTCATTTCAAACATTGCGAATCCATATTGTGATAGCGGCAGCAGCAGTGTTGAGCACCTGACCATGTCATGTTCCGAGCAGATGCACTGAAGTAACTGGGTTAAGTTAGCATGCCTAACACAAGTCCCTGTGGATCTACTGTGAGCACAACTGAAAGTACAATTCTACCTCTCTGAACAGTGCTGCTTTAGGGGGATTAGGTGCAGGTTCCCTCTGCCAGCTAATAATAATAATAATAATAATAATAATAATAATAATAATAATTTATTTATTTATTTGTACCCAGCCACTACAATAAAATGTCACAGATTAAAAACTTCCCTAAACAGGCCTGCCTTCAGATGTTTTCTAAATGTCAGGTAGTTGTTTATCTCCTTGACATCTGATGGGAGGGCATTCCACAGGGCGGGCGCCACTACCGAGAAGGCCCTCTGCCTGGTTCCCTGTAGCTTTGCTTCTCACAGTGAGGGAACCGCCAGAAGGCCCTCAGCTCTGGACCTCAATGTCGGGACAGAACGATGGGGGTGGAGATGCTCCTTCAGGTATACTGGGCCGAGGCCGTTTAGGGCTTTAAAGGTCAGCACCAACAAGCTACAGGTGATGGTGCACTGCCCCCAAACAATTGCATTATGAGGCAGGATAGAGGTGGAACTGAGCTGCCACCTGCTAGATGGATGGTCCATTTGCCTCTGCTGTGTGTCACAGTCTGGTCGGCGGGCGGTTGAAGCCCTGGCTGGGGACATCAGGACCAGAGGCAAGATGGTGGTGTAGAAGCAGGAACAGGTACAGGGTTGAGGGTCCAGCAGCAGGCAGTCGCAGAGTCAAGGAGCAAGGCGGAGGCGAAGGTCTGGGAGTCAAGGAGCAAGGCGTCGGCAAGGCGAAGGTCCAAGGGTCGAGGATCAAGGCGTCGGCAAGGCGAGGGTCCAAGGAACAAGGAGCAAGAGGCCAGAGGCAGCCAGGCAGGGATAGCGTTGCTGTGGCAAAGAGCTGAAGGGAAATGCTGGGCTTTTATCCTTCCCAGCTCCTGCCACCAGGTGCAGTGAGATCTCAAGTGGCCTCACCTGAGTGGCCACTCCTTGCCTCTCCAGCACAAGCTGAGGCCTCACCTGAGTGGCCACTCCTTGCTTCTCCAGCACAAGCTGAGGCAGGCCCCAGTCCTGCAAAGCACTACAGGCCCCAGAGCCTGACTCCTGCCCATACTCCTGACACAGAGGGTCTGTTGCTCCACGCTGCCCCAGTCCCTCACGAGGATTGCTCTATTAATCAGATTATTAATATTTTGTCATTGTTAACAAAAGATGCAAGATCAAAATATCTACGTAAAACAGTTCCGAAATGCTTAAGTGTTGCTCCTGTTAAAATAAATTCAAAACGCCTAACATGGTAGCCCAGTTTTCAACCATGCTATTAGTAGCAGATTGTTCTGGAGGCAATTAGCAGGGGGGGGGGTTCAGGGCAGGGTGGAGATAACCATTATCACCTGCTAATTGCTGTGCTGCTGCTGTTATTTATTTATTAATAAATAATAATAATAATAATGGATGGCACATTTGTTAAAGGCACAGCAGCAGAAGTTGGCTGAAAAGTTGGCAGCCTCTTGAGCACATTAGAATTCGAAAGAGAATTGGGAATGCCTTGAGAATTGCCCAGCCTCTTTCTGTATTTTTTTTAAAGAAATACTTCCCCCAACCAAGCAAACCAGGAAATGCAGTATTATGTGACTGCCCTCCCCTTTTGACATGCATGTAAATTGCAGAGGGGAGGTCTCTAGTCAGTTACTATGCAACATCCTTTCAGTGAGATTTCTGAAATTCTTGCACGGTGTGCTCTGTATATGTAACTGTGGGTTGGTGTTTGCCTTTTCTTCACTGGAAAAGGCCTCTGGTTTTGTCCTGAGGGTCTACGTAAGGTCAACTTCCCACCCTATCCCCTACCCTCCAACTTCCACTCCCAGCAATGTTACAGCAAGCCAAATGGAGAGTGGAGAAAAGGAATCCCTTTTGCCAAGCAAAGGCTGACTGATAAAAGCAAGGCTCTCTGTTAGAACAGCTTGAAGTGCAAATAGCTAGGAGGTTTATCCACTCAAACAAAGCGAAGAGCAATCAAATCCCCTTGAAGATGTACCTGTGCCCTCGACAGAAACACAGATAAAGATGATGAAGATGTACTCTGGGAAAATTCTCTCTGTTCCTTAACAACATCTCCCATGTGTATAACGGCAGAGATTCCTTTTCCTTCTGCCACGAGCTATTCTGTAAAATAAAAGTCTCCAGGATCTTTTCACTGTGTGTTACCTGAAAAACAAAGACGACTTAAAAACTAAACAGAATCAACACTATGAGGTCTTTCATCTTTCCTAGTAAAAGAGCACCTGGTACTTGGGCACAGGCAGTGACTGGTGGATTTAATGGATATCTTAACTCTGAAATATTTGCAAAATCTTATACAACATGACCTGATGTCAAATTAATGTGTACATTAATGAGTGTCCACAGGATTCTGCTCTTCTCTAAATGTTGCAGCACAGGTCCTGACATTTTAAAACACTGTAAAAAAAACTATTTTTGAGAGGAAAATGTGCATTTAAGTTTGAATTTATGAGAGAAAGCCATCACTTTTAGGCAGCCTTTCCGGAATGGTAACTGTGTTAGGCTATTGGAGCAAAAGTCTTGCACTGCAAGCATGCCCATGCCTATTCAGAAGTAAGTCCTACTGAGTGCGATGGGGCCTGCTGTCAGCTAAGTGGGGTTAGGTTTGCAGCTTAACATGTTTATTACAGCATCCACTTTTGTGATGCAGTTGACCCGAGTCCACAAAAGCTTCTCCCATAATAACTGTGCTAGTCTTTAAGATGCCACAAGTGCCTTGGTTGATTTTCCATTTACATATTTATTTGAATGTGTGTTTTGAGAGAGGAGTTGTTGCTGTTAAAAACCATCACATTGCCGACAAAGGTCCGTATAGTAAAAGCTATGGTTTCCCAGTAGTAAGGTATGGAAGTGAGAGCTGGACCATAAAGAAGGCTGATCGCCGAAGAATTGATGCTTTTGAATTATGGTGCTGGAGGAGACTCTTGAGAGTCCCATGGACTGCAAGAAGATCAAACCTATCCATTCTGAAGGAAATCAACCCCGAGTGCTCATTGGAAGGACAGATCCTGAAGCTGAGGCTCCAATACTTTGGCCACCTCATGAGAAGAGAAGACTCCCTGGAAAAGACCCTGATGTTGGGAAAGATTGAAGGCACAAGGAGAAGGGGGGAGGCAGTGGAAGACAGGAGTGCCTGGTGTGCTCTGGTCCATGGGGTCACGAAGAGTCGGACACAACTAAATGACGACGACAATATAGTTATATTATATGATTTTTCAATGTTCTATAACGCTATTTTTGAGCCACTTTAGGATTCATTTGAATGGAAAGTGGTATAGAAATATAGTCAATCAATTAGCGATGGCCACCAACTCGGATGAGTTTAAAAGAGGATCCGACAAATTAAAAAATATTATTATTCTCAGTGTGAGAAGTGAAGTTACAGGGAACCAGGCAGAGGGCCTTCTCGGTAGTGGCAACCCCCCCCCCCGGTGCAATGTCCTCCCACCAGATGTCAAAGAGAAAAATAACTATACAACTTTTAGAAGACATCTGAAGGCAGCCCTGTATCGGAAAGTTTTTAATGTTTGATGTTTTATTATGCTTTTATATTTGTTGGAAGACGCCCAGAGTGGCTGGGTCAACCCAGTCAGATGGGCCAAGTACTACTACTACTACTACTACTACTAATAATAATAATAATAACAACAATGCTACCAGTAGCTACTAATCCTCATGGCTATGTTTGAGCTCCATTGTCGAATCCTCTTTTAAATACCTCTTCTGAATACCATTTGCTGGACTCCATAGGAAGTGTGCTGTTGTGCCTGGGTCCTGCTTGTGGGCTTCCTATCAGAACAGTGGAAGACAGGAGTGCCTGGCGTGCTCTGGTCCATGGGGTCACGAAGAGTCGGACACGACTAAACGACTAAACAACAACAACAGTATGGAAACAGAACAGAGTAATGGGTCAAAACATGCAGAAACAGACAATTTGCCCATCCCTTTCCTGGCCTCGGTTGTACCCATGGTTCATGATCATTTGATAGTAACAATATGCCCAGTGACAGAAACTGGAGGCAGTCCATTTGCACACAGCTTAGTACCTCATGCATGCAGGGTCCCCAATGCTCGGGCTTGGGCGTACTGCAGGCCCCGTGATGAGTGCCACCCGGCATTTTGTCACCCCCCCCTCAGTGGTGACACCTGGGGTGGCCCGTACCCACCACACACCCCTTCATCTGCCCCTGGTTGTGCCAATCACATTAACTGGCTATTGTGGTATGTACTGCTGGTCTCTTTCTCTCCGTGTAATAGTGGATCAATATATTAATGCCTGCATTTTAATACTTTCCTTGGCAGTGAAGCTTTGGAATCAGTTTTGGAAGTTTTTGAAATCAGGTTTTTCTTCTTCTTCTAGTGAGCTCCTGCACTTCAGAATTTACCATAACACCAAAGTGCATGATAGAGGGGGCTGCTTTGAGTAAAGAGCAATGTTGAAGGGGGCTGATTGGAAGTTTCTGTGGTCTGGGCTCGGCTTCTAGAATGCCTCTACCTAACCTAGCAACATTCCAGGAAAGTCCTTGTGTCCACTGTGTCTGTATCTTGAAAAGGGGACAGTCATTCTCACTTGTGCTATCATTATAGGTGTGATCCAAAATCAGCGATAATGTGCAGGAAGCTAGCTATGCTATTTATATATTTATATTTATATAAATATATTTATATTTATATATTTAAGCAAACTTTGGAGAAAGAAGTTAAAAATCTCCAAAATTGTCAAGCTAACACTCCCATAATTCCCCCATAATTCACTGTACTTTCTTCTAAAAATACACACACACACACACACACACAGAGAGAGAGAGAGAGAGAGAGAGAGAGAGAGAGAGAGAGAGAGAGAGAGAAATTCAAACTGCTTTGGTTTTGGTAGTTGGATCTTACAGCTTTGTTCTCTATTACGAGATATTATTCATAATGTGAGGGATTCTCTCCTTACAAGTAAACATCTGGAATAGCATCTTCACTCCTGTGTTTTACAATTATCATCAGCATAATTTTTTTAAAAAAATATGCACCACCAGGAGAAAAGTTGGAGGTCACCTATTCCTAGTTAAAAGGACCAGGTAGGAGGTGAGGTGAAAGACCTCTGCTGAGATTCTGAAGAGCTGCTGCCAGTCAAAGTACTGGGGTAGATGAACAAAACAAAAAAAATCTGACCTGGGTTAAGGCAACTTCCTGTGCAAACTTACACACACTGATGTTCCATTGGAAACAACAGCGTTTAGGTATGCCTAACAGTGGAAGATTTGAAATATGCCTACAATTAAATAGAATACAAATATTATTACAGTCTTTTACAATAAAGAACATAATGCGTAGGAGGACTGTGAGAAGGAGAGATAGGAAAGGAGGAAAGCTTGCTCCTGACTTGACTGCTGTACAATGACCGCTCCCCACATTAAACAGGGGGTGATTTTTGCGTGGTCACGCGCAGCCTCCTGGACCATGCACTGGCTACCTGGTAGTTTGGATCTGTCCACTACCTCTCCAGGCTGGATACCTGGAGACTCCGCCTACCTCAGCCAATCATCCAATCCCGCCTTGGCACACCTAGCAACTTTGCTGGTATGTTTGTTTTAACTGTTTTTACATGTGGCGTCCTACCCCTCTTTTTGTTGTTTAATTGAGAGAGGGAAGGTGTACCTAGGAAGAGAGGAGCTGGGGAGAACAAGGGGCCCCCCCAAACTCAGTGGATCAGGGTAGGGGGTGTAGGGTAGACAGTTAATGGCTGTGCCGACCCCTCCTATAAGCTGGGGAACTGTGGTTGTCCTATCAGCCAGCCCTTCGGTCTGCAGCTGCTGGCTCTGAATAAGATCTCCCTCATCCATGATCTTTGTGGAAGAGGAAGCCCATCTGGTCTGTATCACTGAGACCTGGGTGGGTGAGCAGGAGTTAGTTTCACCCAGCTGTGCCCACCTTGGTACCGGTGCAGCATCAAGGCAGACTTGAGGAGCAGGACAGGGAAGTTGCTACGGCCTATAGAAATCCTCTCTTCCCACCCCACCCACACTTCTTACAGAAAGTGAGGAGTGGGGTAGGGAGTAGCCACCCAGAAGCAGCTTCCACAGGTTTGAGATTACACAGGAATAAGGAGACACAAAGTTAAGTTTATTTAATGGAGGCCCACACAGAGCCTCAGTAGACCTGATCGTCAGCACAAGCTTGCCTAGGAAGGGGGTGTTTTTAAAGCTGTCACTGTGCATGAATACGCCACAGATTTGAGGCTCCTGGCAAACAGTATTTGTTTACTACTGTATAGACATAGCACTAGGACGGTGAAAAGCAGTCTCCTTCTGCTCAAGACTGCGCTCACTTGCGTGACAGATTTGTTTGTCCTCCTACTCTAGATTTGTCATATGGCAATGCGCAGCAACACTGATGGTTCTTTAGGGTTTCTTCCCCCTCTTTCCACCTACTCTGATGCCACCAACTCTGCCCCTTCTACACCCGGCTGACCTTTTCCCTGCCACTTGCCGTCAGCAAATCCACAAATGTTGAAATACGTCTGGGCGCCAGCCTTGGAAGTGTTCAGATCCACAGTGCTTTTGACAGCCTTGGAAATGTGGTCCCAGTTTCTTCATTGGGCTCATCTTGTGTATAGTGAAACATGCATTGCCAAGTTTTGTTAGTTGTTGGTTTTTAAACTGGCACCTGCAAATCAGTCTCTTTTATATTTCAGATACAGGATGATCTTTCATCATGTCATAAATATGCAGAACATTTCTGTCCCCCCTGTGTCATCCTTTGGTTATGAAATGGACACCTGGACTTCTCACCAGCTTCTTCGCATCAAGAAAAGTCCAGAGCTCAGTTGCATTAAAAATTTAAAAATTAATTAAAAATATGCTATGTTACAGTGGATGCCCGAAACTCAGCACCTGTTTAGGGACTCCTCCATACTGGTGTTTGTTTGTTTGTTTGTTTGTTGTTTTGCAGGTGTGATTGACACAGTAATAATGTGTTAATGTTCGATTTATACTGAGCGGTCCACACAGCATTCTGCTTTATTTGTTCTGAAATGCTTCCCCAGTATTATTGCCTTATTGCCATCTGGAGGGGGTACTCTTGCGCTATGGTGCAACAAAAGCAGGATGCACAAACGCACACAGTACATTTCTGGTATAAAAAGTCACAGGATTTCAGCAGCAGGTTACAGGACATGCACTGACTGGGGTTGCAGCAGTGTGCCCACCGAGGTTTGAAAGTGAGATCACCTATAACTGCCCCGATACCATCGTGAGCAAAAAGGATTGTGAATGGGCATCACAAAGGCTGCCTGAAGGGGCCCTAAGTATTAGGTACGAAAACAACTTCAATTTTAAAGGAAACTAAGAGCCAGAATAGACGCTATCCTGGGCTGGTTTTGGAAGGAAGGAAGCGCCAATCTGGATCAGTCCAGGGGAAGGGGGATCTGAGTCTCCGCTTGCATGGTCTTCCCACAGAAAATCTCTCCTGCCACCCATCCGTGGCCCTCAGAGGTGCCATCTTCCAATATGGCATCTTTGGGGCATAATAGCAACCTTGGGATTATTTTATGTGGGGAAATGGTACAGCAGAGGAAAGAGCCAGAGTGGCTGGGGAAACCCAGACAGATGGGTGGGGTAGAAATAATATATTATTATTATTGTTGTTGTTATTATTATTATTATTATTATTATTATTATTATTATTATTATTACAGTGGTACCTCGGTTTATGAACACAATTGGTTCTGGAAGTCTGTTCATAAACTGAAGCGAACTTTCCCATTGAAAGTAATGGAAAGTGGATTAATCCGTTCCAGACGGGTCCGCGGAGTACTCAACCTGAAGCGTACTTAACCCGAAGCATGGGTGTAATTGGTTCCGGAAGTCTGTTCATAAACTGAAGCGTTCATAAACTGAAGTGAACTTTCCCATTGAAAGTAATGGAAAGTGAATTAATCCGTTCCA
This sequence comes from Zootoca vivipara, assembly GCF_963506605.1. NCBI lineage: Eukaryota > Metazoa > Chordata > Lepidosauria > Squamata > Lacertidae > Zootoca > Zootoca vivipara. The sequence goes on from NC_083287.1 coordinate 47,402,268, forward strand.
GATGGGTCCACGGTGTTCGTAAACCGAAAATTCGTAAACCGAGGTGTTCATAAACCGAGGTTCTACTGTATTATTATTATTATTATTATTATTATTATTATTATTATTATTATTATCATCATCATCCCTCCACACATGTTGTGGGCCGAGGGTTGCCAGAACTATTAGAGGACCTCAATAGTTGCATACCCTCCAACACTTCTCCGATGAAAATAGGGACGTCCCATTCCATAATGATAAATTTACTATTTATACCTCACACATCTTATTGGGTTGCCCCAGCACTCTGGGCAACTTCCAACATATGTAGAAACATAATAAAACATTAAACCAGGCATCCCCAAACTTTGGCCCTCCAGATGTTTTGGACTACAATTCCCATCTTCCCTGACCACTGGTCCTGTTAGCTAGGGATCATGGAAGTTGTAGGCCAAAACATCTGGAGGGCTGCAGTTTGGGGATGCCTGCATTAAACATTAACAAAAAAAACCCCCACCTTTCCCTTTACAGGATTGCCTTCAGACGGCTCGGGGGTCGGATAACTCCATACCTTCCAACTTTTCTCCGATGAAAACAGGGACATCCTGAGGAAAAGTGGGGCAGTCTGGGATCAGGTCAGAAACTAGGATGGCTTCTCTAAATCAGGGACATCCCTGAGAAATAGGGACACTTGGAGGGTCTGTAGTTGGATAGAAGAGGCAATTTCAGTAGATGGGCAAACTATGTCTGCGGAAATGGCTAGACTACTCCAGCTGAAATTCTCTCTCCTACACAGCTCTGAAAGGTGCGTCAAACCATGTTTTCCTTTGCATCAGGCTACCCATTGTGGACCCGATTCAGATCACACAGAGAGAGAGAGAGACAGAAACACACACACCCCTTGCAGCTGATATTTCTTTTATGGAAACTAACAACCATCAGTTGTAAAACAGACCATTCTCTGCCTGCGTCAGGCAGAGAAAGCATTGCAAATCTGCACACTCTCCATGCACTCAGCATCCTGCTAAATGAGGCTCCTGTGTTTCAGCTGAAAGTGCTTCCGAATATAAGCAGACTGCTGAATCTCTTCAGAGCAATATGCCATCCAAACCAGAGGACGATTTACCAGCCTATCTCCATCTTTCTGAGAAAAGTGACAGCCCCCCCCCCCCCCCGCTCCCTCTGAAACTGTTTTCAGTGCTCCATTCTGCATGGCATGACACAGAGGCACAAAGGGGTCTTGATGCCTTGGGATTGTTTAATCATTCCTTGAAAACAATGCAAATGGAAGTCAAAGTTATTTTGATCGCGGTCATCACAGACTGAAAAGGCCTTGGCTGAGTTCTTCTGCCAGACAATAGAAGAAAAGGCTGCAAAGAGATAACAAGGAAAAAACATGATTAAATCACAGAAGTGACATAAAATCAATAGAGACAGCCAAGGATCAATAATTCTTTGCTCTGAGTAACAGTCGGTAGCGCTTGCAGTCATTTTCAGATTTTTCCGACACTATTGCCGACTTGATTTGCAGAAAAAGAGATGACTCTCTTTATTTTTAACAGCTCTTCTTATCTTCTGTGTAGGTTTAATACTCATCACCTGCAATTAAAGGTAGTTTAACCCATTCAGGGCAGGCAGTGAGTTTTGTTCTAATTCTTCATTAAGGACCAAACCCCCTTTTTTCAAATAGCAGCTTCAGCAGAGCAGGCATAGCTGCCAAGTTATCCCTTTTTTAAAGGGATTTTCCCTTATGCTGAATAGGCTTCCTCGTGAAAAAAGGGAAAACTTGGCAGCTATGAGAGCAGGGGAGGGGAAGGAGGGTATTGATCCAGATCAGGACAGTGGCAGAGGGGAGGTGATCCTTTTCCCCTACTCTTTTTTCTGATGCAAATTTCACCCCTATACTACAAATTGCTCCAGTAGGAAGAGGTTAAAGATCCCTTCCCCTCCCACGTGTCATAATTCTAATCCAGATTGGGAGGACCCCAAAGTGTTGCTATTTGAAAACAGAGATACATTCACTCACTCTACAGTGAATCTTTAGCATGCAATGAAACACACACACACCACTTCAAGTGGGGTATCAGGAATCACCCTAATTTGAGACATGATGCTGTTGAACCTCATGGAGACGTACCTGATTGAATTCCCCTTGGGGCATGAACACAAGAACAACCTTGACCATCTAGTCCAGCATCCTGTTCTCACTGTGGCCATAGAAACCCCAAAAGGGGTATCAGATGCCCATAGAAAACCCACAAGGGGAGCCTGAGTGTAACAAGACCGCTCACCTTTTGTGGTGGGCGGCGTTGCTGCCGGGCATCCGGATCCTCGCAGTGATCTAGGTTGAGGTCAGGGAATTGATGCCTCCCTCGCACCAGCCCCAGCCATGTCATGTCATGCCCACCCGCCCGGCCAATCAATGCTGGTGGGGGCGTGGCCACGGGTGTTTTAAACCGCAGTGCGGTTGGGGGGTTACCTCTCACCTCCTCACCAGATCTGCTTCTCCAGCAACCACCACCTTGACTTTGCTTTGCTTCCATTGGATTCCTGTTCAGGCTGCGGCTTCAACACTGGCTTCTGCATGCTCTGCTCACAATTTATCAGCAAGCGTCTAGTTTCAGTTGGGATTTCGTCTGATGACTAAAAGGAGTTGCTCTTTCCTGCAGTTCATGGCATGGTTAAGATACCCTAGTGGTGAAGAAACTGGAGCTGTCCTGTAAAGCCTTTTGAATCAGCCTAGTAGCCTCTTATTTTTTAAAGGAGCTATTTTTTAAAAAAGTCATTGCTTAGAAGTACTCAGCGACAATCATTTGTCTTCCAGTGTGCTTGGCAATCTGCTTCGCTTGTGTGGTGTTTATACATTTTCCTGTTAATCATTTGTTAATTTCACACTTTTCAATGCATTTCCCCGTCACTTTCCTAACTGCAATAAGGCAGTTCTTTTTTAGAAGTAGATTTGTTGGGCTTGCGCAACAGAGCACTTTAATCCAGGTCAGAGGTACTGGAAATATCAGTGGAGGGATGCCAAATTAATTACACAAACCTCTATTTCCCAGCAGGCCCTTGAATGCCTCCTGCAAGATACTGACAGTCTAGATGTGGTCCTTAGTTTCTGTTTAATGGTCTCTCCATTTGTGAGACTGGAGGTGGCCCAAATAGTTTGTTGCTGTAAGTGAAGCAGTATGACCCCACAGCAAGCCTAGAGCTTCCTTGTAGCCATCCATGTCCCTCTAAGCAAGAAAAATAAAGAGGAAAGCCATTTTCTTTATTTAGAACATGCCAGTTTGCTGTATTACCATTTATTATTTAGCGTTTGGGTGTCAGTGCCATTGCAAATTGCAAAGGAGACTAACAAAGCAGCAATGAAGGCTGTCAGAAAATCAAATGGACCCCTTGCATTTACTCCTGGGGTAGGGGAAAAAATACCAGGCACCTGACAAATTTCATTTTGTACATTACAGCTCTGTTGAAAGAAAATGCAGGCAAAGAATCCTGTTTTCTGGTATATCACCTGTAAAACAATTGGTGCATGTCTGATCAACACTTATCAGAAGCAGAAATTCAGAGATCTTGATGACAAGGAGAGGGGGACAACTGAAATGCATATTAAAAAAATGAAGCCAAATATTCTTCATGTATTCAATGCATTTAAAATATGTCATTTCCTAAATCAGCAGGGGACTGGGCTAGATGAATGCTGGGGTCCCTTCAAACTCATAGGATTCCATGAAATTAATATTTTGTAAATGGCAAGACAGCAGACAAAGCAGTACAGGAAACACCACAAATGCAAAATATTTCCCACAGCTTGGTCCCCAAATCCTTTTTTTTTCTAAATAAAAAAAATCTTCCTCATGAGCCGAACTGGAACAAACTCCACTATTAAGTTCCGCTGGTTTTTTTTTTCCAAATGTGAGCACAGTGGAAAGCCATTTGTTACAAGTCTCACACCCCTGCTCCATCCAAGCAAACAAACGTCCTCTTAATATTGCATGAAATCAACTTATATAAAAGTTTTACAGCTCTGAGTGAAGGGAGATGAAAGAGACTTTCTCAGTTGCCAGAAGATGAAAGCTGGAGGTGGAGTGGCATGGGGACTTCCTGTCCAATTGCCTATCCTTCTGTTCTTCAGACATTACTAACTGGGCATAGCTGTACGCACCTGCTGAGGGTGATGAGTCACAGAACAAGCCAAGAGCTGAAACAAGTAATAAACAGGAAATATAACCATTACGCAAGCAAGGTTACAGGTTGAAGAGGAGGCCTTTCTAGCCCTTCTTGTTGAAATGGACCAATAACTAGCCTGGTTGAGCAGATGTACAGCTTGGGTGAGACTGGGTCCAGCCCAGTACCTGGACCCCATCCCCTGTCAGGGCAAATGCTCTAGCCTAGGCATCCCCAAACTTCGGCCCTCCAGATGTTTTGGACTACAATTCTCATCTTCCCTGACCACTGGTCCTGTTAGCTAGGGATCATGGAACTTGTAGGCCAAAACATCTGGAGGGCCGCAGTTTGGGGATGCCTGCTGTAGCCCAACCTTCCTCCACCTGATGTCCTCTGGGTTTTATGAACCTCAGCTCCTATCAGTTCCAGCTGGTGTGGCCAATAGTCAGGGATTGTGGGTGTTGCAGTCCAACAACATCTGATTGCACTGGGCTTGGGGAGGTTGCTCTTATCTGGTGGCTCACAATTTGGGGCACCTGCGCAAAGAACTTGGGGTTCTTGGTAGCATCTGACAGCTGGTGAGACAGGAGCCAGCTTTAAGGAAATGGTAAGTATACCTCACCAGTAACCGGGCCTTACTGTCCTGATTGATAGTCTACCTGTGTACCTAAAACAGAACATCACAGCTGCTTTTCTAAAGAAGATAGGGCCAGCCCTAACATTAGGCAGAGTGAAGTGGCTGCCTCGAACGGCAGATGCTGGAGACAATGGTGAGGCGATGGAGGGCAGGGCAGTGTGTGTGATCTGGCCTGCCCTAAGCTAGCCTGCTATCCTTGGGTGCAATGGAGGAAGCTCTCTCATCAATAATTTTGAAGACTCGGTGGTCAGTCTGGTCAGCTTCTGGACGTGGAACAGCTGGAAATCTTGTCCATCCCAAGGTTGGTGTTGATAAAAAGAAGGATCAGAAGCTCTTTCTAGAATGAAATGTAAAGTGAGATGAAATTCACGATTGCTCAAGGACAGTAATAAAACGCAGCAGGAAGGAGGGTTTCAGAAATGCTCTCATGCTTAAATCTTCACAGGGAAAGTCCACCAGAGCTAAGTAACCAAATACACTGCTGAAACCCACACAACACTGTCTGTCCTGGAAAATGCAGCATTCCAATCTTTTGTGCTTTAACCACAGTGAACAAACAGAGGCTCTGCTTTCAAGTTGAAGGTTTCTTTTTTAACTGTTTTTAATTGCAAAGAGAAGTTTATAGTCTGGTAATATATAGCCCCGTAAATCATCATTAAAATGCTTTGAGTCATGAAACAATAATAGGAACAAAAATCAATGTGTGTATATCAAAAGCAAGAGATTTATACATGACCTGGGATGATAGGACAAGAAAGCCAGTGTTTACCATCTTTAAGAATAGCTGTGTCATTTGGAGGGGGTTGTTTGGGGGGGGAGCATGACTAATAGAATCAATACAGACGATATTTAGAAATTCCTGGGTGGGATTTGTGTTCTTAGAAATCAGGTGAATTTGCAAGATAAGAATGAGGCTTTCAGTAAATATAAATCCACTGCCCAGAATTCTAACTTTTTCAGCTGTTTTAAGAATACACAGTTATGTTTATTTTTCAATGGTTGGTGCCAGAGACCAGACAAATCCAGCAGATTCTGCTTCAGCCTTGATATCTGCATTGTTGGAGGGAGTCTTGTAGGCATCTTGTCCTATCCCTTGCTTGATGCAATGAATCCTGAGCCACAGCCGGCTCTACCATGAACCAAAATGAGGCAACTGCCTCAGGCAGCTTTCATCTTTTAACTATTTTTTTTTCAACAATTTCTGGTTGCCATGACACAAGCAATTTCCTGGGCTACTTTGCCCAGAATGGCTTGCTTTGAAGGACACCTAGGCCTTCCTCAGAGCAAGACAGAGGGGAAACTGTGTCAGCATGGCCAGTGCTGACACCACATTAGCAATTGACAAGTAAGTGGAAGTGGGAACAAGTAGGGCAGCTAAGCAGAGGTGGCTGCCTCAGGAGGTGCAATGTCTTACACTGGCCTGGGTGAGAGAGCCAGTGTGGTGTAGTGGTTAAGAGCAGTGGACTTGTAATCTGGGGAACCGAGTTCGCGTCTCTGCTCCTCCACATGCAGCTGCTGGGTAACCTTGGGCTAGTCACACTTCTCTGAAGTCTCTCAGCCCCACTCACCTCACAGAGTGTTTGTTGTGGGGGAGGAACAGAAAGGAGATTGTTAGCCGCTTTGAGACTCCTTCGGGTAGTGATAAAGTGGGATATCAAATCCAAACTACTACTACTACTCTTCTTCTTCTTCTTCTTCTTCTTCTTCTTCTTCTTCTTCTTCTTCTTCTTCTTCTTCTTCTTCTTCTTCTTCTTCTTCAGCATCTCCTCTGCCTGAAGAGGAAGGGATGTGCTGAGTATCTTCAATATGTATAAAGCTGCTGCTCCATCAGGTTTTATGTCTGCCCCATACCCTTCGGCTGAGGAAGACTGCAGATCTCTCTGCCTTCTGAGGCACCCCAAAACCTTGGAGCTTCCTTTTACAAATATCTAATTTTATGGGAATGGCCTTTGTCCCTATTTTCCAGGGACAGTCCCAGATTTACAGAAGCCATCCTGGTTTCTGATTTGATCCCGGAATGTCCTGTTTTTCCTTAAGACATCACTATTTTCATTGTATGGAGTTATGAGACCCCCCCCCCCCAAGCCAAGGAGATAACTAAATTACAACCTTTAGAAGACATCTGAAGAAAGCCCTGTAGAGGGATGTTTTTCAATGTTACATATTTTATTCTGTTTGTATGTCGGAAGCCACTCAGAGTGGCTGGGGCAACACAGTCAGGTGGGTGGGGTATAAATATTATTATTAGTTTTAGGATTAGGATTAGGATTCGGACGTCCCTATTTTCATTAGAGAAATGTTGGAGGGTATGTTTGTCCAATGTGCAGAATTTTCACTTCTCTGTCTCATTAGGCCTTCAAATCTTTCCTTTTCTTTTGGCAATAAATAATATATAGGCCAGTATCTGATGAGATGGATGAAGCTGTCTGTGATATGTTATATATATATATATATATATATATATATATATATATATATATATATATATATGGTATGTGCCTAGCATCGCAATCATTCCTGTGTGCTGAAAGAGCTGAGTGACACTTTTTAGCAGCTCACTATTTATAGGGTTGTGGAAGGATGTCTATTCTAGAGGCTTTTACCTTAACGTAAACCAGGAAGGCACCTATAAAATTGAATTGGCTGCTTAGAGAGCTCATATTCTATTGTAAATTACAATCTATAGTTCTGTCTGACTGCCGGACCATCAGGAGATCACAAAACTGCACTGATTCTTGTTTTCTGATTAAATTTAGGCTACTATCATTCTGTGCCAGATTTCTTAAAATGAAAAGAAATAGGCAGAAGCAGAGAGGTAAATACGTTATCAGGAAATATATTTTTATAGGAATAATATTTTAAAACAAATTCTATACATAACGCTAGAAACAGATCTCAAATTCAGCCTGCTATAATTTGGGACTAAGTGTTATGGAGATAATGCAATTTTATTTTTGGTTTAAAGAGAAGGATGTTTGGCCTGGCATCCTTCCTATGAAAGTTGATCATGCCGCTCAAATGTCATTTGTCAGGAACCTGCGGTCACCTTGTTTGTCAATACTCTTGCAATGTTCCTGATCTTAAAACATAAATTGTTCTATTGCTGGATTTGACTGCAGATACTTGCCTCCAGAGATCTTTACAATGATTTCTAAGCAAGCACTGAAATGCTAAGTTACCCAACATTTCCTACAGAATGTGTGATTCTTGGGAAATACATTTTACCTGTATTGGAAGTACAAGAGCAGAGATCATTCAGTTAGTAACTTAAGAATTAATTCTGTTAACAGTCAACCAACCAAGAGAGGGGTGGTGGAGGATGTGTTGCCTAGCAACCGGTCAGAATGGCATGATCCTTGCTGAGGAAAACTGAGTTCTGATTGGCTAGTTAGTGTTGAGGGAGTTTCCATCTGAATGTTAGTTGTATGGACTGACATACATGTATCTGCTAGGCCTAAATTACTAAGGTCAAACACTCCTTTGTTTATTTCTCCTCATATGATGTATCGTACTTTTATTCTTTCATTTACCCAGTAAAATATTATGCATTTCTCTTCTCTCTGGATTCCATCTGTGTTATTAAAGGGACTTTGCTAAAGTGGGGTTGATGTCTTTCTCACTGTATTCCCCTCATTTCATAACATCCTTCCCCTCCATTTAGGACAAATGCTTGGCATCTTTGTCCCATTTCTATAAGTCACACATGCTATATACTGGCCTCAAAGGAATGGCTGTGAGGAACAGAATTGAGATTATCACTGAACAATATTAGCTTTGAAGTACAGTATGATGAGGGGTCCTTTTGTGATATATCATATCTTTCTTTTCAAGTGACTCCCGCCCTCAATTTTGTCCCCGTGTTCCTTTTTTCCTTCCCAAAAGCAGAATAAAAGAGGCATGCCCCAAGGCACAATAATGTTTTTGCACAATAACAACTCGTTCACATTTGCTGAGCAGAATCCATATATCTCCCCTTAAGTTTACACTTCCTTAATGGAGAATATTGCACTCCAAGCACTCTTTGGTATAAAAGGCACTACGTACTTCCCCCAGACAACACATACTTGGCAGATGAGATTGTTGGGTGGACTTGCTGTGCGAGAATCACAGGCATGTATTGGACGTTACCTGTGATGTCATGGTACAGATCATGAGCGGTGCAACTTTCTCCCTCAAACCTGTTCAGTTTTGTGAAACCTAGCCAGCTATTGGCTATATACACCCCTGCTGTTCCAACCCTTAACACTATAGTGATCAAAGCTGCTTTGAAGCAGAAAACAAAACCCAATGGGCTTTGTGAGTGCAGTCCTATGCATGTTGATATGGGGGAGGCATAAGCCCTGTTGGACACAGTGTGTCTTCCTCCTGAGAAAGCATGCATGGAATTCAGTTGCAAATGGATCTGTTTGTCCATCCAGCCCAGGACTGTCTACTTTGACTGGCAGTGGCTCTCCGGAGATTCAGGAGGGGCTGTGTCACTCCCCTTACCTCTGTCTCCCTGAGTCTTTGCAGCATACCAGGCAGGAGAGAGGGAAGGGGAGGGTTACTGTGGTGGTGAGGTTGGTGCAGTGCAAATGCGTAGGCAGAGCCAATCAAGCACTCAGTCAAACAGAGCTCTAGTGCACAGACCTACCATGCCACCCACTGCTGACAGGAACTTAAGAAGAGCCTGCTGGATCAGGTCAATGGCCCGTCTAGTGCCACATCCTGTTCTAACAGTGGCCAACCAGGTGCCTGTAGGAAATCTGCAAGCAGGATTCGAGCACAAAGGCACTCTCCCTTCCTGTAGTTACCAACAACTGTTATTCGGAGGCATTTCTGCCTACAGCTGTAGAGGCAGAGCCTAGCCGCCATCGCTAGTAACCATCAATAGCCCTCTCCATGAATTTGCCAAATCCCCCTTTTAAAGCCATCTAGGTTGTTGGCTCCAGCTCTCACTTAGCCAACAACCTAGATGGCTTTAAAAGGGGGATTTGGCTGGACCATAAAGAAGGCTGATCGCCGAAGAATTGATGCTTTTGAATTATGGTGCTGGAGGAGACTCTTGAGAGTCCCATGGACTGCTAGAAGATCAAACCTATCCATTCTTAAGGAAATCAGCCCTGAGTGCTCCCTGGAAGGACAGATCGTGAAGCTGAGGCTCCAATACTTTGGCCACCTCATGAGAAGAGAAGAATCCTTGGAAAAGACCCTGATGTTGGGAAAGATTGAGGGCACAAGGAGAAGGGGACGACAGAGGACAAGATGGTTGGACAGTGTTCTCGAAGCTACGAACATGAGTTTGACCAAACTGCGGGAGGCAGTGCAAGACAGGAGTGCCTGGCGTGCTATGGTCCATGGGGTCACGAAGAGTCGGACACGACTAAACGACTAAACAACAACAACAGGTTGTTGGCTACCACTGGCTCCTATGGGGAATAAGTTCCACAGCTTTATGCTCTGTGTGAAAAAGAGCTTTCTTGAATTTCCATGAGTTCTAACATCACAGATCAGGGGGAAAGCTTATCTCTACCCACTTCCTCCATGCCATGCACAATTCTATAAACTTCTTTCATGTCCATTCTTGCTTGTCTTTTCTCCAAACTCAAAAGACCCCTTTCTTCATAAGGGACTCACTCCGTCCCCTTGATCATTTTGGTTGCCATATTCTGAACCTTTTCCAACTTTACAATATCCTTTTTAAGGTGAGGCAATAGGGTTGCTTATCCCTGAATCTCCAGAGAGCCTCTGCCAGTCAGTGTTGGATATGGACAAATAGTCAGCTTCCTGTGACCTCTACACAGACTTGACCTCCCTTGAGAACCTAGACTTTGGTTTTTACTCATGCCTGAAAAGAGAAAAGAACACAATGCTGTGCCTTTAATCATGAACTTCCTGATCTTTCACCTATTTGTATGGTGAGGTCACACTAGAATTCACTGGGTGTAACACTTGTTTTGCTTGAACTTATCTACAGTAAAGAGTCTGGCAATGATCTACTACTTGGAAGCCTTTTTATTGTTGGAGATTATCCAACGCTTCATTTTTATATTTTATACTTTTTGAAGAGGAGGAGGAGGAAGAAGAAGAAGAAATCAACCACCATCTAGATGGGTTGCAAATGAAGCTGAAGATTCAGTCCTAATTTTTGCCTTGAATTGCAATGGTTGCTTTCCCAGCAAAGACAGAGGCCAGCTTCAGATGCTGCACATATTCACCGCTTCATGAAAGCACTGAATTGCTTTGCCCTTGTAGGTTTGTTGTGTGAACCACTGGAGCACTGATGTGCTCCGTTCTATCCAGTTGTTACAATGGATCTCTTGTCCCTCTCACAGCTTCTCCTACCCTCAAGGCCGTCCTTCCCATTGGGCTGACTGGCACGGTGCGCCAGGGCGCCCGTCCAGCAGGGGGCTCATCACGGAGGCACACGGAGCTGCCTGCACCTCCACCTCCGCCTCGCCTGCTTTGCTCCTTTCCCGGCAGCGGTGGCTGAAGCGAGGCAGCAGCAGCGGCAGCGGAGATGCCTCCATTGAGGGAGACCTGGACCTGGACCTGGGCTACCTTCTGCTCACACTCCTTCAAGTCACCACGAGCACAGACAGAGCTGCCCCACAATGCTCCATGGCACCTCATTTGCATGCTCGCTGTGACTTGAAGGAGTGTGGGCAGAAGGTAGCCCAGATCCAGGTCCAGGTTTCCATCGGCAGAGGCAGCTTTGCTGCCGCTGCTGCCGCCTCGCTTCAAACGAGCGGGTGGAGGCCCCTGCCTATCGTGCCACGCCCTCCGGTTGCCCGCTGCGCCTGGCCCTGCCCAGCGGAGCAGAGCGTGAGGGGCGCCAGAGGGATTATCACTCCACGGAGCCCAATACACTTAGGATGGCCCTGCCTACCCTGATCCTCCCTTTGGTCTATCTTTTGATGGAACAAGCACGGTCCAACAGCAGCCAGCCCTACTATTAGCCAGAATGAGGCAACTGCCTCAGACAGCATATACTTGGGTGGGGGGTAAAGGTAAAGGGACCCCTGACCATTAGGTCCAGGCGTGACCGACTCTGGGGTTGCGGTGCTCATCTTGCTTTACTGGCTGAGGGAGCCGGCGTACAGCTTCCAGGTCATGTGGCTAGCATGACAAGGCCGCTTCTGGCGAACCAGAGCAGCACGCGGAAATGCTGTTTACCTTCCTGCTGTAGTGGTACCTATTTATCTACTTGCACTTTCACATGATTTCAAACTGCTAGGTTGTCAGGAGCAGGGACCGAGCAACGGGAGCTCACCCCGTCACGGTGATTCGAACCGCCGACCTTCTGATCGGCAAGCCCTAGGCTCTGTGGTTTAACTCACAGTGCCACCTGCATCCCAAGTGGGGGGTAGCATTCCCCTAAATATAGTGTGAAGATCAAGTGACTAGATTTACTGTCTAGGTGCTGTCGATAGGTAATTCCAGGTGCCCTCTGCTTTCATCTTTAAGCCAGACATGGATCAGACAACCCATGAAATAGAAAATATCTTCAATCATAGAGGAATGTCCTCCAACAGCCCTTCAAATAGAGGGCTGGCCTCTGTAAAGTTGGACACAATGACACCCTAAATGGTAGAGACTGACCATATCGTCTTACCTTTAAAATGTATGTTTGGAACAAGTGCATTAAGATGATATCAGCTATCAGAAATCCAGGTATTTGCTTTGTGGTGTTCTGTTGGTTTTTTCCTGGACACACGATTTAGAAAAATAAAATCAATGCAGCGTTTTTCAGCTTGCTGGAATCTTAGGGAAAGACGGTGCTCCTGTTTATACAATAAAAATCATTGCAAACCTTTTAGACCTCGACACAGCAATGAGCTGTTTAAAAATAAAATGTTGTGGGGCTATCCATTCTGCAAGCAGACATGCAGTTTTCAAGAACCGGTTTCATCTTGATGAGTTGGCATGAGGCTCTGCTCGTATTCAGCAAACTAGGAAGGCAAGAGAGTAGAAACATGAAAGACACACAGAAGTGGCCCACCAGATAGAACAGACGTACTATACCAGCTTTCCAGCAAATGCGTTGCTATTGTTTACAGTGGAACCTCAGTTTACAATTACCTCTGTTTATGAATGCCTCCGTTTGCGAACGCCGCGGACCCGGAAGTGTTTACATCCTGGTTCCGTGGAGTCGGATGCGCAGATCGCTTCTGCACAGCTCGCACATGCACAGAAGCACTCTATTGGCACTTCACACACATGCAAAAGCGTGCCTTCGGGGAGCGAATGCCTCCGTTTACGAACGCCTCCATGGAATGGATTGCGTTCGTAAACCAAGGTTCCACTGTACTGGGAAGCAGGAGACAGGTTAGGTGGTGGGTAGGTCGGCGTGGAACCAATCTAGCACTTCTGCTGCTGTGCTTACAGCATGCTGATCTCCTCACTGCCTCATGCCTCTCCCTCCCAGTAAGCAACTGGGCAGAAAATGGAATTCACCCAAGTAACCCCCAGGTCTTTCATTTTTAAACCTAAAGTTACGTATGTCATGGACTGGCTGGATGCAGACCAGTGGTGTGGGGAACCAGCAGGGGAAGCCCCAAGGGAATCTGCAGGGGAAGAAGGCTCCGAGCCAGGGGATTGGTGGTGGGATGAGAAGAGGAAGCAGACTGGGAGGAGGAGGTGTCGGAAGCTGGGTTTGTGAGCAGGAAGAGGCTGTTGCAGAGGACAGTCGAGAACCAGAGGCAACAGAGGAGGGGCCAAGAGAAAGAGATGAGGTGGACTGCTGAAGAAGCCAGGGAATTTCCCCCTCCTGCTGCGACCAGCTCCCCTCCCTGCTGACCTACCAGAACATGAAGAGGAATGAAGAAGGTGGAGCAAAGGGAGACAAGATGAAGGAGCCCTAGGCTGCTGGGGAAGGAACCAGGGGAGGAGCCTTAGAGAGCGGTGAGAAGGTGGGAACCTTCATTGGGGCAAAGGCCTCCTGGGAAGAGTTGCTATGATCACTAGGCCTGATCTGTTTTGGTTTCTTTGAAAAAAAAAAAAGAATTAACTTCACTGACACTGGGTGTTTCTTGCTGACTTGCCCCTGAGAAGTTATAAAGGTAACCTCATCACTGCAAAGTAGGAATCTCATAAATACATTTCTCAAGGGAAAGTGAAATAGACTTTAAACCCTGCTAGTATAGTTGGCATTCATTTTTACTATAGTTTTATTATGTCTGCTGTCTTGTCTTTTTGTTTCTATTTATGAAATAATATTTTATGTATGTATATATTCTTATTTCTTGAATTTATATACCACTCTTTCTCCCAAAGGAACCCACTGATTATCATTTCTGATTAAGCAGTAAAGGTAAAGGTAAAGGGACCCCTGACCATTAGGTCAAGTCGTGACCCACTCTGGGGTTGCGGCGCTCATCTTGCGTTATTGGCCGAGGGAGCCGGCGTACAGCTTCCAGGTCATGTGGCCAGCATGACTAAACCACTTCTGACGAACCAGAGCAGAGCATGGAAATGCTGTTTACCTTCCCGCTGGAGCGGTACCTATTTATCTACTTGCACTTTGACGTGCTTTCAAACTGCTAGGTTGGCAGGAGCTGGGACCGAGCAACGGGAGCTCACCCCATCGCAGGGATTCGAACCACCGACCTTCTGATCAGCAAGCCCTAGGCTCTGTGGTGTAACCCACAATGCCACCCGTGTCCCTTCTAAATTACATACATACATATATACATGCTGGCCTTGGGCCAGATAGCCATTCAAATAGGGGATTTTTTGAAACAGGGTGTTGTCCTCTAGAAACCAAAAAAACATGGACAGCCTACTCCCTGGTCACCATCAGCCAAATCTCCAAAGGCAAGGGAGTCCAGTTACTGATGTGTCTTAAATAGCAAGCAGCTTCATGCAAGAGAAGGTGGGGTTTCAGGTACCTAGGTTCCCAGCCATGCATGATTTTAAAGGTTAACACCAGCCCTGTGAATTGTGCTTAGAGTCATACTGGCAGCCAGAGCAACTGCCAAGGTGAAATGTGTTCCATGTATCTTGTTGTGGCCAAGAACCTTACAGCACCAGTAATTTGGATCCACTGAAATAGCTGGGAAGTCTTCAAAGGCAACAGAATACATCACAACAGTGGGAAATGGTTGTTCCTAGAGCAAAGAATGGGCTGGACATCTGGTCTGCTGGACTGAGATGGGCATTCAAAGCTAGGGCCCAATGTAAGAGCATCCGCAAGTTGCAAACTTGAACTTTCTACCATCATGTTGAGATGGAGCTTCAGTTTGCTGGCCCTCATTCAACCCATTACCAATTCCAGCACTGATTCCATACATGTTCCAGTCCATAGTTTCTCATCACAAGCTTTGCCTCAAGCCTCCATGTTATGACACTGAAACACAGGCATGGGCCAAGCAAACCTCTCCCTATAAGCAAAGCATAAGCAACAGGAGGTTCGTTTCAAACAGCAACATTATTAAGAGAGCTGCAGAGGGCAAATTCAGTCATATTCATTCATGCCAATAAGTTTCCCTTAGGGAAGATGCAAATCGTTTATCCCCAGACAACCCAACCAAACGAAACTGCAGAAATAGGAAAGCATCACAATTTGTAGATTTAAAAACCACACATGATGAGGGCAAACGATTCAGCACTGAGTTTCACAATAAGGACAGCAACCATTATTATGTCCCCATAATTAAATATGCATCTGAAGTCTTTTTAGCATAATCTAATGAAGAGTTTGCCCTCTAGCTCCCTCTGGTGAATTGCCACATGTTGTTGATTACAGCCACAGGACAACTGAGAATAACTAACAACAAAAATTCTGAATCCAGCTAGAATGGCTAATTCACAAGAGCTGACTTTTGAGCAAATAAATTAGTGAGGTGTTTTTGAACTTGGAGAATCTGGGAACTAGTGGTTTACAAAAACCAAGTTTCTAGCTCTCATTATAGTACAGAAAATCATGAAATATGAAAAGTAGACTTGAATAAAGGCTCCGAAAAAGTGCTTTTCATGCTTGCCCTACTATTATCCAAAATCTGGACAAAGAGAACTAATTAGGAGTTTTCTAGTAATGGAATTTTAACTCTGCATTTCACATGCTCTGTGAATAATAAAGATTTTACATTCATATTTAGAAATCAAAACAAATGTGTTCCTATCTTGCTGATGGACTCAACTTCAGAAGGGTTTAGAGAAGTTTAGCAAAGATGGTAGAAAATTTAGGCCCCACTGTGGTGAAGTGAATCAAATTGGGATTCAAGTCTTGGAAGCCCACTGCATTACCTAGGGCAAGTAAGCATTGCTTGACCTCACAAGGTTGTTGCATGGATAAAATGGGATAAGCAGCACCATGTCTGGGGAACTTGGAAGAAAATGGGGTGTGAATTTGATAAACTGGGAAAAGTAAGAACTAGGGAGGTAGGAAGGAATCAAAGATCAGAACTGTATGGTTATCAAGCCCATGCAGACATTTACAGACTTCTGAAGGCCTCATTTACTCTACTACAGAACATTCACAAGAGAGCACATACTTGTATTCCTGTATATTTTGAATTGTTTTCTTAAAGAGGAAGTTTTCTTTTAAGAAAATTAAAAGGTCTTAAATTTTCAATCTCTTCCATTGGTAGAGAAGTTACTTGGAACATTAATCAGGAGGAGAGCAGGGAACACCTAGAAAGTTATTGTTTAACCCAAGATAGTCAACAGGGCTTCAGAGCAATCATGCCTGGGCATAGCAGACTCCTTAACTTATAGCCTTACAATAGACATTGTAAATGTGAAAGGTGAGCCAGGCTCTGGATATATTGTTATTGTTATTGTTATCATCCCACTATCGGGAAATGAGCACAACAGCATTCTCCCTCCCACAGTTTTCAGCAACTGGCATTCAGAGGCATACCACATCCCACAGTGAACATAGAACACAGCCATCAGAGTTAGTCGCTACTGATAGCTTTATCCTCCAAGAATTTGCATAATCCTCTTTTAAAGCCATTCCAAGATGGTGGCCACCACTGCCTCCCATGGAAACAAGTTCCATAGTTCAACCCAGTAGCTTTGTGATAGGGTCTTAGAGCAGTCTGGACGGGTGAAAAGCTCTGATTGGGTATTCCTCATCTTGGTGCTCTCCAGCTTCCTGAGACTACTTCTCATAGCCCCGGTCAGCCTGGTTAGAGGGCAACAGCTAGATGGCAGCAGCCTAGTCTGTGTGTGTGTGTGTGTGTGTGTGTGTGTGTGTGTGTGTGTGTGTGTAAAACTATTGCTTCTATCTGCATTTGAATTTATGTATACTTACTAATACTACTAAAAGTGTTCGGTGCTATGTAAAGCACAACCATAAAAGTGTACAATAAAGTCATTGGTAGCCTTATCCTCCGAACAATGGATAATGGTCAGGAATGATTACAGCTGTAGTCGAGCAGGTTCTGGAGGGATACAGTTTCTCCATCCTTGTGCTAGAAGATATTGCAGTTTGGGAGTCATCTGATTCCCAGATTTGAGACATTGACACAACATGAGCCAAAATAAGTTGGTGGCTAAGGCTGCAACCCTGTGTATGCTTACCTGGGAGGAATCTCATTTGAATGCTGTGGGACTTACTTCTGAGTAGCTACACATGCACAGGATCAGACTGGAAGAGTGTGGCATGAGACAAGGAACTCACTTGGCAAGCCTTAGAGTCTTGGCAAAACCTTGGCTTCTCATCTGCAGTATAAGGCTAATGACATGAGCTTATATTGCAGAGGTGTTGTGAGGGTCGGGGTGGCCAGCTGAAAAAGAGGGCACCTTTCACAGGTGTGTTGAAGAGGTTAGTTTGTCAGACTAGGGCCTAGGAGACCAAGGTTCAAATCCCCACTCGGCCATGAAGCTCACTGGGCAATTTTGGGTCAGCCTAACTTATTTCACAGGGTTGTTGTGGGGGCAAAACGAGGAGGGTGAGAACCAGGTATGTCACCTTGAGCTTCTTGGAGGAAAGGTTAACTATAAATGCAATAAATAAAATAAATACATTCAACAGGTATCACTTCTCTTGCCTCTTGCCTTTTTTTTTTTTTGGTCCATTTGTTCATTCTGTGTAAGGCAGCCCTCCAGATGTCTTGGACTACAAATGCCATCAGTCCCAGGCAGCATGATGGGACCTGTAGTCCAAAGCAGCTGGAGGGCACCAGGTTGTTGGTGAAGGCTAATGTAACAGCTTCCTAAGGCTAGCGAACAAGAACCATTCCTCCATCCCCGCCCCCCGTCCTCTGGAGGGTTAAAGGCATCTTGAGAGAGAAATAACTAACAACATAGACTTCCCACTTTTGCTCCTGGACATGCAGGTTTGCCAGGTTTTTTTCATAGTCCCATAAACCTGCAAAACCTGTTTCACCAGAAGCAACAGTGTGCCAAAAGGTGTGTGTGTGTGTGTGTGTGTGTGTGTGTGTGTGTGTGTGTGTACACAATGAGAAGCAAAGCGTCTCTCAAACCTCTTTCAACTCTCTTAAAAACCATTGTTTGCCTCCCACATCAGATAATGTATGGGGAGCACTTTCAACTCGCAGCACACTCCATAGATGCAAAGTATTATTAAACTTCATTCTGCCCTTCCCCTCCCCTCCAATTTCCCTTTCCAAAGCAGACCCCCACCCTCCCCACCCCATGCAATTCAGAACGCACCCTGGCTTATAAACTCAAGCAGCTTAAAGATTTTAAAAGCTGAATCTATCTCTGCAAACAGCTGTAAATGAACTTTATCAAAGCTCAGGCAGAGCTCAAGCCTTCAGGTAAACAGGAGCATTTGCCAAGTGGAAATCCCAGCCCTTTGTATATTTAGTAATGAGTGAAGATAAGATTTCATTTTTGACAGCGTGACGGATACAATCATAAAAGGAATCACACCGTTACAGCAGCCCATAGACATGAAGAGTGAATTTGATGGTTACAGCTTTATACCTGGATGTGTCTTACCTTTCCTTTATTTAATGCACATGAAAGTCATTTTTTCCTGGTACGTGAGCTTTTCAAGGGGTGTGTGTGTATGTGTGTGTGTTGTTGTTGTTTAAGAATGCAAACAAGAGAGATCTGACATCAGGTGCAAGACTGCTACCCTCTTCAATAGTCACTTAAAGGATATTCATTTCATATCTTTTACAGACACTAGGATACAGTAAACAATGGTTTGCCAGTTCTTGGAAGAACATTGGGATTTTGTTGTTCTTCTTGTTTAAAAAGAATGTGATTATTACTGCAGTTTAAAACAGACCAATGAGGTGCACTGTTGAGAACAACTCATAAACCAGAAGACCGAATTAGATGTGGTCTAAACCACAGAGCCTAGGGCTTGCTGATCAGAAGGTCAGCAGTTCGAATCCCCACGATGGGGTGAGCTCCCGTTGCACGGTCCCAGCTCCTGCCAACCTAGCAGTTTGAAAGCACGTCAAAGTGCAAGTAGATAAATAGGTACCGCTCTGGCGGGAAGGTAAACGGCGTTTCCGTGTGCTGCTCTGGTTTGCCAGAAACGGCTTAGTCATGCTGGCCACATGACCCGGAAGCTGTATGCTGGCTCCCTCACCAGTAAAGTGAGATGAGCACCGCAACCCCAGAGTCGTTTGTGACTGGACCTAATGATCAGGGGTCCCTTTACCTTTAAACTGACTTTATACTTCAGGGATTGGGAATATTAGGCCCAGGGCCCAAATGCAGTCTCCCTCTCTGGCCCTTGGCACTCACCCCAGGCCACACCCCTCACCAGCCTTGCTTCACCCCCTCCTGGAATGTAGTTGTCTGGCTGGAATGTGTCCTCGAACTCTGATGGTGCCTCTTGCTTACTTGCCTGGATGGAGGATCAAGAGCAATTTCTGAGTGTGGGTTGTTAAACTAGCCTCCTTGTACAAAGGTAAAATGAACATCAGCTCAATTGCTCACTACCAACTAGGCATCGGGGATAAATTTATTTCAATTCACATTTGAAAGTGAACTTGTCTAATTTGTACTTTCTGAAACAATATGCAAACTGAAACACAGCCATCCTTTGCACTTTGCATTTCTCTGAATTTCGCAACACAATTCTCTAGCCAAGTAGTATGTACAAAAATGCATATGACAGGGTAAAGTGTGAATATAAATTAGGGCTGCCATATTTCAAAAAGTGAAAATCCGGACAAAAAAGTTATTGAGATTTTTTTTTTCAAAGTTGCCATACGTCCAGATTTTCCCAGACATTTTAGCAATTTCCGCCTGGACACTGTTTCCATCCACAGTATTCTGTATATGTCCGGGAGATTCTGGACATATGTATATGTAACCTAAAAATGTATATATTGTTGAAAATAACATAGAAAATGCAATATATTAGGGGCATTGCTTGCAAAAATGTATATATTTGTCAAACCTGCATTAAATTTTTATTTTTATTTAGAAGGTCCGCTGTCTTCTTATCTGTGCTGTGCATACTTTTGTTATTTTCAACTTAATGGCATTCTGCAGCACATTATAAAACCATTACTTCACTGAATATCATCATCATCATCATCATCAGGTCCCAGGGTGTATTACAACAATGTACAAATGCAATAGTTAGTCAGGCTGATGGGAGTTGTCTTCTCAAACATCTGGAGTGCAACAGGTTGAGCTTTGAGTGGGAACTTGAACCTTGGAAGACAGCCAGGCCCTAGTTGATCCACAGCTGAAGTGGGAAAGTAGGGTTCATGACTTCAACATGATTCACTACACTGAGGAGAACTACTGCCGTTGAAAGCCGCTGCAATGTATCATCAAAAGAAGCAGTATGAGGACCTTGTCAGGCAGCGATTTTGTCTCATTAGACCCTATCAATGCCTTTTGTCAATATATGCCTGGGCAGAACTTTGCAGTGATAGATTATATGAATGTGCCGGGTTTGGAACATCGCTCTTAATAATTATTGGTATGAGACGTTAAAGATGGCTTCTTTGAGATCATTAACCATGCAAGCTGTCAATCCACAAGGCTTTTTCATGTACCTAAGCAAAGTTCCTCCAAAGGGACACTGCAAAATGCATAGTAAAGGAGGAGAGGCCAAGTCAGTTTTCAGATTTTGCCCCAACTATATTCCAAAGGCACAGGCTGGGTTACAATGAGGACTTAAAGAGAGCCCTGCTGGATTAAACTGAAGTCCACTATCCCGCTTTCTACAGTGGTCAATCAGATGCCTCTGAGAATCTCAGAAGTAGGGCTTGAAGGAAATAGCCATCACCCACTGTTGCTCTACAGCAGGCTTCCTCAACCTTAGCCCTCCAGATGTTTTGAGACTACAGTTCCCATCATCCCTGGCCACTGGTCCTGCTAGCTAGGGATCATGGGAGTTGTAGGCCAACCTCGAGGGTCGAGGTTGAGGAAGGCTGCTCTACACCAATTGGCATTCTAGCAGCAAACAGTGGCTGAATACAGATGTCATGACTAATAGCCACTGGTGGATGTGTCTAAACCGTATTTATTTGTTCAAATCAGCATCCATCTTGGAAAGCTGGCATCAGCTAAAAGGGTCCGTTGTTGAAGGCAACCTAATGAGCATCCTAAGAACATAGCAAATGACCTTATGCTGAGTGAGGCCATTGGTCAGTCTAGCTCACTATTGAGCCTCTTGGGCTTGCTGATCAGAAGGTTGGCAGTTCAAATCCCCATGACGGGGTGAGCTCCTGTTGCTCTCTTCCAGCTTCTGCCAACCTAGCAGTTCAAAAGGATGCCAGTGCAAGTAGATAAATAGGTCCCACTGTGGCTGGAAGGTAAACAGCGTTTCCGTGTGCTCTGGTTTCCGTCATGGTGTTCCGTTGCGCCAGAAGCTGTTTAGTCATGCTGGTCACATGACCCAGACAGCAACCTTTATTCTGCTTCCTGCACTGCAGGGGGTTGGACTTGATGACATTTTGGGTCCCTTTCGCACTCTACAATTGTATGATGCTATGATCCTCTGGAGTAGCTTGCCGGTTCCTTCTCCAGGTGGATCACATTTGGTCAAAACATAACTTCTCTAAGTTAGACCAAACTGCGGGAGGCAGTGGAAGACAGGAGTGCCTGGCATGCTATGGTCCATGGGGTCACGAAGAATCGGACACGACTAAACGACTAAACAACATCAATGATCCTCTGAGCCCTCATGCATTTTCTAGACATGTAGCTCTTGAAGAGAGCGGTGGACTTCTAGAGGGGTGACTTCAATAAACATCATCTATGCAAGTATTGTCCAGATTGCATTGCAGTGGTAGTATGCTATCATGTTGCCCAAAAGACTTTTTTTGGATAGAATAATAATAATAATAATAATAATAATAATAATAATAATAATAATGGTAAAGGGACCCCTGACCATTAGGTCCAGACGTAACTGACTCTGGGGTTGCAGCGCTCATCTCGCGTTATTGGCTGAGAGAGCCAGCGTACAGCTTCCAGGTCATGTGGCCAGCATGACAAAGCCGCTCCTGGCAAACCAGAGCAGCACACGGAAACGCCGTTTACCTTCCCGCTGTAGCGGTACCTATTTATCTACTTGCACTTTGACGTGCTTTTGAACTGCTAGGTTGGCAGGAGCTGGGATCGAGCAACAGGAGCTCAGCCCCTCGTGGGGATTCGAACTGCCGACCTTCTGATCGGCAAGTTCTAGGCTCTGTGGTTTAACCCACAGCGCCACCTGCGTCCCTAATAATAATAATAATAATACTTGGAGCCAAAAAAGATGAGGGCATTTCTGAATTGCTGCCTAAATGCAATTACCAATTAAATTTGACTAAATCTTCCAAACAAATCTGAGCAATGCATTAGTTGTCACATTACCCTTGATTTGAGCCACACTGCTATAATTACTCAAAAGGTATCACTGCCTCAAAAGTTAATGTAATTTGTGGCAATCCCTGCTTTCCACTTGCTGTGACTGGATGCTTTTGCTGAGGTTCTCAAACAGCTCTCTGCTTGCATTAAGCTATCGCATTCTATCCCTTAGAGTAAATATAAGAAAAAGAGAGAGAATTTCAAGACCAAACCTGGGACATATCTCATGCCCAGCTGCTTCTGAACAAAACAAAGGGAACCCTTCTGTGGGCAGTCTGAGGATAATCTCCTCTTAATATTAAGAGATTTTAATATTTTTTAGGATGCTTGCAACAAGCATTAATCAATAGTCAAATCAATGAAATCACTTTAGTTGGATAATTGCAGAAAGGCCCGTTTTCATTGATGGGCCTTGAGAGAGTTAAGGACACACTTATTTAATTTTGAAGTTCTTATGAATCTTTTAAGCTGGTGAAGGGGAACCTGCAATCCTCCACATATTGCTAGATTACAGCTACCATCATCCCTGACCATTGGCCATTCTGGCTGGGGCTGATGGGAGCTGGAGTGCAACTTTTGGAGGGCCATAGGTTCCCCATCCCATTATTGTGCTATCGCACTAGGGAATGAAAATTGCAACATAACAGAGGGCCTCTCCCACTAACAGTGAACAGTAACTTTTTAAAAAGGGGAATTACCTCCCACTTTCTCCCTACTCTCAAATGCCCCCTCTAATTGGCAGGGGTGTTTCTAGGACAAATGCGAAACTGTTAAGTTCCCTTGTGCTTTTTGCTATATTTATAGTGCTGAAATGCTGTATTTCGCATGCTGCCACATTTGCTGCTGTGCTGTTGTTTTATTATGTTATTATGAAATTGTTCTCGCAATGGCTGGTTTTGAGATGATACATTCTTGTTTTCATTTAGCCAGCTTGAACGTTATTCTTTCTTGTGGAAAAGCAGCGTAGAAATATAATTATGAATGAGTGAGTTAGTGAGTGCAGGGGCGTAGGAAGGGTGGCAGTGGGAGTGGACCACCCCGGGTGTCACCCCTGAGGGGGTTTGACAAAATCCCCTCGGGTGCAATTTCCGCCACACCAATCGCACTCCCCCGGGTGCAATCGCCCCACCCCCTGGGCGGATCGCCCTGCCTCCGGGCGCACTGCATGTGTACCGCTCTGGATGCCTGAGTGGCTAGCTCCACTGCTGAGTGAGTGAGTGAGTGAATGAATGAGTGAATGAATAGCATTCTGAGTACCAATGGCTGGGAATCAAAAATGATTCCCACAAGCATCCAGCTGGCCACTGTGAGAACAGACGCTGGACTATGTGGCCCTTTGTCCTGATCCAGCCCAACACTTCTTATGTTCTTATTAGATGTAGATTTATTAGATACACATCCAGATGAGTAGCATTCAAAGCGATCTGCTATGCTACCATGGATGTTCTCAGCAGTCTTGCAATGTAGATAAAATATTCCTTGCAGTCAGTTGTCTTGGGCCACTGATCATTACAACCCCTCACATGTTAATCCATTCATTGCCACAGTTAATATACACCAACAAATTGCGATCAAGGCTGGCTCACACTGTGGCTAGTCAGAATTCATGTATTCATAGCAAAGCATTGGGGTGCATACGCCTACCGTCAAACATGTGAGACAGTGTTTAAAATTTACAGCATACTATGGTATAAGAGACAATTATATGAAAATGTTATATAAATGGTACCTATATAACATTTATATATTATATAAATGTTATTTAATATATAACATTATATATATATACACAGACACACAGACACACACACAGAGTGGGTGGCGCTGGAGGGACGCAGGTGGCGCTGTGGTCTAAACCACAGAGCCTAGGGCTTGCTGATCAGAAGGTCGGCGGTTCGAATCCCCACGACGGGTAAGCTCCCGTTGCTCTGTCCCAGCTCCTGCCAACCTAGCAATTTGAAAGGACGTCAAAGTGCAAGTAGATAAATAGGTACCGCTCCAGCGGGAAGGTAAACAGCGTTTCCGTGCTTTGCTCTGGTTCGCCAGAAGCGGTTTAGTCATGCTGGCCACATGACCTGGAAGCTCTATGCCGGCTCCCTCGGCCAATAAAGCGAGATGAGCGCCGCAGCCCCAGAGTCGTTTGTGACTGGACCTAACGGTCAGGGGTCTCTTTACCACCTAGTAGATTGGCAGAAATGTATAAATCAAAATCAGAGAAGTATTGGAAATGTAGAGAGAAAGAAGGTACCTTTTTTCCATATGTGGTGGTCTTGCAATAAGGTTAAAGCTTACTGGGAAATGATATATAATGAACTGAAAAAGATGTTTAAGATAACATTTGTATATATATATAAAAAAAACAAGCCAGGAGATTTTCTCTTGGGATAATGGGATCAGAGCTAACTAAACAATATAGAAACTTATTTATGTATGCAACTACAGCCGCAAGAATGATATTTGCAGAAAAATGGAAAGAAGTAGTCCCGACGAAAGAAGAATGGCTGCAGAAATTAATAGAATATGCAGAAATGGTGAAACTTACCGGGAGAATAAGAAATCAAGATAACAACTTTTTATTAAGAAATGGAAATGGTTTATTGAATACCTACAACAAACTGCAAACAGATCAAGACATTCGCAGGACTATTGTAAAATCTTGCAGTTTTTAAAAAAATATATAATAACAGATTTTTTTGAAAAAAAGAATAGGTTGAGACAATTTGGGATATGCAGGGAAAGATGAGAACAAGTTTAAGGAACCACAGAAAGGAGGAGGGAAGTTGAGATTCAAAATGACAGAATTACTATTGATAGATTTGTGAAATGTTTTCTTTTTTGTTATAATAGAAAATTATAAATAAATATAAAAAGACACCAAACTAAGTAAAATAATCATTTATTTATTTTTTTAAAAAAGTGAGACAGTGTGGTAGCGGAGGCGTACATACATCTGCATCTGCATATGCCTGCCCCCCACAATCCTTCCCTCTAAAAGGGGGGGGTGGATTAGGCATATGTGCATTCAACTGAGATTAAACTGTATCTTGCATACGTGGAAGAGATGTGTGCACAAACATGTATTTGTCAAATGCTGCCAGGACTCCAGTTGGGGTTTGTTCCACCTGCAGTAATAAAGTAAGCCAACACTTCTTGCAAAACACAGAAATTGCTCCATTATCCAATTTCTTATTCCACAAACCAACCCAGTGTGTGGTTCTAGCAACTTTCAGCCCAACTGTTGGGCTTTCAAAAGCACAGTCACATGGGAACACCCTCCGTTAAAAAGCCCTTCCCATTCACATCCCCACATAGGAAAAGGCAACTTTCACACAAACAGGTTGCTAACCTCTCCACTGAATCCGGCAAAGTATCTTGAAATGCAAGGGTGTAAATATGTCAAGAGGTGAAAGAAATCATGGAAGCCAGGTTCAGAAATGGTCTGCAAACATACGGGAAGAAGAAAACCCCAAGACAATCTTGCACATACCTCGCCTGCTACCATGGGCCAGTGAATACAGTGGTTACCATGGCTGGGTGGTGGACTTCAGAGAGCAGGCTTTGTTCCTCCTCCTTACCCAAACAGTGAGTCTTGATCCAGTCTGCAGGTTTGTGTACTTTAGGCAAGCCAACTTTGCCCTGCTAGAGCTAAGAAGATTGTTTCGGGCTGAATGTAACTCATGCCTTTGGGTTTCTCTTAGCATCTCCCTTTTGAGGGATTGTGTGCTGAAGACGTGGTAACATCTCATCGTTCAGAAAATCCAAAATGTGACCCGGAAAACATTTTTTGGCCTAATCGAATGCAACTGGAAGCATGACCTGCATGCTAAGCCCACCGTTGCTTCCCTCACCAAAGAAGACAAAGGAGTTAAAATGTAGATCCTAATAATAAACAAACCCTGCTGCCATCTATCCTGGGGGGGCTTTTGCCGTTTAGCATGCAGAGGAAGCAGTGGTTTCCTTGAATGTGCATATTGTTACCAGCCAAGGTGCCAACGCCATAGAACCTCGTGCTTGAGAACAACTTGCTGATGGAGTTGTCAGGGGAAGCAGCATCTATGGATGGACTCAGATCATAAACCTTCCAGGATGTTAGCTGAGCCATTGTATCTCTTTGGGAAGGTATAATAGGCTTCTTGGACCCAGGTATTTTTCATGTCTCTCTGCTTTGCTCCATCCTTCCTCATTGTGATTGGCCTCCTGTCCTTTCCCTAGCTCTCTATAACTCCCCAAACCTCTTAGCAGACTTTCTCTCCAAAACAAAGCACTCCACTTGTAGGGCTCACAGACTCCATTCTTCACTCTGGCCCTGTGAGCTGTATTCATACATGTGGTGGTGCTAAATTTTGGCCTCACACAGGGTATGGTTAAAAGACCAAAGTCTGCCCCTATCTTGGCTATGTTCTCCAGCCTATCCTTTTGCTTTCCTTCTTGGTTAGACACCTGCAGAGATCCATAACAACCTCCTCTTCTCTTAACAACCCCTGATCCTGTTGGTAAGGTGGAGCACAGGCTCCTCCCATGTGTGGCAGGAAGTCAATCAAAACATTGAAATGTTCACAATTGTGAAACATCTCTAATCATCCCTAGATCCTCTCAAATCTTGCCTGACTCATTTCCCCAAACCCAAACCACCAAAAAGGATTCCTAGCATGTGCTTGCTTCTCTAAATCCTACACAGTTACATCTCCCCTCACATCCTACGTTTCCTCCAAATCCACACACACCGATATCTTTCCCAGGGTCTGAACTCTACATAAGCCACGCGTATCCTCAAGCTTCCTTTAAGTGGCTATTTTTGTGTGGTGAGGTCAACAGGAGTGTCGTCATGGGAGAGGGCATGTCTTGTGTGAACATATATGGGGTACTTTGTGACTTGCTTAGCCTACATATTTCTTGGGGGGGGGGGGGAGGTGAGTGAAGATATCAAGGAACAACAGTTAGCTACTGCATCATGTGCTGTACAACTGTTGGCACATTTCAGAGGTGCACCCAGCACAGCTAAAAGCTAAAGCATTCATTTTTACTAGTCTTCTGCAAAAGGTATTACCTGACATTTTGTATTAGTCACTCTAATTAATATCCTGCAATAATGTAATATTTTAAGTCAGGAATGTTAAAGAGCAAATGTTGTGCACTGGGTAGCATACTGGAACTGGACCAAGGAGAAGGAACATGAACATCACTGGGAAACCTTGGTCCAGTTACTTTCTCTTTTTCTAACTTTTCAGGGTTACTGTGAGGATAAAATGGGTTGTGCCTGTGGGTGTCTCTTTTATCACTGTTATGAAAGAACTATTTGGCTACTGTCAGTAAGGATAGCACATTAATACTTATGACTCCACTGAATAGTCTCCCTTTCCAGTTTTCAAAAACAGAAATTTCAGTTGAATAGAAATATATCCTGAAGAATACTTCAATTATTTGAATATCCATCTCTCTCTCTCTCTCTCTCTCTCTCTCTCTCTCTCTCTCTCTCTCTCTCTCGTCACTCCTAAACAGTGTCGTTGCCTTTTCTCTTGCTGTTGTATATTCCTCGTCTCTTGGGTCATCGTAGCCAATCAAGGATCACATAGGCCAAAAAAGGAAGACATGTCTTGAAACTCTCAAAAAATATTGTGAAAAAATGTGAATAGTGACTATTAAAACTAATATTGTTGGTGAAGAAAATAATTATTTGGAGATTAAGCTTCTGGCATGGTTCTTTCGTGCTAGATTTTACACAGCTGGACACAACTCATTAAGAAATGATCGCACTCGTCCCATTGAAATAAATAAAAGCTTCTCAAGGCCATTCATGTGCCCCTTTCACAAATCCCATTCACTTCAATGGAGCATGTACTGGAGACATTTCCAAAGGGTTGTGCCCAGTGTTAATACATTGCTTTCACTTCAAATGAGAGAAGAATCTGGCCAAGCTCTTTTCATGATAAATATCACAGTTTTTTAAAGGTTCCAAAAACCCAGCTTTAACACTCACTTAAAGTGATAATTGTTATCTATAGGAGGTGAGTGCAGAAGGAGTGTTTGTTATGAGAGCAATTAAACTCCAGTCTTAGAACTACACAAATATAGTGTCTGGGGTTGCCCCCCCTCCCTCTGCAGAGAAACCATCTTCATCCACTGTGTTGCCACTGCATTCATAAAAGCAAATTACATCAAGGCATTGAACCTTAGAGAGTTTAAAAATAAGACTTTTGCAAACTCCACTACAAGGGAAGATGCTCCAGCGCCTCTCCCTACCCTTAAATAATGCAAAGTAATAGGCTACCAGTTCAGTTATTTTAAACTAAAACAGATAAAAATAGATGAGATCTCTCATCTTTTTTTATTACCGAATCATGATGTGGAATAATGAAGGCAAAGTATAGCTGCTGAGGTCTTTCCCAGTTGGGCTTACCCGAGGGGCAGGGTGGGGAGACTCTTGCAATGATGCAGTCAGGCTAGCAGTGGAAATTCACTGGGAAAATGAGCAGTGGCGTTTGATGGGGCAACTTGTTGAGTCCCACCAAAGCCACCAGGTTCAGTTCAGATGAACCTTTCTATAAGGTCTTTCCACCTTATTCCACCATGTGTCGTGGGCTGAGGCTACAGAGAGGAAAGAGATGCCAGCTTTCCAGAAGTATTGCACAGCAGTAGCCCAGAAATGTGGGTTGTTTCATGGCGTATGTGTTCCTTCCCCATTTCTCTTTGGTTTCAGAAAACTCATTTGACTGACTATAGCTAGGCTGGAAAGGGTGAAGAACTAAGTTGAACTGTTCAACTTTAGAAGCAGATCTGGCTCTCCACAGGAAAGGTGGTCTTGTTTCCATTGTTCTCAATCACCCTAAAGCACTCTGGAGGCATCATAACCCAGTGTGTTTGCCAATATGGTACCCTTCAGATGGTGCTTGATGACAACTCCCCTCAACCCTGTCCTAGCCAATCAAGAAATACAAAGAAAGCAGGATGATATCACATGGTTGTGTAAGCCTGCTGTGGACCCCCAGAAACAAAAAAGCCCAGGTTGCCAAATGCCTGAGCAGAGCTTCCTTTGAGAGTCCTAACGCTCAGAGAACAGCAAGTTGATTTGGAGAACAGCAGGGATCACATGGACCACAAGGTCATGTCACTCAAGTCTCTTCCTTATCACTGGTGGAGAATGGCTGCTGCTACCATCTCCATGACCATCTTCACCCTAGTAAAAATCTTAACTTCTTCATAGCATACAGACTGTTTCATCTGAGGTGGTGCCACCTCATGTTGCCTTGTGCCAAGAGGAGAGTCAGTGTGATGTAGTGCTGGACTAAAACTAAGGAGACCCAGCTTCACTTTCTACCTAGACATCCAGCTCACTGAATGAGCTTGGGCCAGCCACTGTCTCTCAGCCTAATCTCCTCCTTCACAAGGTTGTTGGGTGAGGAAAGAACAAGGCAAATCCACCTGGTTAAACGTGCTAAGGCCACCTCCAGATAATGCTCAGCATTCTGAAGACCCAACAACTATCAGGTCTTGCAGAGCATCTTTCAAAGGACCCTCTTGCACCATGCTTTGCAGGCACCACTGATCAGCTGATCTGCATCTGCAACCCCCCCCCCCTTTGGCTCAAGCAGATTTTTTACCTGTAGGGCAGATGGCAATGGCTTGGCCAAAATACCCCACCCCCATGGGCCCTGATAAGCCCTGCAGTATGGAGGTCTCCCACCACTGCTCTTGATAATACACAGAAAGATGAGCAGTGCAGTAAATGTGGCACTGGAGGAAGAGAAAACTGAGAACTATTTAAATAACTGAAGGATTGTTATTTAGAAGGCAGCAAAGCAGGTTTGGTAGGTGGGTTGTTATCCAGGAAGACTATTCATTTTGCCCTGGGTACCTGGGAAGGAGCTATGGTCTATGGGGTCACGAAGAGTCGGACACGAGTAAACGACTAAACAACAACAACCTGGGAAGGTTGTTCCAGGAAATGGTATTAAGGCACATGATTATTCTTTTGGGGGCTTTTTTAGGTTTCCTGAAACTCAGTAGTTCTGGGTCTAGTCAATGTCTGGACAAAAGAAACTCATAGTAGGCTGGTTAGCTATAATGTGGCCTCCAGCTGAGTATTCTCCATTTAATTAAGCTCCATCCCTATGTACAGAAGGCAGGCACTACACCTGTACACATTCCAGTGCTTCTTAAAAACTCGTGAGTTCTCCCGCTTCTGATCCTGCTGACCGTGACTGCGATCCAGCGAAGCCCTTCCCGCCGGCCCTACCAGAGAGGACGAGAAAGCGCATCCTTCGCGCATCCCCAAAGGAGGACGAGGCGGGCCCTGCGCGCTGTGCTCGCTGGAGAGGGAATCTCCTTGCGCACCAAGGAGGGAAAGGTGGACCTCGCGGGGAAGGATGGCCAAGGCGCCACTCTCCTCGCCCTGAGCGTAGAAAAAGGACCCTGCGCAGCTGTGCGCAACGGAGAGGGAATCTTTTGTTTTCTGTTCGTATGGCCGTCCGGCCCAGGATGTTATGCTGCCTGAGGAAATACTACCCAGTCAAGGTGCAACCAAGAGTCCCCAACATGGGCGTACCCAGGATCAAAACTAGGGGGGGGGCAAGGGGAGGGGCCAAGGCACGGAAGGGGAGGGGCCACAAAGTGGGCGGGAATGGCGAACTCGCGCTCCGCCGGGCTGTGCCCCTCCCTAGAAGCAGGGCTGGTGGGCGGAGGCGGAGCCCAGCCCAGCGGAACGCGAGTTCAGCATTCCCGCCCACCGCGCCACGCTCCCTGGTTCCCCGCCGCGCTTGGCCTTGCCAGAGGGTGCGACGGGGAGCTGGAGGGAGGGCGCAGCGCGGCGGGCGGGAACGGCGAACTCGCGCTCCGCCGGGCTGTGCCCCTCCCTAAAAGCAGGGCTGGTGGGCGGAGGCGGAGCCCAGCCCAGCGGAGCGAGAGTTCGGCGTTCCCGCCCACCGCGCCACGCTCCCTGGTTCCCCGCCGCGCTTGGCCTTGCCTGAGGGCGCGCCGGGGAGCTGGAGGGAGGGTGCGGCGCGGCGGGAATGGCGAACTCGCGCTCCGCCGGGCTGTGCTCCGCCTCTGCCCACCAGCCCTGCTTCTAGAGTAGGGCAGCTGCCCTAACTTGCCCCGTGGTGGGTACGCCCTTGGTCCCCAAAGCCAGTCAGGTGGTCCCTGAGAAAGACAAGCCCACAAAGCGCCCCTTAGCCTAGAAAAGGACTCTACTGTGCCGGAGCCATTTGATTCCAGATGGCTTGGGTGCAGCAAAGCAAATTGAATAGGGGAGGAAAGGCACTCTGCACATTCCCCAAAGCACGCACATCTGCTTGTCCATTGGGCCATCGATCGGGCTCGGAATGTCTACACTGACTGGCGGCGACTCTCCAGGGATTCAGGCAGGGATCATTTCCAAGCCGCCCTGGAGATGATATTTTTGTTGTTGTTGTTGTTATTGTTATTGTTATTGTTGTTGTTATTCCCTTATGCTCGCAAGGCAGGTGCTGTGCCACTGAGCTAAGGCCCTTCTCGGTGGATTTCCCCATAGATTGGAAAGGGTAGCCTGGCAGCGCCGCTGTGCGCCATAAGGGCGCTTACCGTAGGAGCGCACGCTTTTGGAAGCGGAACCTCTCGGAGGGCGCTGCTGTAAACTCCCCGGCCTGAATGTCAAGGAGAGACACCGGCATGGGAGGGACGAGCACGAGGGAGCTTCCTGGGACGAGTAGGATCTGCCCAGGCCCCGGGAGAAACTTCGCAGGTCACCAGACTAGCCCCCGCGCCCCGAGCCATCCTGCTACGGCTGCTCCAAGTAAAAGGCGCGCCGTGGCCAGGGAGCCTCCTACCGTTTCGGGAAGGAACTGGCAGGCAGGGACCTGGGAGAAAGCGAGGGGTTGGAGTGCTGGGAGTTGGGAGACCCCAACTTCCTCGACTTAATAGAGGAGAGAAGAACCCGAAGCGACTCCGAGCTTGGCCGTTTCCCCATCAAGGTCAGGATTCAGCAGTGGAAATGGAAGCGTTGCTGGGGGTAGTGGGGAGGATTCTGAAAGAGGAAGGAAGGAAGGTAGAGATGCGGAGTGCGTGGCTGGCTGGGAGAAACACTGAGGACCAGTAGCTTTCTTTTTTTAATGAGGGCACGCCCCTACCTGCGGACAAAGGGGGGGCCAGATAAAGAGCCTTTGCACCAGAGAAGACCTTTTCAAGCTCAAATGTTAAAATGCTGCGTTCCCCACCACGACATTGTGATGTTTGTGCAACTTTAAATCAGTGCAACTCACTTCTGAGAGAAGTCGTTTTTATTCAGCGCAAAAGTGCCTTGCAATAAAAGGGGAACAATAAAACAGAAGTCGGGGGGACATAAATGCAAATGTCTGGGCTGAGGGGTTTTCAGAAGCCTCCGGGATGTGGATACCGGGACAGAGGTTCCAGATTTGCTAGCTAGGATCTGCGCCTCTATTACGGGATCCTAGAAAGTTCACAGGCAATGAGACGTTCGGTGCTACTGCGATGGGGTGGGAGGAAGGTTGCGGTAAGTCTTGTGTGGTGTAATAAAGAGAAGAGCTATCGCCTGGCTGTGGTAAAGAGGAAGCAGCTGTATACTGACCCTTTGTCCATTTAGCTCAGTATTGCCCACACTGACCGGCAGTGGCTCTCCGGGGTTTCAGGCAGAGGTCTCTCCCAGCCCTACCTCGAAGTGTCAGCCCTTGAACCTGGAGCCTTCTGCAGGCAAGCCAGATGCCACGAGAGGAATGGCATGAGAAGAAAGCAAGCCTGGTGGACTATTCACATTTTGAAACTGCAGGTTAGCAAAAGCTACTGAGCTGCAAGCGACCATTATTATTCCATTAAAAATCTGTCTGGGTAGGAAATTTAATGAGGGTTCAAGTCCAGAACTATGTGTGGCCCGAACAGACAGGTGGGCAGGGAAAGGAAGAGAGGGTCGTATTCTTTGCTTGGTTGGGGGGGAGAACTCAGGTATGGAGGACCACATGGAGAGAGACGGCAGTCCGCCTTGTGAGGGAAGGAGGATTTTGCTGCCTTCAAGACGCCGAGAGCAAAGAAAGTGGTGTCAAAACATCTATCTCTTTAACTGCCTCTCCATATACATAAATATCTATCTCTTTATCTATCTCGCTATCTACATAAACATATATGCATATACATCAATGAAAGGTTAAGTGGTGACACGTGGCCTCCATCCTGGGTCTTGGAGTAGGGAGCCATTCATCTGAACAACTAGGTCTCTATGGTATATTTTTCATCCCTTCATTCGACAGATATGAGGGCAGCTTTCTTGGGCTCTTTCAGAAGACAGAGCCAACCATAGCGTGAGTTTCAGATCTCAAAGGCAACTGGTTTCCCATCGATTATTATTATTTAATTCAAGAGCCTAAGAGATTAATCCCCATACAGAGTTCATCTAGGCCCAGGATCGAATGGTTAGAGTTGCTTGGACACAGGCAGGGCAGGCACACACGTTATGTGTATGACTCAAAGACTGTGGATATTACATATGCACACACGCTTTCCCTTACCCTATGGGAAACACCAGCAATTACCTGCTTCAGGTGTCCTTTGAAGGCAAATCCCACCACCACCACCGTCAGGCCATCCCTGATCATTCAGCTGCACCCTGTCATTTTTGTACATTACCCTATTTTGCCTCCTTTTTACTGCTCTTCTGATTGTTTTGGTAATTACCAATTTGGTAATATTGGTAATTTTCCAGGTTTTTTAGTCGCTGTACACCTTTCTTTGGTCTAAACCAAAGACATAAATCATGCTGAAAGCGATTCAAAACATTCAAAAGCTCCAAATACCACCCCCCACTTGAGATGTTTAGCCTTCAGAAGCCTGCGAGGAATATTGGAGTCATTGAAGCCAACAGCATTGCAGTGTAGGCCCGAACTCAGCATTGACGCCTCCCTTCTGTGGTGCCCCCTCTGAAAAAAGGAAAAGCGTTCTTCAAAGCCACCACTCCTAGGTAGGACAACATGAAGTAGGCATATGGGACGGGGAGGTTTTATTCAAGTAGCACGCTGTCTATAAAGTTCCCGTATAGAAGCAGTTTTAAAAAGTGACATTTACGCACAATCGCTCCTTCCTTGGGTGGCTCTCAAGAATGACTGGGCATGCACCCCTCTTTGTGCGTGTGTCGGGGTGTGTACGAAGTGTCCCCTTTCAGGAGAAAGTCCTGGAATAAATGACACCTTGGGGCTCCGTCTGCGCTTCTCTCTTCCACCTTCCTTTGCATCATTTCTAAGAGGTGAGGTGGGGGGGGGAGATAGAACAGGAGGGTGGAACAGCTGCAGCCCCAGAGCTTAGGTGAAGCTGACTAGACCCAGCCCTAGCGAAGAGCAGCTCTGTTTTCTTTCATCTCCCCTTTGATAGCGGAGCTGATCTGAACTTCCTACCTCGTTACAACTTTTCTTCCTCCTTCCCTCGCCGGCCCCCCCGCCCCCACCCACTTTTTATTACTCGCGCGTAGTAATTAATTCCTCCTTGGCGCGTTTCCTCTCCTGCAGTGATCTTTGGGTCACTGGTTTGTACATATGGCGAGCTGATAATGAAAAGGAGGCGATCGCGGGGTGGGAGGAGGGCGAGGCCGGGATGGGGGGCCCGTTTCCTTGTTCCTGCAGGAGACGCGCTTGGCTGGGCGCGCAACCTCTGCGCCTTCCCGCCCCCCCCCCAGACCTATGGCTCGAGCCCCGTTGTACATTGAAGAGGAGGGTGGGGTGGAGAGCGATCCAAGTTTTGCAATAGCCCTGATCCTCCTCGCCAGTCAGGAGTAGCTGCTCCTTCTGACTCCTGGCCCCGTTTCATCGACGAGCTCCAAGAAAAGCCACATCAAAAGGCCGTACCCGTCTTTCTTGTCTAATAAGGTTCTGTAGACGGAGATGCTTCGGATCTGTTTTCACACAGAGGGAGCATATATAAGACGTGGGATTATTATTATTCTTTTTTTAAAAAAAAAATGCCAAGCCAGTTTTCAGCCCTCGCATTTCTCTTTGAAAAGTTAGACGGGACGTCACAAAGTTTTAAAGGCTGTCCATTCTAGCTAGGAACCACAACAAGACGTCGAGAGTTGGGGTTGGGTGGTTGTTGACAGAAAATCAATGATGACGCATTAAAATAAATTAATGTAAAGGCGGGGGGGGGATGTCTGACTTCTATTTTTGAATTTTCGGGTGAGCGTGATGCATCTGGTTGCACAGGTTCGATTGGCAACCCAGCGTTTGCCCTAGAAAGCGCCGATCCTCAAACTAGTTAAGCTGATGCACTAAAATGATAAAAGAGAGTCATTTCACTCTGGGGCTCACGATTCCAGTAAATACGTTTGGTTTACTTAGGAGTAAGTCCCTTGATTCCCGCCGAGTTTACTTTCTAAGGAAGTACGGGAAGGATCGGGGCTTCGCCCTAGAGCTTATTTAAGCAACTTTACTTGCAAGTAAAGGTAGACATGACGTCTCTCACGGGTAAACCTCTGGAAAGAAACGAAGTTCAAAACCAACCTGGGACTTGGGTCTCAACGTGGCAATTCCTGTAGGGATCTGTGCTTTAATATATACAGCTCACCTCCGGTGAGCAATCTTGTTACACCAATGGGACTACTCCGGAGTAAGTAGGGGGGAAAACCTACATAGCTGCCAAGTTTTCTCTTTTCTCGCGAGGAAGCCTATTCAGCATAATGAAATTTCCCTTAAAAAAGGGATAACTTGGCAGCTATGAACCTATGCTTGCTGCAGATTGTTATAATTTTGCAGAATGACCCACTTCTTTCGAAACTTGGGGTCTGTTTGGGATTTTATGATAACTCACTTTTTCCCAAGCAAGGCTTCCAAGTAAGGAGAGTCTTGTGAAAAGTCTGGAGACATTCTGTAGATCCTAGTGGGTAGCTTGATAAATAGGTGGTAACTTTTTTTATACCCCCCTCCTCAGGAAAAAAATGTCCTTAGTTATTTCAGTGAGTTGACATTGCTGAATTCCTGTGGGATGCTTTCTTTGGAAACCTCCAAAGCGAACAACAGGTCTCTCCGACAGGCATGGCCAACCTGTTTGCTCATGGTTGGGACTCGGCAAAAGCCGTTGAAGCTGCCCTTATCTCCAGGCCCATCTCTCCACGATTTTGCTCGTCTCTCAACACCTTTGTCCGGCCAGGAGCTTTCTGCAGCCCGGGATAAAGGCGACCGTTGCCGGCCAGCGGGAGACAACCATTAATTTCACTTTAAACTTAGCCCCATCCGCGCCGTTCACTTGATGACGTGTGAGGAATCCCACGGCAACTGGAGTAAGAAATAAACTTTGATAAAGCAAAACTTATTTTCAAAACTTTCAGATTTCCTTCCCCCCCCTTTACAATCCGTATTTTATATTTGCATATATCACAACCTCATCCGCAAAGTTATTTCAACAGAAGCAGCTTTGTTCAACCTTATTATGTAAAAATAAATCCTTTTAAAAATACCCCCCTTCCTTGTCTTCGAGGCCAGGATGGGGGAGGTACTAAGTCTAACTTTCTTGGGAAGTTGCCCCCTTAAGTTCTGGAAGCTCAAATCAACTGGGACTGAACTCTTCCTCTCCCCTCGAGTCGTGCCCCCACCAAGTATCTGCAAAATGCTTGGCGAGATCCTATTTTTGGTGTGCGCCGTTTCCAGGTGTCACTCCCCCCCCCCCCGCGCGATTTCAAAAGGTCCTTTCCATTGTGTTTCTGTCTAGATGGGCAGATATCAAGGTGTCTCGCTTCCACTCCGCTCTATATATTCCACACCAGCTTCTGTTACTCTTCCTAACAAAATTTACCACTCTGCCAAAAAAAAAAAAGTTTAAGAGGAGTGGAAGAAGAAAAAAAGAAAAGAAAAGAAAAGATGTAATTGATGTTATCCCAAGAAAGCTCAGTCCCCACCCCCTTTCATTTCCAAGCCCTTCAGGTACAAGGAGAAGAGCGAGAGAATGAGAGATGTTCCAAGATATTTTTTTGTTGTTGATGGTTTTTTTTGCCTTCTGTAGGGTTAATACATCAGAAGGCGAGCTTCTCCCGCCTCGGCCAATCAGAACTCAGCCCTGGCAGCTATAATATAGAACTAAAGGCAGGCTCCACTCACAAGCGTTTGTAGCTGAGCTCCCATTAGAATCCAGACCTTTTTTTTCCCTCCCCCTTCCTTCCGCCTTCATTCTTGCTTTCCTGAACGTTTTTTTGGGGGGGTCTCTGCCTCCCGGTGCCACGATCCAAACTCCGATGAGTTCCGTTATCACAAGCGACCTCCTCGAAGCTGCCATTCCAGCACCTGTCTGGCTAGGGATCGGGGGAGAGTATCCGAAGGAGCAGGCAGCGAAAAGGCGATAGGAGGCTCTGAAAGAACCGCAGATCTCCAGAGAGAGAGAGGGGGACAGACAGACAGACAGACCGAAAGAGGCAGAGAGGACACACACACACACACACACACACACACACACACACACACACACACACACACACACAGCAACCAGGCAGGGAGCCGTGTGCGCGCGTGTGTGTGCGTGCGCGCGCGTGGAAAGTGGCCGTTTCCTCCACGGACGGAATGCTGCTCTTGCGGAGAATTGGTCTCCTGCTGGTCTTCGTGGGCGCTCTGCTGCTCTCCTGCGGGCTGGCTTGTGGACCTGGCAGGGGCTTCGGCAAGAGGCGGCACCCGAAGAAGCTGACCCCTTTAGCCTACAAGCAGTTCATTCCCAACGTGGCAGAGAAGACGCTGGGCGCCAGTGGAAGGTACGAAGGCAAGATCAGCCGCAACTCGGAGCGCTTTAAAGAGCTCACCCCCAATTACAACCCTGACATTATTTTTAAGGATGAAGAGAACACGGGAGCCGACAGGCTGATGACACAGGTCAGGAAAAAAAATACACCCTTCCGCTTCTTCTCGTTCAGACGTTCGCGCTTTGTGTGTGCGTGTATGCGGGGCGGGGTGGGGTTGGGAGGGGAGGGACCCCCTGAGTTTAAGCGGCAGTCGCGGTGGGAGCGTCCTCTCCTTCAAGGCATGCCGGCATCCTCCTCCCACATCCTCCCCTTTCCTCGTCCTTAGCTCTGTTTTCTCAATGGGTCTCCATAAGTTTGCAAAAGAAAGGTGGGCGGGTGGGCGCCTCTACCTGTCTGCCTATCTGTGCGCATTTATTCCTTCTCCTGGGCTGTGACCAGGGAGGCTGGAGAGAGGGGGAGCGCGCGTGTGTAAATGGTGTGATAGTTGCAGGGAGAACCACGCTATGCCCTTCCCTGGGAGTTGGTTGGTTAGCTGGTTCCGAGTGCATCCTGCCCCCTCCCCACCCCCCAAGGGACCTACTTGGATCTAACGAATAGGGTGACGCTAATGGGGCCCTTAAGTGCATATTGACTGTGCCAAACCCCTTCTTTCCCTTGGGCATTTATTTTATTTTTATTTTTTAAAATTTAGATACATACAGTTTAAATTAACCACCTTTCCCTAATTGCACCTTGCAAGCTTCTGCTGGCAAGGTCGGGATCTTGCACTTCCGAAAGGCTAGCTTGAAGTTCAGTAACAATAATAATAATAACAGCAACAGCGTGATCACCGTTATTATGCGCGTTCGACTTATAGCCGTGCTGCAAAACCATCTTTTGCAACTGTGCCAAACAGAGCGTTAATCTATCGATTTTCCTTTAAGGATGCTCACCAGCAGAGCTATATTCCTTCCCCGCCCCCACCGCAAGAGGGGGAGGGACAAGTAACTTAAGCAGCATTGCATCACTTGTTTGAGAGAAAGGAAGAATATCCGATGTATGGCTGGCGCATCTATCTATCATCTACATGCATATATAGATATACTGTATATACATATTCAAAACGCGCCCGATTCCTTGGATATGGGCTAAAAATTGGATCCTGGAACTATTATCCATTAACCATCAACCTTTTACTAGGTTAAGAATTCTTCTGATCATCCTGAATCATAGCTAATGATTGCTATTTGCTCAGGGGTGATGGTGCTATTTGCCATAACCTCCAACCGCCCCCACCGCCCCCGCGCACCAGCCTCCTAGTTTCGGAGTTCCTTCCAAGTACCTGCAATGTCATCGTCCCTAGAAATGGGTTTCCTTCCAAATATAGGTCAACAGTCGTTGCCCCCCTCCTCCCCGCACCTCAGTCGCTATTAATATATTTAAGCCCCACCTTCGTTTCTATAATAAGAGCTCAGCTGGAGACTCCAGGAGGAGGGGGGGGGATTTCCTAAACTCTGCCCTCTCCGCTCCTCTTCCCCACCTCCTTCCTCCTCCCCATTCTTCTCCCGCGGCCTGATTTTCCGCACGTTTAGGAGATTTATCCGGGCCAAACGGAAGAGCGGCGGCCGCGATCTCCAGCCGACCACCTTAAATCTGACTGCACCTTAGGAGGGTGCTGACGCGCGCGCCGCGCCGAGACGCGCGAGCCTCCCTTAACCAGGGACAGGCCAAGCGCACGGGGCTTGGGGAGAGTTCAGCGCCCGATCCCGCCTCCTGGAAGGCGAGAGAGAAAGAAGGCGAAGCGCAAATGGAGAGGGCAAGGCCAGCAGCGAGGAAGAGGGGTGCCATTGTGGGCGACCTCCTCCTCCTTTGCTCCAGTTCCCAGTCTCCTTCCATCATCTCCCCCCCCCTCCACCGCCCCATACGCGCACACTTTCCTCATCTGCCAAGACGCAAGAACTGGGGGTAGCTGTGCGGCGGCCAGTCCAGCCCATCTCGCATTTTCAGCTCCACTTACTCCTCTTGTATCGATCGCAACGGCTAGGATTTCAGTTTGTATCCTTTTGAAAGGCGGCCGAGGCTGCTGCTGCTGCTGCTGCTGCCGCCGCCGCTGCCGTCTTCTGGTGCTGCTGACTTGCTGTGTGGCGCGGAAGCTCCAGGAACAGACGCCCTACCCCCCCCCTTCTCCCTCTCCCTCTGTGCGCGCATCCCCACAGCACGAGCCTAACATGTTATGTCTAGATCTTCTTAGGCGAAGTCAATCAGAAAAGCAATCACAAGCAAGTTCCTTCCTCCCCAAGAGAGCATGGGACGAGCTTGGGAACAGGGCATAGATACGTATGAGCAATTGGAGGGGGGGGGCAGCAAGGAGGAGATGCCGGCCTCTATTGCTCGGCTCTAGGTTGCTTCTCTACACACGCCACCACCACCCCTCCAGCCCCGCAGCCTTCTTCCCAAGCGCCTTGGGGTCTCTCTCTCTCTCTCTCTCTCTCTCTCTCTCTCTCTCTCTCTCTCTCTCTCTCTCTCAGCGCATAGCGCATAGCAAAGCTTCCCTTCCTTCTACTCGGCTGGCCTCCTTTGCTGCATTAGCTAGCAGCGTTTGAACTTCTGACCTTCTGTCAACTTCCCTCAGACGAAGGAAACAGAAAAACAACATCACACACACACACGCTTCACAGTGCTTCTTATTCCCTTGTATACAAAGGGGGCACCTGGGAATGCGAGGAAGGGCAGGGTGAGGAGAGCTGCGCCGGGCAGGCGCCTCAGCGATGCCACTCGTCCAATGGACTTGGAAGGACGCTGGGTGGGGATGAGAATTTTGGTGGTGGGTGGCTTAAAAAGAGAGCAAGAACCCCGTTTGGGTGGGCCGGATAAGCAGACCTCGGTGCCCAAGTCCGTCGAGGCGGAGCCCAAAGGCAGCCTCGAGGGCATCCGCAGAAGCTTATCTGCTGCGATCCCAAGTGTGGATGCGGTGCTGCAGGTTGTGGGGAGGGAGGGGTAGAAAGCGTGGAGCGGGATGTGCCTTTGATATGCAGAATTGTCGGTATGAATGAATCCTAGTCTGGTGGGTCACCTCATCAGATCTGTTCCCCCACGCCTTGCCTCCTGCTTCGTCCCGGCGCAGCCGAGATTCAGCCTGCTCCATTCAACCTTGGGGGGAAGAAAAGGGGGGAAGGCGCGGGGAGGGGAGAGAGAGAGAGAGAGAGAGAGAGAGAGAGAGGTATGACGCCCTGGACGGAATTGTTAAACTTTCAGAGCAGTTGCTTGAATGCATTAGCCGCTGGTTAATATTAACTCCGCGAGTGGGGAGGGGGAGAAGAGCGCAAATAGAGAGAGCTCGGAGCTGGCGGGTGATTCCTAAGTTTACAGGTGACAGAAGCTCTTGGTTGAAGGGTTCTCCCCACCCCGCCTCCCACACCCAGCCCTACACACACAAACGCGGCCAGCCATTGGCTGGATCTGCAGGCAAGATAAGGGTGCCAGCTCTTTTATGATAAAGTTGGAATTCGTCTGAAATAATAATAATAAACCCCAGGG
This sequence comes from Zootoca vivipara, assembly GCF_963506605.1. Taxonomy (NCBI): domain Eukaryota; kingdom Metazoa; phylum Chordata; class Lepidosauria; order Squamata; family Lacertidae; genus Zootoca; species Zootoca vivipara. The sequence continues at coordinate 47,443,979 of NC_083287.1, forward strand.
GAGCCGTTAAGGAACCGCCGCCCCCTTCATAGCTCCCGGGAACTCTGAGCTCCCGGGAGCCAAAGAGAGGCACGCAGACCTAGTCTGGAAGGTCGTTCTCGCAGCCCGATCCTATGAATATTTTCTTGGAAGTCAGTGCCACCGAGTTCAGGGGGACAGGGACTGCTGTTTACCGGGAGTAAATCCTACTGAGCCCAGTGGGGTTTACTTCTGAGCAGCGATATATAGGATTGCGGCTTTACTCCCTTTTCGCAGCCCGGGACTTGGTTTACTCGAGAGTAAATCTCACACAGAGTGGGGCGGGGACGGCTCCCCACAGCCTCGCTATGAACGTATTGACTGGCGTATAGGAGCGCAATCCTATGCCTGCCTGCCTACTCAGAAGCCACCGCCAGCGGGGCTTACTCTCGGGTAAAACGATTGCTGCCTCGCTTGGGGATAGGCACGCACATGATCGCGCTGCGGCGGGCCCGACGACAGGTGCATGTTCGAAGTGTGGGTCGGCTGGCTCGGGGGGAAGAGGAAGGCGCGGAGGCGACGGGCGGTTTGTTGAGCCCCTCGGCCAGGCCCCTCTGGCGTGCGCGCGCAGACGCACACGGCGCCCACCGACGCGGTCCTGCTGCGCTTCACGGTGGCTGAGCAGAGCGGGGCTTGATCGGCGGCACACGACCCGATGAATTAATAAATAGCTGAGGCTTCACGGCTTTTGACTCTGACAATCCCGGCTCAGCCGGTCTTTCCCTCCCTCTCCTCTCTGCGCTTGGCAAAGAGGCTGCTCGGAGGAGCTGCCAGAGAATCCCCGAAGCTGCCCTTTCTTCCCTGCCGGCCACCGTGCGCCTCGTCCCTCCAAGGCCTCCCGCTGAGAATGGAATCTGCCCTGGAAGTTCAGGTGTCTGGGCTCGGAGGGTGTACGAATTTCCTTACGACCCCCCCCCCCTCCTTCAGCCTAGCCTGCGATTGTCAAAGTTTCAGGTCCCCACCTCCTGCTCTTTCTTTCTTACTTTCTTCCGCGGTGCAAAGGGAAAAGAAAGAGGCCGGCCAGTGGGGCGGAATGCGCCACGACCCGGGCCACGCTGCGCAAGAAGTTTGCGCCAAGTCTGGGCACTTTCTACTCATTGCGTGATCAGCTTCTCGTCTCTCCTTCCATAATTATGATAACGGCGGTGATGATGTCACTGTTAATACAAAGCCCTTCCCGGCAATGCTAAGTGGTGGCGTTTTGCTCGTAGGAAGCGAAAACCTAGGCCTCGGCTGGCTGCTTGACTGCTTTCTCTCTTGGAAAGGCTGGAACAGACGCGGGATAAGCTCCTTCTGAGCAGCAGAAACCCCCCCCCTCCAAAAAACCCACCTCCCTCCTTTCTGAAGGACCTGAAAAGGGCACTCGTGGCGTTTGCTACTTATTGCAAAGTTTGCTACTTAGTGGAAGCTCCCTGCAATGTAGGGTGAAGTGCCTTTCCTCGGAGAAAGGCAGTGTCTTATTAAAATTCGGAATGCATCATAATGCATAGAAAAGCGAGTTGCCCGGATTGTTGTTATTTAATTGGGGGCAGATTATACATTTTCCATGTCTGGGGAAAAAAGGAAAAATATAATCGAAAGAACGACCTGTGTTTTGGTATGTGTCTTCGGACTTTTCTCTGTCCTTCAAGCAATCTCTCCTCCCCTGGCCAGTCCAGGCCTGTGGCAAAGCTTGTTGGGGCTTTGATAGCTATAGTGAGGTCGGGGAAAGCGAGCGCCAGGAGGTTCCCCGGCTGCCGAATGCAGAGAGACAACGGAGGGGTTGTAGGGTTGTAGATGACACAGAAAGACCTCGGCCAAGAGTCCCTCCCTCCTGGAGATGCTGGGGACAGTCAGAACCTGGGACCTTCTGCATTCAAAGCAGGTGCTCTTCTGACGACCTACGGCTCTCTCTCTCCATCCCTAAAAGCAACCGAAGAATACCCAACACGCATCAGCACCCAAATGGGCCCCAGAGAGCACATTCAGCAGTAGCTGCTGAGCAAGATGCAGGAAGGAAACGGCAGTCTTGGCACTTGCCAGTTGTGTTGATGGTTAGGAGGCCAGTATAGACACTGAGCAGAATCAAGTGGCGCAGCGGCTCTTGGATTTTATAATCTCAGGCTACAGGTGGGGGTTTGCATGTTTGAATTTCCTCCACACAAAAGATAAATAATCTTCATGCAGATAAGAAACAGCATTTCAGGAAGAAGATGGGTTTGGCCTGGTCTTATTTTTCTGAGTGCACCGAGAGGTTTTGGTTTGTTTGGAGAAAGAAGCCGTCTGCACAGAACTTCAGCTTGAAGTGGCACAGTCTAGCAAAGGCTTTACGGTTTATAACTTTATTTCTGAGTAAGGTGGTAGGTAGAGTAGATCCAAGAGCAGAAAATGTGGGGCTGAGTCATCAATCCTGCGAATCAAGGAGTAAGTCCCATTGGCCATTTGTGTGCTTCTGACTGAACCATAGAATCATAGAGTTGGAAGAGACCACAAGAACCTTTGGAGTCAATGCGCTTGATATATTGGAAGGCTTAACTTTATAGAAAGTCAGCCTTCAGTTTGCTTCAAAAGTCAACCCCACTGAAATAAACGGGACTTTCCCCACTTAGCACCCTGATTTTAACCTCAGTTCTGCTTGGGAGTAAAAATATTAGGTTATGGGGTGGCTGCTGTTTTAAGCATACAAAGGGCAGGAACTTAGTAGGCATGTCTACTCAGAAGTATGTCCTATTGTGTTCAGCAAGTCTTGCTCCCATGTAAGGACCACAATTTTACTTGCAAATAGGTTCCAATAAGGGAAGCGAACTTGCTTCGGAGTAAACGCATTTAGAGGTGTCCTTCTGGGTTATCAGATAACCGGGGGCTGTTGGTAAGGCTGTTGCACCTTGCGACCTTGCGGGAGCATTTACCAATGGGGCATAGCTTAAGCCGCCTCTGCACCTGCTTGTTTTCTGGGAGCCGTGAAAACAGTTGTTTCAGTCCTGGGACTCCTATCTAAAAGGCACATTTTTAAACGTGCGGGTCCGCGCGTTAGTTTCTTGACCCTACAGCAGCTGGATCCCGTTGGATCGGACACACGAGATCATGTGCGGGGAGGTCTAGAAGGCAATTGTGTCCTCCGGTAAACTTTGCTCGGCTGCCAGTGTGGAGAAAGGGGTCTTGCCCTCCAGCAACACACTAAAGGCATAAGGAACGAGCACCCGTGGCGCTTGGAAGGGCCGGGGACGCGAATGGGAAGCGTTGCCGGGGCTTCCATACTCAATTCCGCGGATCTCCAGGGAGGGCTGGGAGAGACTCCTGCTGAAACTCTGGGAGAGCCACTGCCAATCAGTGCAGACGGTATGGAGCTACAAGAACCCTCAGTGTCCTATACCCCCACGTTCCAATTATGGGATCCAAAGCGTTTCTTCCCGGGAGATTCCACCGTAGGGTGGCGCAGTGGCGCATCTTTTTGTGCCTGTGAGCGATCCTCGGGGCAGAGATTAGAGCCTAAGTGTACGTTCTCCGTGATGGGTTAAGGGTTAAGACCGCAACACACACACGTCTCGTGCAGCTCGATCCTATCCACGTTTATACAGGAGCAAGTTCTATCCCCAAGGAAGTTTCCACGTGATCCACAGCCTCCTTTTCATGCCGTTGGTCTCTGTCCGGTAGTTCCTGTTCCCGTCTTTTCTATCCACCTGCTTCTTTCCCGCCCCCAACTGGAACCTTTGCTCGCAAAACCGACTTGCGATGTATCCTAAACAGGCAGAAACGTTCAGGATGAAATCATGGGTGCGCACGGGTTTTCCTCCGTGGTGAGTGGGCAGAGGAGATGGCTTAAGAAGCAAATAAGCCTTGTTGGTTTTCGGAAAGAGGATAGGAAGCTTTAAGGCTGCGATCCTAAGCAGATCCCCCCGTCCCGGTTTCGAAATCAACACGGTTCTTTCTTACCTCCAAAAGAGCTGTTCTAAAAAAAAAGTTTGCGATGGAATGCTTCGGTCACTGGAGGATACCACCCACAAAACATCTGTGGATCGTACCTTTCTCCCCGCCCTGCCTTCTAAGATGTTCTCATATTCGACTCGCTCTGCTCTCAAACTGTCCCTAGAAATAAGCAACGTGGGTAAAGGTGTGCGTGCGTGAGTCAGTATCCTTGAGGTGGGAGGGGGGTGGGCTTAGCCAGTTGGGCAACAGGCCGGGAGACACGGGTAGCCGCTGGGATGGTTGCCATGGATGCCTTCGCAGTCTGAGTCTTCCTCAGCTCTGCGTGGAAATCCGGGGTCCACGCAGAGTGGGAGAGCGCATCAGCGCCCAACAGCTGTGAGACTGCTGTGGGGTGGGGAGGGATTGGAACCCATTTAGGAGTGCAGGAGGAAGAGGAGCGGGCACGATCCTAGCTGACATCCCTTCCGGATCCTGACCTTCACAGGAGCGCACCAGATCCATATCAATGAATGCACCGATCTGTTTTAGGATGGAGAAACTCCATCATGTTGTTGTTGGGCTCCAGCTCCCATCACCCCGAGCCAGAATGGCCAGTGGCGGGGAATAGGGGGCCCAGCAGCTCCTGGGGGGCCCATTCCATTCCTGATCTATCGCCTCGAGATGCGAGGAGTGGGGAAGCGATACGATTCGGGTACCGGAGGGCTGTTTAACCCTTGGCAGTCTTCGCGCGTCTCCAGAAAGATGCGCGCGGAAGGGAGGTGTGGATGGGTCGCTCGCTGCTGCTGCTATTACTACTCTGGGATGGCGGGAGTGGGGAAGCAGGGAGCGGCTGGCCTTCCTTTCCTCCCCTCGCGATGCTCCTGTGCTCTGCTTGACACCCCCCCTCCACTCCCCCCTGCAGCGCTGCAAGGACAAGCTGAACGCCTTGGCGATCTCGGTGATGAACCAGTGGCCTGGCGTGAAGCTGCGCGTGACCGAGGGCTGGGACGAGGACGGCCACCACTCCGAGGAGTCGCTGCACTACGAGGGCCGCGCCGTGGACATCACCACCTCGGATCGGGACCGCAGCAAATATGGCATGCTGGCGCGCCTGGCCGTCGAGGCCGGCTTCGACTGGGTGTACTACGAGTCCAAGGCGCACATCCACTGCTCGGTCAAGGCCGGTAAGAAGCGGGCTGGGGGAGGCACATTCGACTCAGGAACCGACCCTTAACACCCCATCCGAATATATATAGATGTTGCTCTGTTATTAACCTCTTCGCAGCATTTCACAATAATGATAGCTCGGTCCTGAAGAATGGTTGGAGTCCCCAAGACGTTTGGATGGTGCCTTGTGCGCCTCCTTCCGGCAACTCCTGCAGCCAAGCTGCTGCCAAAAGTCTTGCTGTGCTTTCCTTTGGACTTACTGTATCAGCGAAGTCCAAGGTTTGTCGCCTGGGCAGCCCAGGACCTCCAGACACACTGCCCAGGCTTGCTAAAGCAGTGGTTTGACTTGAACACACACACCCCAAACGCACTCCATTGTCTCTCTATAGACAGACGGATGCCAACCCCACACATAGCTTGGCCTGCATAGAAAGAGAAGGGGCAGTGTTAAGATCAGACTCCTAGTAGTAAGCAGGTAGTAAGTACAGTACTGTAGTAGTTCACATCTGTTTCTTTATTCTAAACAACATAGCAGGTAGTGTATAGATCACACAAAAGGGATTGGTCTTTGATCATAACAGCTTGGTGTAACTGTTGCTGCTAGTAGTAAGCAAATCCTAGTATTAGTACCGTAGTACTTGACATTCACTTTGTGCCAGGGACTTGCTAGTTGAAATACAGTATTGAAAAGGACGGGTCAGTGGATCTCACAGCCAACAATCAGTCCTGCTATAGGACAGTTGCTACAACTACAATTATTTGGGATTAGTATTCCCCATACTGCCTACTCTGTATTAGGGGGACAAGCAAGGAATGGAGAAGTGGAACAATCCCATGGCAATTGGCCAGATAATTTAAGAAGTGCCAGTGGAGCTATAGCACCTTAAAAGACAAAGAGCTTTGTTGTGATGTGTGATTTCATGGGCAACCCAACAGGCCTATCTTAACCCAGCATACTGTCGCCAATGCCCCTGAGAAACTCACAAAGCAGGTGTGAAGGTGTTGAGCTAGCCTACAGTCAGCAATCCACAGGTAGACTGCCTTTATGTGTAGAGGTTTCTGCTTAGCTATCTTGGCCAGTCTGCCAAGCCACTGGCAGGCCCATTCTCCACAAATCTGCCAAATCCTTGGTTGCTGGTGACCATCAGCTTGACTTCATTGTGCCTTGTGTGGAGAATGAATGGTGCTTAGGGCAGGACTGGGGAATCTGTGGCTCTCCAAACCTCATTGGACCCCAGTTCCCTCCGGGCCCAGCCAGCCAGCCACAGGTTCCCCAACCAGGCTTATGGAGAAGTGGCAGTGGCTGGTGTCTAGTGGAAATGGTAGGTCAGAAGGCAGGGAGCCCAACCATAGTTGGAGCCAGAGCCAATGAAAGGAGAGCTGACTAGTTTTGGTCTCCACTGTCCTCTCTGCTGAATTGCACAAGCCCAACGCTGAGGCTGAGGTTCAGGCAGTGCCACCAAGGCAAGCAGATGGGCCGGGAGGGGCAGGGCCCCAATTGCCCTAAGGGACAAAACTCCAATGTGAAATCTGCAGTCAATGTCCACTGAACCCACAATGTAAGGGAGAATCCACCTCTCACGGACGGATCTGCCCTTCATTGCCATGGGGAGACCTTGCCCCAGACTCCACTGAGCTGCGGCTCCCACCCTCCTCTGGAAACCACCTGAGAAAAGGCTATCCCAGGCTTGCCTGTCAGATTTAAAGACTGCAGTCCTGCTGCCCACTTGAAGCCAGCTCCATTTAAGTCACTGACTTACTGCCAAGGAAAACTGTCTAGGAATCTGAATACAGAGAGCTCGTTGAAAACCTCTCTCCTCAAGCCAGTTAAGCCCTTTGCTTTTCTGCTTCCAACTCCCGAGTACGAAGTCTGCGCAGCTTTATTTTGACTAGTTTGCAAGCAACAGCATTTTACTTTCCAGGACTGTGTTTAGACAGGGAGATGCTGGGTTCTCACTAGAAGGAGATTAGATCCCACGCGCACCCTACCCTATCCCGAGGAAGAGTCAAAGCTCACTGGTCATAGGCCAGGCTTGCCCCTAGCAGTCGGGATTCCTTCTCTGCTGAATCATTGGCAAATGCACTTGAGGCTGCCAGTCAAATTGCAAGATGGATTTAGGCGCAGCGAGTGAGAGAGGCTGGTTTACTTGTGGCTACAATGTGGGTCGCCCTTGATGCGGTTTAACTCACTCCTCAGCTCACTTTTAACTCCCTGGTGAGCACCAGAAAGTTGATGCTAGCGCTCAAACCGGGATAGTAGTGCATTGCTGCACCTGTAGTAAGATTAGAGGCTTGGATTGTAAAGATTAGAGGCTTTACAATCCAATTCCAGCTCCTTCAGACTTAGAACTGACTCAGCCCATTCAGGCCTGACCTAGATTGGGATTGTAAGCAGCTGGCACCCCCAACTCAAGCCCATCCCTCACTTCAAATGCAAACAACTCTCAGGCAGGGACAGCTCAGTCCTTTGCTGCTCATCCTTCAGTCTTGTAGAAGGGCAATCCCCTTTGTGGCTCTTCTGGGAAGAAGAAAAAGATTCTAGTAGAGAATTCTCATGCGTTTGACTCTCCAACAGGCAGTGCGACCCACAAACTAATTTACCCGGCATAATTGCTCTTACATAGGGCCAGTGCTGTTTTCTGACAGATGGGGTGTGGCCAAGACCCCATTTTTCTTTCGCAACAAGCTGGAAGAGGCCAAGTCCTGTGTCGACTGGATTTCAAATGCTTTCCCACCACGCCTCGCCCTATATTCATCCTAAAATAGGTTAATTAGTAAACTCCTTCCTCATTATTCTTTTTGTTCCTGCTTCTCTGTCATCTGCAATAAAACCACCCTAGCTCCGATGAAAAAAGTTGTTTTCTCAAATCCGGATTGTAAATCGGCACATTTACACGAGGCAAATTCTTTTAATCTGGATCACAAATGGCCACCGTTTAGATGAGCCAAAACCTAAGGGCCAAAAGCACCCCCCCCCCCACACACCTTCTCAGCTTCCTTCTTATAATCCACCTGGCGGTTCTGGGAATCCCCCGTGCTTGCAGCGCCACCTGCTGGTCCGGCGGAGAAATGCACTCATGTGGCCGGCCCCCTCCCCCTCAAGCTATCTGCATAAATTGTCGCTTTTTAGCAAAACAGTTAACGGTGAATTATTTCGGAGGAGTCAGGCCGCTTGTTTTGCCACCTCCTCTCGTTTGTTTGTTGCCTGGAGTTTAAACAGTAGTTCAATGGCAGCTTTCAGCTGGGGCAAAAAAAAACAAAAAAAACACCCCAACAACAAAAAAAACCCCACCACTTTAAACGTGCCAAGAAACATGCATTCGCGAAAGAAAAATAATGAACTTGCTCTAAATATATCGATTGACATAAGAAACGAGTTAACGGCGTGCTCGTGTTTGGGAGGAGGGCGGGGACCAGCCACTCATTTAAGTCAATGGAGATGATTCCATTGAGAAGAGGATGGAAGCAGCTCCGGTTTCTTCTAACTAGCCTCTAAGGAAAAGAGTTCCTATCCCTAAATATATGCCCCCCCTCTCCCCTTCCACACCCTCACACACAGAGCTCCATCTCTGCCCCCCACCCTACCATGAAATGAGTAGGAAATTCACTGCCCCTGTTTAAATAACTATCTGCAGAGGGTTCGTGGGCATGTGGAGATGGCATATACTACATTTCTTTGGCTTCAGGCTATGAGAGGTAACATTTTAAAAGTCTTGAGCAGCATCAAGTTATTTAATTAAGCAGTGAAAACAAAGCACCTGAGCCTTACAAGGCTAGTTTACAGGAAGAAGATGAAAAGGTGCGTGTATTTTCGTGTATGCGTAAGAATATGTGCATAAGCTAGCCTTCTGGATGTTGTTCAGCTCTGTCTGCTTCGGCCAGCCAGGCCAATGATCAGGGGTGATGGGCATTGTAGTCCAAGGACATTTTGAGAGTCACTGGTTGCCCTCCCCGGGCAGAGGACGCACCTAAATATTCCTTGTTTTTCTGCCGCGCCGAAGAAGAAGAAGAAGAAGAAGAAGAAGAAGAAGAAGAAGAAGAAGAAGAAAGTTTAAACAAAGAGGAAGTGGCAGATATTTAGGACGGAGGGTTAACTTTCCTATGCAGGGAATGCTCAGGGATACTCATCCATAACTTTCAGAAAAATCCACCTGGATTTAAGAACATAAGAAGAACCTGCTGGATCAGGCCAATGTCCCATCCAGTCCAGCATCCTATTCTCACAGTGCCCAACCAGATGCCAGTAGGAAACCTGCAAGCAGGATCCGAGCACAGGGGCCACTCTTCCCTCCTGTGGTTTCCAGTAACCATTATTTGGAAGCATTGCTGCATCCCTCTATGGTGGCAGAGTGTAGCCTCTGTTGCTAGTAGCCATTGATAGCCCTCTCCCAGTTAATAATTATTACTATAATTAACAACTGGCCTAAATTATTCATTTCCCTTCAAAAGGGCACTGCAACTGGATTTCCACCCTGTAGCTCTTGCAAATTATCTATCGTTAAACATTTGTATTGTGGATACGATAGTGTAGACTTTCCCATCCGCCAAAACCTGGCTTCCAAAACAGGAACTTAAGTCCCTACACACACACACACACACACACACACACACACACAAAGATAGTTTAATAATGATTGTGGTGCATGTTGGGTGCTGTAGGATCACTGGAAATGTCCAAAGGACTTGGTGGTTTATGTTGGACAACGTCAAGTTTGTGTATAGGTACCGTTTCTAAACATCTAAAGATGCTTGCGATTTAGGCTGCCATTGGGCTGCAAGTCAACCCAATTAGATTCGACAGGACATACGTCTGAGAAGGCATGGTTAGGATTGCAGCCTTACTCAATCACTGAAGAGGGCATGGAAATGGTTAAAATCTGGACCCAGAGTTAATAACAACTAGATTGGTCCATAACAGCATCCAGAAGTCTAGGACAGAGACTTCCTCATTGTAGATAGGAAGAATAATGGGCTGCGGCAATTTCTGTTTCACATACTTTTAATGATCCTCATAGTGAGCATGGAACATCTTGTGGTGGCAGCCAATAACCACCTATGTTTGTCCTTTAAGATATACATACAAAAATAGTGCAGGAGATGAATGAGAGAGAGAGAGAGAGAGAGAGAGAGAGAGACAGACAGACAGACAGACAGACAGACAGACAGACAGACAGACAGACAGACAGACAGACTTGTACTGTAGTTTGTAGATTATGGAAGATTTTGCCAATGCAATGACGTCCAGATGTTACTGGACTACAACTCCCATCAGCTCCAGCCAGTTGGCTGGGCTGATTGAAGTTGTAGTCCAACATCATTCACCAGGTGGGCGAAGGCTGAATTAATGAACAAAATGGACTACTGAGTTAATTCCAACTAAGTTCTACTTAGAGTAGACCCACTGAAGTGCACGGACTTGTCTAACTTTCCGGTAGGTTTATCCATTAGAATCCACTCTGAGTAGAACCTAGTTTGATTAGAAACCATGAATTTCAGCTGGTCTACTTTGAACAGAGTGTAGCTGGAGGCAAGCCATAGAATCTAGGTGGTGTGGGGGTTAAAAGGGTCTTCCCCCAAGACTCTTTTGAAGTGAAGGACAATTGCCGCAGTGCCTTGCCTCTTCTTCGGATCACATTTCTCTCTATCTCCACAAGAGCTAGAACAATGATAGCACAGAACAGATGACCCGAATAGATGCTCATTGGAGGGGTAGAAGCCACTGCACTGTATAACAGTGCAATAATGTGGAATGGTATAATAGTGTTGTTCTTATGATGTAATAGTGCTTGCCAGTTCCCTTTGTCTCACTTGTGCACATTCACTAGCTCCAGTGACATGTGGAAAACTCAGCACATGTTGTTGTTGTTGTTGTTTAGTCGTTTAGTCGTGTCCGACTCTTCGTGACCCCATGGACCATAGCACGCCAGGCACTCCTGTCTTCCACTGCCTCCCGCAGTTTGGTCAGACTCACGTTGGTGGCTTCGAGAACACTGTCCAACCATCTCGTCCTCTGTCGTCCCCTTCTCCTTGTGCCCTCAATCTTTCCCAACATCAGGGTCTATGCCAGGGAGTCTTCTCTTCTCATGAGGTGGCCAAAGTATTGGAGCCTCAGCTTCAGGATCTTTCCTTCCAGTGAGCACTCAGGGCTGATTTCCTTGAGAATGGATAGGTTTGAACTTCTCGCAGTCCATGGGACTCTCAAGAGCAGGGGTCAGCAAACTTTTTCAGCAGGGGGCTGGTCCACTGTCACTCAGACCTTGTGGGGGGCTGGACTATATTTTGGAAAAAAATATGAACGAATTGCTATGCCCCACAAATAACCCAGAGATGCATTTTAAATAAAAGCACACATTCTACTCATGTAAAAACACCAGGCAGGCCCCACAAATAACCCAGAGATGCATTTTAAATAAAAGGACACATTCTACTCATGTAAAAACATGCTGATTCCCGGACCATCCGAGGGCCAGATTGAGAAGGCGATTGGGCTGCATCCAGGCCCTGGGCCTTAGTTTGGGGACCCCTGCTCAAGAGTCTCCTCCACACCATGGGCACAAAATAAGTATTGAAGAAGTTGTTCATTTCTAAATAAAGGAACCCAAATAGTTTTAGTTTATAAATATTTATTTACAGTCTGCTTATATACAAATGTACATACAGCATTTCCACCCTATAATTGTTCAAAGATGGATCACAAGATAATGATAATATTAAAATTAGACAACTGGGGGAACTGCAACAAAATCTTGTCCAAGTTGGAACTAAAAATTCCCATTGATCTCAGAATTTCTATGGATCTCTCAAACATTTCCAGGTTCTCACTGAAATTCGTCTTTCAGAATTACTTTTTAAATGAAACTTAGATTTGAAGTCTTGCTCATTTAATTTTAAGGCACTACCATTTAATACCAAGGTGCCAAAGTTATTACTTTTACTCTCACCCCTGAAAAAAAACCTTACTTCTATAATTTCTATAATGTTGTTGCTGTTTTAAATGGAATTAGGGAACCATAGTTTTCATGCCCAAATTGTTACATAGTGAGACCTGAAATAGGAAAGGGAAACGGGGGCAGATGGGATATGGAGAAGAACTTACGAGGTCTGAGCAACAGATCTTGCTCCAGCTTGCCTCCTAGCCTGGGCATAGCCAGGATTTATGTTGTGGGGGGGGGGCAGAGGGAGAACCTCAGTGAGTTAAGTATTTTTATTGATTTACTTGATTTAAGGGGGCAGCTGCCCCCCCACCCCCCTTTTGGCCATGCCCATGCCTCCTAGGTCCAGTTCTAAACCCCCGCTTAATCAGGATTTCTTTTTAAAGTTTGGTTCCTGCCAGAGGAGTCAAATCAGCTCTAATCCAAGTTTTCAATCTCACCTGCCTTCTGGAATGAATTATCTGTTAGCCGGGCTACCACCCACAAGATCAACACAAAAGGAACAATACTAGAATAATAAATTGTTTTATAGGGCCTTCACATCAGGGAAGAATTCACCCTTTATAGAGCTCTCAACAACCATTTCAAGCGCTACACTCCAAAGCAGCCTTTACTAACTGGGTGCCCTCCAAAGATGGTTGGACTACAACTCCCATCAGCCCTGGTTTGTAGCACGGAGGGTGCCATGTTGGTAAAGGCTGCTCCTGGCCAGCCTAAGCTGGGTGGCCATACTCATCTCCAGCACCACCCAATTCCATCTTCAATTCCATCAGAAGCAAATCGCCCCACCAGGCTCAATCTGGGCATTGAGATTCAGGGCACGCTCAGGATTTGGGAAGGGAGGGGGGGTAACTTGGAGGGCATGTCACACAAGGTCGTGTGACTATACAACGTGGATTTCCCCAGCGCTGCCTTGAATCCCGTCTGCTCCAGCTGGTTTCCAATGGCCGAGCTCTGGTTTCATGACTGAGAATGTGATGAGGAGATTAAAAAAACCAAAGCGTTCCAGGCAGGGGAGGTTCTCTGAGCTGCCATCTCTGTTTGCAAAAAGTATGATCCCGGAGATTGGAATGCAAAAGAGGCGAGCTGCCCCCCCCCCCAACAAGGCCTGAATGACTGTCAAGAGGCGATAGGCACCATATAAGAGACAAGACAGATCGTGGGGGCTGGTGGGGGTGAAGAGACTGAAAGCAAACTCCTCCATTTCAATTTCAAATACACATCTTGAGTGTTTGGGAAAAGGGTCTTGGTCTGTGCAAATAGCTCTTGGAAGGCCCTTTGGTGGGGAGGCAGGGTTGTGTAGGGTCTTCTTTTTGCAAAAGTATGCGTGTGTGAATTGGCATAGAGGCCCCCCCCACACCTGAACAAATAGGGGGCCTGGGGGGGCCAGGGTGGAGTGTTGGAAGTGTCCTCTCTTCTGAGAGTGCCTCCCTTTTATTGCACAGATCAGAATGACAATGCTGGCCTTTTATTGGATTTTAATTAGAGAACCCAAATAAGGGCCTGCTCAAAGAAGCAGATTTTCACACCTCCGCCAGCTTGCTGGCATGTTTACTGAGTTGCTACACAACTGGACCTATTCATCAGGCCCCTCTGAGTGTGCAAATAAAGCCTAGGCTGAAGAAGCCAGGACTTTGGGGGGGAACGGGTGGCTGGCGGGGAGCGGTGGGGAGGGTGGTTGTCTGAAGGTGTCAGGGACTTTTCTTTCCGCCTCCTTGCAAAGGGCTTCCTTGCCTCTTCGTTGGCATGTCCCCCTTTCCGAAGATTTCTGTTCGCTTCCTTCCCCACCCTCCGCTCCCAAGCCGGGGAGATAAAATTGTTAGCTGATCAATACCAATCTGTTTTGTTTTGTTTTTCCTATTTTACCCCTTCCTGAGAAAAGGCATTAGGAAAGGTTCCAAGGGTTGATTTCGAAATGTAATTGCTCAGCCGGCTAGCCACAGAGGGAGGGAGCCACTAGCTGCCCTGACCCAGCCTGCTTTTAGGAGGAAATTTGCTCTGGAAATAGCCCACTCAGGAAGGAAGAGGGAACTTGAAAGACAGAGAAGGCAGATGGGTTTCAACATCCTGGCTCCATTGTAACCCATCATGGCACTTGACTTCAGCCAGCTCACGCAGCTTATTTTGCAAAACCTCTTGATGTCGGAGGGTGGGACCGTGAGGTAATTTTAGATACTGGACCGAATGGTCATATGGGGAATCCTTGGCAAAATGTATCTGGGAATCTTTCCCTAGTGCATCTGAGCGCCTTCCTTCTCACTCAGAGTGAGGCTCTGCACACCCTACACCTGATGTTGAGGTGGGGCAGGACACCCTTCAGATGTTGTTGGACTCCAGCTCCCATCATCCCTGACCATGGACCATGCTGCCTGGTGGTGATGGGAGTTGGGGTACAACATTAGAGGGCCCCATCTTGGCTACCCTTGGGGTAGGAAGACTTGTACTCATTATCTACCATGATATCTCATGTCTGGAAAGTATGGCAGAAGAAGGACTCAGTTCTACTTTTTCCTTTTGAGAGAAAGCTGTGAGGGAAGCTTATGCCCACATCCTGCCTTCTGGTGCCATTTTCTGAGAGTCTGGGGTGTCCAGCAATCTTCAGAAGGGTCTTCTTAGCCCACCCTTTGAAACTCTTTGTTGAATTCCAAATTTGTACCAGTTTAACTGCAACAGAGGATGGTGAGAATTATAGTTTTATGGGGGTGCTTGATAGTTCTCTAATTGATACCCTTAGTAGCCATCCCTCTTCCCCTTTCTGACTCACCAAGATTTCTGGGGAGATGGAGTAGTCAGTCTAAGACTGCAACACTATGCACACTTACATGGAAACAAAGCTGGTCCAGGAAACTAAAGCCACAATCTTTCGTTTCAAGTTCCAAATCTGCCTGCTTCCCTCCCCTTTAATATTTTTCTGTAGTTTGGATGCACGTGCAAAGTGCAATTCTGGTAAGAACCAAACTACCTGCAACCACGTGCAATTTTTATATAGATTTGTGACAATGTCACAAATGTGACAGGTATCTCAAGTCCTTCAGATACCTACTGAGAGTGGTGCCCCTTCCCTGGAAATAAGCCCCACTGAACACCGTTTATATCTATTGGTTTATTAAATTTGTGACTCACTTCCCACAACAAAAAGTCCTGAAGCAATTTACAACGCCGTACAACTTGCTTGTGAGTAAACACCTACAGGACCGCACTGTTTGTCTTTGGTGTAGAAAGGTTGCTGCTTCTATGGCATTCAAGGATGATGGTCCAGTTCTTAGGGTATTAAGCAACCTTTGAGTCTTTCATTCCAGTTGACTGAGAAAAGGCCTGGCAGCTGCTAACTGTTCCTGAGGCTCCCTTCTGGTGCCAGGCTCCCACCTTCCTTCATCTATCTAAACCAGTTAACCCACTTAGCCAAGAGCAGTTTTAAACATGGCAATGAAGCTGGAACCCAGATCTCCTTGGATGGAATGTTCTGACTTGTGAGATGACTCCAATTAGATTGCCAGCAGACAGGCTGATCCAGGTGGTTCTGAAAATAAAGCTTCTCTCAAGTGGTGTGTTTCAACCAGTGGCTACTTGGTTGTGCCAAAGCTTATGCAGAAAATGTGGCTTTGGAGCTGGGTTTTTTGAAGTAGGAGAGACAGGCACAGAGGTGTTTCGGAAGGCAGTTCCAGGAATAGGAAGTGTTTATGGCACCAGATACATTAAAGTTATCATCCTGTGGTGGCCTTTCAAAGATCCACATCCTGGTATCTCTATGTCATGGGGGAAACACTTGTTTCCAAACAAGTGTGTTTGGGATCATGGCGTGGTTTTTATGTTCTTTCTTGTCCAACTCTTGCAACAAGCTGAGTGTTGACTTTGAAGTAGGGAGGCTTGCTGAGTTCAAATCCTTTTTCATCCATGAACTCTCTGTGTACCCTTGAGGAAGTTCCTCATTCATAAAACTGTAGTATCTGTCACCTTCCTTGAAGATCTGCTTTGACCATGAATAATTACTAAGGAGAACTTGTGATGGACTATTATTACTACCTTATTATTCCTGGTCCTATGGATGCTAAGGAATTTTTATTTTATTTTTAATGTTGTAAAACTGGCCCATGTGAACTATGCTGATCCAAAGCAAAGCTATATTGAGGGCACAAGGTTAAGTATCTCCTCCAAGTTTTCTAAGGAACAGGGATTCCATCTCACAATCCCTGGGGGGGGGTGCTGTGTCCTCCGTGAGAGAGTAGCTTGACCCTGGGTGAATTTGGGGTGTCTATAAGCAAGAGAAAGTCCTCAAAGGTTTTTTGATCTGAATACAAGTATTCAGCAAGAAACAAAAAACCCACATCTGAATCTGAATTTGAAAACTGCTCCTTGTTTGAACTTGAAAAGCATTTGTTTGAGCTCTGATGTTTAACTTCCTGGGTAGAGCCAGAGACCCACCCGATATGTTTGGATTCTTTGGAGAAAGGTGTTAAATTGTTTCAGGCAATAAATATGTCCAAGGAAGTTGGTCTATTACAGTAGACATGGTATTGGCTGATGTTTATGAGAAGGAATTGAGGCTTCAGGTTCTGGGAGAGACAGAAGACTCTTTTATTTTCTTTGTTCTCCTGCCCTTCAGCATTGTCCTGGCTGAAAGAGAATCAGCTCAAGACGAAACACAGTCAGTTTAGCTTGGGCCTGGCCTTATGTTACAAGAGAGTGAAAAAGCTCATGTCCAGGCAAAATGCAAGAACATTCAGTCAAAAATCCCTGATCCAAAGATCTTACAGTCTTGATTTGGTGATGCAGGCTTGGGGTTGGGTGAAGGACAGCTCACAAAATGACAGGCCCAGGATAAGTGGTCTCTTTATTTCAGGGATGAGCAGGAAGAAATCTTGGCGTGCACACCTTTTAGTGGCTGCATTCATCTTCTATCAGCTGAGATATGCCTGTTCAAACTGGGCCAGTAATGAGTCAAATTAAAAGTGTGCTGACATGGGACCTGTGAAGCCATTAGGAGGACCACGGATTTTGTCTGCTGTTTGAAGCAAATCCGAGGGCACAAGGTCCCTCTTCTCCCTGGCAACTGCGTTTCCATAGTAACAGAGTTTCAGTGGCTACTGCAGAGTACAGCTCCCGAGTTTTATACTGCCCCTACATTATTCCAGCAACAGTTGCACAGGTTTTATGTACATATATATATGCTTATAAAATTTATCGCTCTTACACACACACACACACACACACACACACACACACAGAAAAACACACACAAACACAATGTAAGGGTTGTATTCTGCTAAGTCCTACTCACTGTAGAACCATTGACATGACTTAACATGTCTATTGACTTCAGTGGGTCCTTAAGTGTAGGCGGTGCTCATGGATTTGCTTGCTTTGGAAGAAACAGAAATATGAGCCCCTACAGTCAGTGTTTTTACTGCACCTGCCACACAGCTGCACTCAATGCCTGATGCAATGATGATGATAATTTATATCTAGCAGATATATCTGATAGAGATGGCAAAATGACCCTAGGGTGAGAGTTGCCTCGCTGAGGTCAATTGGCCACACCTTTTTGCTCTTTTAAGACATTAAAGGCAACGGTAAAGGGACCCCTGACCATTAGGTCCAGTCGTGACCGACTCTGGGGTTGCGCGCTCATCTCGCATTATTGGCCGAGGGAGCCGGCGTACAGCTTCCAGGTCATGTGGCCAGCATGACAAAGCCGCTTCTGGTGAACCAGAGCAGCGCACGGAAACGCCGTTTTCCTTCCCATTGTAGTGGTACCTACTTGCACTTTGATGTGCTTTTGAACTGTTAGGTTGGCAGGAGCTGGGACCGAGCAACGGGAGCTCACCCCGTCGCAGGGATTCGAACTGCCGACCTTCTGATCGGCAAGCCCTAGGCTCTGTGGTTTAACCCACAGCGCCACCTGCAGAGTGGCAAAAGAATGTTTAGACTTTATTTTTGAAAGAAGCTGTCTTTTCTCCCAAGTATGGTAAGTTCTATTTTTACACACAAACAGGATCATTGCTTGGTACTTAAAAACTCAGGGCCCATGATCCAAATTTGCATCAATTTTGCATATGCTGCTTTTAGCAGAACTGGAGCCCTAATCTGCAACGGTCAGCCCTCTATCTTGAAGAGCGATCAGAAGATGGTCAATTTGAAGGACTGTCTGTTGCATAGATAGAGGTCCATCAGAAGGGAGACTTGCAAGGGTCTTTAAATTGTCCCATCAACAATTTCAGCACCTGGACGACAGACTAAGCAGGGATGGAAGTCACCTGTCCTTGTGCAAATTTTACACCCGTTGGTGTCTTCATTTCTTGTGCTGGCAAATCTCCTCTTCTTTGGTAATGTGTAAATGGCCACCCTAGCAACTTTATATGCATAGGATTGGATCTGGAATTAAATATACAAATAATAATAAAAATTATTACCAAAACCAAAGCAAAATAAATCACAGAGACAAAGACAGAACCACAAATGTATGAATTATATTTTCACAGTACAGATTTAGCTGATGGAGAAGAGTAGGAGGCACGTATTTAAAGTATGAGTTGTTCTGAAGAATGAATAGCACATTTATTTGTTTTTTATCCTCCTGCCACATCAATCCTCCCTCCCAAATTTCCTTGATTCCAAGAGTCACCCATGTATATTATCCGCCACGGGAAGTATGGCAGCAGTATAGTTTTCTTTGTTGGGCACTGGAAAGACAAACATGAGTCTTGTGCAAAACCGTGTGTGTGTTTGTGTGTGTGTGTAAGTATTGGACAGCAAACAGTTGAATAGTCTTCTATTGGAGTCGATAGAAGGGGTTTCTTTAAAGCCTAATTGCAGCAGGGTGGGGTTTCAAAGTAGGCCGCAGCTAGTGGGGAAGTGCTTGAAAAAAGTGTTCTGTTAGCTACAAAAGAAGGCTAAGGAATGTTCAGAAACAAGCACACAGCCCAAATGTGGTGTGGTGGTTAGAGTGTTGGACTAGGACCTGGGAGACCAGGGTTCAAATCCTCACTCAGTCATGAAGCTCACTGGGTGATCTTGGGCCCATCACTTTCTCTTAGGCTACCCTACCTCAAAGGGTTGCTGTGAGGGGAAAATGGGGAGCGGGGAAACCATGTGTGCCACCTTTGAAGAAAGGTGGAATAGAATTCTAATGAAGTTTTTAAAATTTGTGACATAACAGTTTTTGTTTAAAGATGAGGGCTTCATTTTAGAATTGGAACATTTCTGGTTTAAAAAAACAACAATAATAATCAGCGGCAACTGATGCCCTTGATATTGTTCCAAACATTACCCACTTGGCAGACCAAGCAGCACCCACACAAATGTTTCCTTGGCTCAGGGTGGATTTTTCAAGATCACTATCTACATGCTTGAAGTGTTCATGGAAATTAAAAAAAATCCCCTTTTGATTTCTGTGAGTGGCATTCAGCTCTATTTTGCTCAGTGTAGACCTGTTGAAATTCATAGACCTACCTTAGTCATGTTCATTCATTTCAGAGGGTTTAGTTCAGGCATAGGCAAACTCAGCCCCCCAGATGTGTTGGGACTACAATTCCCATCATCCCTGACCACTGGTCCTGTTAGCTAGGGATCATGGGAGTTGTAGTCCCAAAACATCTGGAGGGCCAAGTTTGCCAATGCCTGGTTTAGTTGAATAGCTCCTTATGATTGTGAGCATGGCAGGGTGCTTATAGGGGTGTGAGGATAAGGTGGAAGGCTAACTAGAGGGGGGCACTTTTCCATTAGCAAAAGATGGAATGCATGGCTCAGAAAAAGGATACATTTGCCCATTCATATGTATAGATTCACATTTAGAAAGCATTGTTAAAGCTGAAATATAGCCACAACACATGACACCACCACGATCAGATACCTGTGTGTCTGATAACAATTACTAGGCATTTTGCATCTTCTCTCTCTTTTTACAGTTCTTGATGGACTTGAAACTGAAAACTCTAAAAAAGAGTTGTAGGGCACATGTTCACCTGGTGTTTCCTTTTGACTAGATTGCAGTTAAATCAGCTTGGGATCCAGAGCTAATTCAGCCCCTCCTCCTCCTCCTCTCAGAATGACCCGTGGGTTTTTTTAGGTGGGGAGGTTCTTCCAGTGCCCCTCCTGCCTTCCAGCCCGCCATAAGGGAGTCTGGATTGCTCTGACCCTCCTGAGTTGAGATATATAGGGATGGCGGCTAACAGATTGAGGTTGAATCCTGACAAGACAGAAGTACTGTTTGTGGGGGACAGGAGGCGGGCAGGTGTGGAGGACTCCTTGGTCCTGAGTGGAGTAATTGTGCCCCTGAAGGACCAGGTGTGCAGCCTGGGAGTCATTTTGGACTCACAGCTGTCCATGGAGGCGCAGGTCAATTCTGTGTCCAGGGCGGCTGTCTATCAGCTCCATCTGGTATGCAGGCTGAGACCCTACCTGCCTGCAGCCTGTCTCGCCAGAGTGGTGCATGCTCTAGTTATCTCCCGCTTGGACTACTGCAATGCGCTCTACGTGGGGCTACCTTTGAAGGTCACCAGGAAACTACAACTAATCCAGAATGCGGCCGCTAGACTGGTGACTGGGAGCGGCTGCCGAGACCACATAACACCGGTCTTGAAAGACCTACATTGGATCCCAGTACGTTTCCAAGCACAATTCAAAGTGTTGGTGCTGACCTCTAAAGCCCTAAATGGCCTCGGTCCAGTATACCTGAAGGAGTGTCTCCACCCCATTGTTCTGCCCAGACACTGAGGTCCAGCGCCGAGGGCCTTCTGGCGGTTCCCTCGTTGCGAGAAGCCAAGTTGCAGGGAACCAGGCAGAGGGCCTTCTCGGTAGTGGCACCCGCCCTGTGGAATGCCCTCCCATCAGATGTCAAAGAGAAAAACAACTACCAGATTTTTGGAAGACATCTGAAGGCAGCCCTGTTTTGATGTTTAATAGATTATTGTATTGTGTTTTTCTGTTGGAAGCCGCCCAGAGTGGCTGGGGTATAAATATTATTATTATTATTATTATTATTATTATTATTATTATTATTATATTATTTCACTGTGAAGGAATATGTTCATTATATAACTAGGTTAAACCTTAAGAATATAAAAACTGACCTATTCAATGTACATGTTTCTGATTATAATTTTAAAAAATGCACAGAGCAAGGCAGACAATGTTAAGCATTGTGCTGTTGTTGTTAAGACATTTTAAAATATAAGTTCAGTCAACAAATTCCGGTCACTCGGGGACTG
The DNA here is from genome assembly GCF_963506605.1 of Zootoca vivipara. Classification (NCBI taxonomy): domain Eukaryota; kingdom Metazoa; phylum Chordata; class Lepidosauria; order Squamata; family Lacertidae; genus Zootoca; species Zootoca vivipara. The sequence goes on from NC_083287.1 coordinate 47,465,187, forward strand.
TTTTTGATATGATTCACCATATCCATTCACATGCAACTCTTAATTCAATGATAATAAAATATTAAACGGTGTGTGTGTGTGTGTGTGTGTGTGTGTGATAAATGGATCTCTGAACTTAGAGGAGTTGAAACCCTGTCTATAAACTATAGCTTAAGTGAGCTGATTTTAAGACTCTGGACTTAATGCTTATGTACAGACCCCAACCCCTTCCGTTTGATGTGTTTTCCTTCACTTAGTGAACTCAAAAATGTGGTGAGTCCTGCTCTCCTACTGAGGAGGGCTCAGGACTTCTGCCTCACGATTGTTCCCTGACAGCACCATTGCGTAGAAATGTGGCAACCCAGCCTTAGAAGCACAGCTGGATTTAGGTTTAATGAGGCCCTAAGCTACTGAAGGTAATGGGGCCGTTTATATGCCCAGCTGTCCTTGGTCAACATCAACAACAAATTGTCTCTGTTTTTTTGTGTTGAATATATGCTATATGGTAATTTATGGACCTAATAGGTATCTAAAACCATTTGCACATAACAAAATATGTATTTTATCAAAGTAATTGTTGAAAAGTCCATGGAGAATGTAGGCACCCTATAAATAGAAATGAGCAAACCAGTGATATTTTAGGGAGCAGGCTAGCAGGCGGGGCCCAGGACTTACATCAGGCATAGGCAACCTTGGCTCTCCAGATGTTTTGGAACTACAACTCCCATGACCCCTGACCACTGGCCCAGTTAGCTAGGGATCATGGGAGTTGTAGTTCCAAAACATCTGCAGAGCCAAGGCTGCCTATGCCTGACTTACATCGTAGGAGCCTACACAACACAAAACACTGTTGCTTTATGTAGGTTTTTATTTTATTTGTTTTTTATCTTATATTTTGGAAATGTACATCCAGGTTTGTTTTTTCTTTAAATTTTTGGGGGCCCCAAGCTTAGCTGCAGAGTACCCCGATTTTTGCGGGAAACCCCCGGATTTTAATCCGTTTCCCACTGGTCTCCTGAAAGGAGAAAAATCCCGGAAATCCCCCGGATTTCCTACCTTCCAGGGAGCCTCCATTTTGGGTGCTGCTTTGCCCATGTGTGGGCACCGGAAATAGGGCAGAGCGACACCAGAAGTCACTTCGTTGCATGCCCAGCGGCCATCTTGGTGGTGGCCGCATAGCGGCGGCCACCACCAAGATGGCCGCCGCCATGCGGCCACCACCAAGATGGCCACCGGGCATGTGTAGAAGCGACTTCCGGTGCCGCTCTGCCCTATTTCCAGTGCCCACACATGTTCAGAGGCCCCAGAAGTTGCTTCTACGCAACTTCCGGTGCCGCACCGCTGCTGATCCCGCATTTTTCAGCGGGAGACTTGGCAGGTATGCCCCCAAGAGAGTGGGGCCTTAAGTATAGCTTGTTTAGCTTATACGTAAGTCCAGCACTGTTTAGAAGGACAGCTGGTTTCACATCCTTGAGTTCAAGCCTGGGATAGGAGAGAAATCCAGTTCCCTTTACATTTAAGTTGCCTTCAGCACTGAAATGCAGCCATCCTTAGAAATGTTTACTTCCCTGAATTTTGCAATGCAGTTCTTCAACCCAAAAATGTGCCTACGAAGGGCATATATGAAAGAGTTGCTAAAATTGGGGGAATATAAACATTTTCAAAATGTTATCAACAGGGACAACTGCACCCAAAGATATGAACGCTTAAATGCTGGCTAATTTCCACGAGTTACGAACTGCAGCAGAAACGAGCTGAGCTTAAGAGTGGAAAAACAAGAGACATCAATGAAGCCAAACTTGACAGGTCCACCCTCCCATCCCGAGTGAAAGCCAATCTGTGTCCCCATCACACACCTTACAAGCCCGGGGCAGGTGTCTCGAATGTGCGAACTTTAAAGACAAAGGGAAAAGGGCAACGCTGCCTTGGGTGGGGTTCCCCTCCCTCCCCCTGCTTTTCATTGTAATCACTTGTGTGAGTAGCATCTGGGCAGCTGAGAAAGGAAGAAGAAGGGGGAGCCCCTTAACACTTTCCCTGCTCCTTCTTTCATTCCACTGTGATGCGTGCTAACTTCATAGGTAAGGGAGCAGGTGTACAAACATGCACGGGTGGGAAAGGAACAAGGCGGGAGGGAGATTAGATTTCAAAGCTTCCTAGCCTGTCCTGGGAAGGAGGCAGGCATGTTTTGCTAGAAACTCCTCGTCTGGCATTATAATGCACCTCCACTCAGCCCAGCATTGTTGCCAACGGTAGGGATTTTCCCAGCATTTAATCTTTAATTATTATTATTTTTTTAAAAAAAGTCGTAGTTGCGAGGCTCAGAGCTACACTCTTGAATCTGGAAGCTGGTCTCCTCACCCCAGATACGCAGACGTAGACCGTGGCTATTCCGACCCATTTAATTTAGCTGGTGATTTAGCATTTAGCCTGTTCCGCTGTACCAGTGAGGATAAAAGCAGTAAGGGCTGTGGTTGTGAGAAATGACGGCAGCAAGCTCTGAGAATCAGTAATGTGGCCGCAGCTGGGATTTTCCCAGTCTCACCTAGGCACGGAGCATTTAAATACAAAAAGGACAGGCAGGAAATAATCAACCTGAGATATTTAATATCTAGGTCCAGTGTTGAGGAGACAAGGCTTTCCTTACGCACGTTCCAAGCACTCCCTTCTTAATTATTCCTCTGGCATTCAAGGCAAGTTCCTGGGCTGATCCCTACTCAAATTAAGCCTTGGATTTTCCCTTGCACTTAGGAATGTATTAGAATCATAATTACAAGTAGTGATCTAGGAGCAGACATGGACCCGAGCCAGGAGGAGAGTGAGCTTTCCAGAAGCAGCTCCACTTTAGTGCAAGATTAGCAGCAAGGTGAATAAGCTGCAGGCCAAAGTGAAGGTATCGGCTTGCAGGGCCACCTGAAGGCCCATTTGCCCATCACGCTCCTGCTGCAGAGCAGAGGTCCCCCCAAAGGCTCCTGCACCTGTTATCTTGCACACACACCCCCACAGGGGATGCAATAGAAGCAGCACTGTGCATTTGTTGCAGTTACACAGAGCCTCCATCCCAGCCACAAAAGGATGGCTGTGTTCTGCTGGAGGGGATTGAATGGCAATAATTGAATGGAAAGTCAGGGACCATTTCCAGGAAGGGGTAGTGAAGGATGAGTCAGCCCAAGTCTCTTAGAGAGCTGCCAGAAAGCCGGCTTCAGGTTTGACGGGAGCCCTGAGCAAAACGGCAACAGTGGGGGATCCTGCTGCGTCAGTCTGTTGTGGTGGCAGCGCTTCAGGCAATGCTTGGCTGGATCTAGACATGTCAAAAAAGCGTTTCAGGAAAATGCGTTGTAAACCTCAAAGTGGGATATATCACGTTGATGAAAGACGGACCCTCACAGCGCCATCTGGTGTCGCTGTGTTATAACGCATATAAAATGCTTTTTCTTTACTAATGTAGCTGAGTCCCTGGACCGCTGTATCTACCCACCCTTTGGACTTCCCCCAGTGCTCTAGTCTAGAGCACAGGTGGGGCACCTTTCCCACCAAGTGGTGTGTGGTACCAGAGGCAAAAGAGAGCTGAGCAGCCAGTGTCTCTCTTTCCAGTGCACCACAGGCTGGTTTCTACACAAACTCTCTCTTTCACCCCTCTCCATCCTCCATCCTCACCACCAGGAAACACTACTGAGTTCAAGGACACATTCCAGGCAACCACAAACACTCAAGGGGGGGAGGCAGGACTGACTAGAGGGAGAGAGTGTGGCTTGACCTCAGGGTCCTCCAGCCAGCAGTCAGCATTCTGTGGCCTCTGAGTATGCTTGGTCCTCATTTTTTAAAATATCTATTTTATTGATTTATCAGAAACATGGAATTGTTGGTTTTTTTTAAAAAAAAACTCCCTCACTTTTTAGGGTTCCTTCCCTGCAGAATTTATGTACTTCTGGAAATATTGGGTACCCCTCACCCCACAAGCCTGCTGATATTGCCCACTTGTGCATGGAAAGTTCCATTTTCGATTTGTAATAATTGGCTCCCACAGCCTGAGCATCAGAAACTGTTGTTTCTGTCTTTGAGGGACAGAAAAGCTTGCAGGCAGGCTATCTTGTAGGAAATATCTTCAGCTGTGCTTTCTTGCCATCTTGTTGAGTAATATTTTTTTGGTTTTAATGCTGTTGTTGTGCTTTATTTGAATATTTTTACCCTGTCTTGGGAAACTTTGCGTTAAAGGGCAGTTTAACAACAACAACAACAACATGAAGAAGTGTGCATGCACATGAAAGCTCATACCAAAATAAAAACTTAGTTGGTCTTTAAGGTGCTACTGAAGGAATTTTTTTCTATTTAACAACAACATTATTATTCTCATTACCATCTTACTATTAGAGAAGCCACAGTAGAATTAGTTCTGATGCTTCCAATGTTTATTTTAAATTGAGCCAAATTTGAGAGGGAACTATTGACTTTGGTGCACATTATATCAGAACAATTGGCTAGAGAGTTACAAAAGCCTGTGTCTCTTATATCCCTCTTCTTTGTAAATTCCACTGCAGGAACAGGGCTTGAGGGACACACTTATTCCTGGGCAATTTTTCTGGGGCAACTTGCCAGTGGTGGTCAGAGGAGAGTTAAAAATGAATCCAGTGAATGTGAATTTTGCCTTTGTTTGGTAGGCTAGTTTCTACACAAGCTCTCTATCCTCGAGCAAAAAGCATTAATGGGGATCAAGGACGCTTTCCAGCCAGGCAAAAACACCCAGGCAGAGTGTAAAGCAGCACCAGTGAGGTGTATGGCCTAGGGACAGCCCTGGTGGCTGGAGGGCTGCATCTGATCTCCAGTGGGCAAGGTTCGCCATGCTTTACAAAATAATGCAAGAAGTTCTGCCGCCACACTGTACACCTCCCTACCCAATTCTAACATGACTGGCTGGCTGGGTTAGGGAAACACACAGGCAGGATGATGTCATGTTGCACCATGTGATGTCACAGAAATTGTGCAGAAGGTGGAGCTAGAGAGATACAGGGCGGCGGCAGTTTAGTATCCCTGATAACTCCAAGTTTCACTTGTGTTGTTGCTAGGAATTGCTTGTTGTCAGGCTTCCGGGAATCGGCTTCCTCCCCCGTGGCACCAAGAATGGTGGTGCTCTCAATTAAGAATCCCACCCGCTTCTGTCCCTATTAATCTACATCAGGGGTCAGCAAACTTTTTCAGCAGGGGGCCGGTCCACTGTCCCTCAGACCTTGTGGGGGGCCGGACTGTATTTTGGAAAAAAAAATGAACGAATTCCTATGCCCCACACATAACCCAGAGATGCATTTTAAATAAAAGGACACATTCTACTCATGTAAAAACATGCTGATTCCCGGACTGTCCGCGGGCTGGATTTAGAAGGCGATTGGGCCGCATCCAGCCTCTGGGCCTTAGTTTGGGGACCCCTGATCTACATCACTCCTACATCTTGTAATCTGAGCTTGTACCCTCTGGGCTTTCTGTTCTGCCGCTTTCTGAGCTCTCTGTGACTTTGGAGAAGGGGGGGGGAGCTGTCCAGAGAATCTGTTAACCCACTCTCTTGCAGTATTTATTCTCCTAGCTGTTCCCCATTTAATATTTCCCAGCTTCTGCCTTCTGAACTATGTCCCTCTGCAAACCACTGTTCCAAATCTATTCTGTCCTCCTGCTCCTGGTAAGATTCAGGATCCAGATTTTGATAGGTCCCTGACAATTGTCTTGATTTGTCCTGTTTCTAGTTGGTGTCCTTGCTCTCTTCTAACACTCCTTCCCTTCTTCCACATCCAGAGAATTCAGTGGCGGCCAAATCAGGCGGTTGCTTCCCTGGATCGGCCTGGGTGAACCTGGAGCAAGGGGGCACCAAGCTGGTGAAGGACCTCCACCCTGGCGACCGGGTCCTGGCAGCCGACGTGCAAGGGCAGCTGCTCTACAGCGAGTTCCTCACCTTCCTGGACCAGGAGGAGCCTCCCGTCCGCAAGCTTTTCTACGTGATCGAGACCCGGCAGCCCCGGGCACGCCTCTTGCTCACGGCGGCTCACCTGCTTTTCGTGGCGCCGCCGCAGAACCACTCCAAGCCCCAGCCTGTTTTCGCCAGCCGCGTTCAGCCGGGGCAACGCGTCTACGTGCTGGGCAAAGGGAGCCAGACACTGTTGCAGGCCGAGGTGCACAGCGTGTCCCTGCGGGAAGAAGCCTTGGGTGCCTACGCCCCGCTCACTGCTCAGGGCACTATCCTCATCAATCAGGTGCTGGCGTCGTGCTATGCGGTCATCGAGGAGCATAGCTGGGCCCACTGGGCGTTTGCCCCTTTCCGAGTCACTCACGCTCTCCTCGCGATGCTGTATCCCAGCGGCCTCTCCTCCCCGGTCCTTTTCCCAGCCGCTGCCCTGGACGACGCCCCAGCAGGAGTCCACTGGTATTCCCGCCTCCTCTACCACATTGGCCGCTGGGTATTGGATTCTGAGATGATACACCCACTGGGCATGGCCAGCTGAGGGGGACGGCTCTCCACACCCCACCTTGACCTGTCATAAGAACAGATAATCACCTTATGTAAACCTCTTGGTGTTGTGAGCCACTTTGAGCATGGTTTACCATAGGAAAGTGGCCTGCAAATGAACAATGATGATGATGAAAATAGTACAAAGGGGGGGGGAGAAAACTAAGATGAAGAAAGAAAAAAGAAAGAGAATGAAAGACTTTAAAACAATTATAATAATAGTAGGAAAGTCCAAAGTAGACTTTAAGGAGCAGGAAGAGCCCAGGAATATTCCCCCCCCCCCAGTTTACTTGATAAATATATATATTTTTTATTTGATTTCTATTTTGTTGTCTGTTTGATTGTTTCGTTGTCCTCATCTCCTGGATATTTATTTGTTTGGTATTTTGAAATAGATGTTTTAAAGGATATGAACCCGACCTTCAAGAGCCTTAAATAGTTTCTTTGATAATTTATTATCATGTGAACTGTACACTCAACGGGGAGAAGAAAATTATTTTGCAAGGCCAAGCAAAAGTGCACAGAGTTCTATTTTTCTATGTGTGACACATGTCCAGACTTTCCAAAAGTAAAACTTCTGTCCCTCCCATCTGTACGTTGCTTTGCTCTTCTACAACAGCGAGTCCTGGAACAAACGAAAGACATACTACTCCATAGGGAGGGGGGGGGGGAGGGGTCCGTAAATTATATTTTTATACACAGAATTGTAAATTCAATTTTTTTTAGAGAGAGAGAGATCAATACTTAACAGTCACATTTCATTTTTTTTGAAATAGTGTAAAATATAAGAATATATTATTTTAATTTAAATAGTATCAAATGTAATGTCAGCTTCTGTATTGTTTCTAACTGTCTTTGGAAATATTTTGCTTTGTATAAAAGATAACAGCCACCCCTTTCAACCACACTCTTGGAACGCAAGACTGTTACACACACCTTAATTCATTTGCAAAACTCTGGGGAGGTGGGGAGAAGCTCTCTTATTTTTACCTTCAAAATCAAGAGGAAGAAATTTATGAGAAAATATTTTTAAAAAAGCGCACATGTTGGCTATTATGTGACAATGGAGAATAGTTTGTACAGAGGAGGGGAAAAAAAGGATGTTTTGCATTAATAAACTGATAAATAACCGCTGTCAATTTACTAAAATGTATTTTTGAATATTTTGTAATAGTTTTAATAGTTTTATAGAAATAAAATGTGCCATGCACAGTCTGGTTAGTATATAATAACAAAGGATTCCTGGTGGATCACATTGTTTTTTTCTTTTTAAACTGTTGTTGAGGTAGGAAAATGTGAATATCTGACATCATCATTCCAAGGGCTGCTGTATGGCCAAAGCTCTCTCGCTATTACGTAGTCACCTTCTCAAAAAACGTAGTCACCTTTGAACACTCCTGCGGCCAATTTCAGAGCTGTGCTAAAATCTCTGATCTTTAGGTAACTGAGGGGGGATGAATCAGTCAATTTCAGTTTCTCTAAATTTCTGCAGCCATCTGCATTTTTTTTATAAAAAAAATTATAATTAAAAAGTCCTCATGAAGATCCATCAGTATTTTAGTACAAATTAATTCAAATGTACACATTTTTATATGCAATTTTGACTAATATACACAAGCCGTTTCCTCTAGCACAATGCTTTCCCCCCTATATTATGCTCACTAATGTATCCCTTTGCACGCACACTTTTTATCCAAATACTGCATACATATTTTTGTACACATTGATTGGTTGGAGAACTGATTGGGAGATGTGTGAATTTCAAATAATTGTGTTTTGGTTACTATCAATATGCAGGTATTGCCCTAGACTACGGGGTCTTCCATATTCTGCTGGACTCCAACTCCCATCATCCTTGGCTGGGGTGATGGAAGTTGGAATCCAACAGCAACATCCGGAACAACAACATTATTATTATTATTATTATTATTATTATTATTATTATTATTATTATTATTATATTTATACCCCACCCATCTGGCTGGGTTTCCCCAGCCACTCTGGGTGGCTCCCAACAAAATATTAAAATACAGTAGTCTATCAAACATTAAAATCTTCCCTAAACAGGGCTGCCACTAAGGTCCCTAAATCTTATGGGCACCTAGAAGGAATTTGTCTTGTGGTTTGGCAGAAGCCACATGCTTAACGTACTGTGCTGTTTGAACCCGAGTTCATTCTATGGAGGAGGGTTTTTGGATTATCCTCAGTTCACACTGAAGAGGACCTTTGGACCTCAATTCAATTACAGGCCATAGCAAGACTCGTATCTCTCCTTTCCACTCTAACTGTGTGTGCTATTACACACATGGCTTTTGAGTCTGCCAGTAATTTCAGGGTTGTAAACCCACCTTCAAGTGGGGAACTGAGAACTCTCTCCAAACTAAGTGATGGCCTTTAGGCCTGTTAAAATCATTCTCCGTTCACCTGGTGATGTGTCAATATCATCAAGGTTGTAAACTCTTTGTTGATGGAATGTTAATACATCTGAGGTTATAAACTTAGTTTAGATTATGTACATTTTGGGGTGCTCTCTCTCTCTCTCTCTCTCTCTCTCTCTCTCTCTCTCTCTCTCTCTCTCTCTCTCTTGATTGAAAATTCCCTCCCTAATGTCTTTGTAAATAGGCACCATAGAGGTTTTTCATTATCAGGTGTATACTGGTGGTATAATCTTCCACTTTCCAAACTTTGAAGAATTAAGCTATTTTGAGAAGCACCATATTGACCATAATAAATTGACTTGTAGACCATACTATGGACAAGCAAGAGACATAAATTTAACATTGAAGATCACATTTCCTCCTGGGCTAGAGACAACCACTATTTAGAGCAGGAATGGGGAACATGTGACCCTCTAGATCAGGCATCCCCAAACTGCGGCCCTCCAGATGTTTTGGCTTACAACTCCCATGATCCCTAGCTAACAGGACCAGTGGTCGGGGAAGATGGGAATTGTAGTCCAAAACATCTGGAGGGCCAAAGTTTGGGGATGCCTGCTCTAGATGTTGTTCAGCATGGCCAATGGTCAGGGATGATGGAGTTTGAGTCCAGCCACATCTGGAGAGCTGTAGTTTATCCAACCTTGATTTGGAAGCCGTGAATATACTTTCCACGAATGGAAGTCATCCACACTCCTGCGTAATTCACTGTATGAGTAAGTAGATCACTGATCCCTTGTGGTCTTCACTCTTCATTTCATATATGATTTGCACCCCACCCCTCTTCCAAGACATTTCAAGGATGCTCCAACCATAGCTACAAATCCTGGAATCCATGAGCGAGAAGGGGAGGAAAATCTACATGAGTCCTCATGCACTTATCCAAACGCCAAACTGCAAAGCACAGACATAGATAGATGCAGGAGCACTAAACATGCACTTTGCATACTACAAGATGGAGTGTGGAAATGAAAACAAAACACCCCCAATATCTAGCACCCATCGTAGCAAAGTGACATTTGTGGAATTCTTTCCAGATATCTTCACAACAACTCGAGGATGTAAGTTATAATAATAATAATAATAATAATAATAATAATAATAATAATAATAATACATTTTTATTTATACCCCGCCCTCCCCGCTCAGGGCGGCTAACACCAATAAAATTACAATAAGACATAAAAGAAAAGAAAACGATTAATTAAAATACAGATTAAAATACAATATTAAAATTTAAAATGCAGCCTCATTTTAAGTAGTTCATGAATCCAAACCATGAGGGAGGAAAACACAGGAGTCAGACTGAATCCAACCCAAAGGCCAGGCGGAACAGCTCTGTCTTGCAAGCCCTGCGGAAAGATGACAAATCCCGCAGGGCCCTGGTCTCCTGTGAAAGAGCGTTCCACCAAGTTGGGGCCAATACTGAAAAGGCCCTGGCCCTACTCAAGACCAATCTAACCACCTTAAGGCTCGGGATCTCCAGAATATTGTTGTTTGTGGACCTTAAGGTCCTCCGCGGGGCATACCAGGAGAGGCGGTCCCGTAGGTACGAGGGTCCCAAGCCACATAGGGCTTTAAAGGTAAAAACCAGCACCTTAAACCTGATCCTGTACTCCACCGGGAGCCAGTGCAGCTGGTAAAGCACTGGATGAATGTGATCCCGCGGCCGGGACCCCATGAGGAGCCTTGCTGGAGTTTCTGGGTCAGCTTCAAAGGCAGCCCCACGTAGAGCGAGTTACAATAATCAAGCCTGGAGGTGACCATCACATGGATCACTGTGGCCAGATCAGGGCGAGAGAGGTAAGGGACCAACGGCTTGATACGGCCGAGATGGAAAAATGCCACCTTAGCTGTGGCTGCAACCTGTGCCTCCATGGAAAGGGAGGCATCGAAGGTTATACCCAAACTCTTGACAGAAGGCGCTGGCAAGTTAGTCATTACATGCAGTGAGTAGAGGGTTGGACTAAGGAAAGCGCTCATGCCAGCACACACGGGGCTTATTCCATTGTTATCCTTCCAGGCGGGGCCAAAAAGAAGCAAGACGTCAGAGGTCACAGTGTGTTGGGAATTTAAACCAGGCCCCCTTGGTTTTAGACAGCCATTTTAACCACAGCACTGCACTGGCACTCAGACAAAATGTACGGAAATGAGTACACCAAGAACAGGAGCTCAAAACAACTAGGCTACAAAAACATCTCTCCTTCTGCTAGCTCCACCTGCCGAGCCACTTTTACAAGATTGTCTGTAAATGTTCATGGGAGGCTTCCCCCTTTTATCGGCTAACAATACTCACAATCTATAGAGCATGTTAATGGTCAAATCATAATCTGAGCCCCTCTTCTGCCCAGTAAGCTAGCGTGGAAGTAGTGGTGTGTGTTGGAGGGTGTGATTGCACAAGGAGATGTGGTTTGCCTAACTCTTAAGGAAGCCTAGTTGGGGGGGGGGGATCTTTTGAAGTGCAAAGACCAACTTCTCTTCCGGGCAACTTTCCAGGTGTTGGAGGGGGCCAAATGCAAAAGTGGGCAGAACAGCAAATGTACAGCTTACTTTTGAACAGTGTACCCTACTCTCTTAACAGGAGTGCTCAATGAATCATAGAATTGGAGAGCTGGAAAGTACCACAAGGGTCATCTAGTCCAACACCTTGCAATACAGGGATCTTTCCCCAATGTGGGGCTGGGCTCGAACCCACAACCCTGAGATAAAGAGTCTCAGGCTCTACCAACTGAGCTATCTTGAGGTTAGCTACACACACACACACACACACTCCTCTGTGACTACAATCTGGGCACGCCTAAGTGTATTATTAGAGTTCAATGAGACATTCCAGCCAGGCAAAAGGCAGTCATAATAGCCTAGCAAGAGCCTGCTGGAGCAAGTCAATGGCCCACCTGGCCCAGCATCCTGTTCACACTGTGGCCAACCAGATTCCTGGGAGAAACCCGCAAGCAGGACCCGAACGCAAGAGCACTCTGTGGCTTCCAGCAACTGGTCTTCAGAAGCAGTACTGCCTCCAGCTGTGGACGCAGAGCAGAGCCATCATGCCTGGTAGCCATTGATAGCTCCCTCCTCTATGATCTTGTCTAACCCTCTTTTAAAGCCATCTAGCTTGGTGCTGGAGGAGACTCTTGAGAGTCCCATGGACTGCAAGAAGATCAAACCTCTCAATTCTTAAGGAAATCAGCCCTGAGTGCTCACTGGAAGGACAGATTGTGAAGCTGAGGCTCCAATACTTTGGCCACCTCATGAGAAGAGAAGAATCCTTGGAAAAGACCCTGATGCTGGGAAAGATGGAGGGCACAAGGAGAAGGGGACGACAGAGGACAAGATGGTTGGACAGTGTTCTCGAAGCTACGAACATGAGTCTGACCAAACTGTGGGAGGCAGTGGAAGACAGGAGTGCCTGGCATGCTCTGGTCCATGGGATCATGAGGAGTCGGACACGACTAAACGACTAAACAACAACAAAGTTTGGTGGCTATCACTGCCTCCTGTGGGAGAGACTTCCATAGATTAACTATGCATTGCGTGAAGAAGTACGTTCTTTTGTCTGTCCCCCATCTTTCAATATTCAGCTTCATTCGATAGCCACGATGGGTGGCGTTATTGAGAGAGGGAGAATTCATTTTCTGATTTTTCTCCATCCCCTTTCTCCATGCCATGCATAATTTTTATAAACTTCTCTCATGTCACTCAAGGAGGGTAAAAAGCAGAGCCCATGAGGGGATGGCAGGAGAGGCCAGAGTGCCACATATAGAAGACTGGGGCAAAGGGGTGTTTGGATCCTGGGCTCATGTTTTCCACCTCTGCCCTAGTGAGTTGACTATAGAGGAGAGATTTAAACCAGGGGCTTGCTGGTTTGCAGCCCAGTCTCTTAGCTGCAGGCACCAGCTCTCAATCACAAAACTCAAATGAATGCCTACTGCAATATGTTCAACTTCTGCTTGTAATTATGGTGAACACGAAAAGTTTGAAAGCTATCATCCTCACCCAGTTGTGTTGGAATAATCCAAAGTCTTGTGGTATTCTTAAGCAGGGCATATTATTTGGGTGGCACTAGCGAGCCCCCCCTTCCTTCCTTTTTTAAAAAATAAATATTTTTATTGGTTTTTCTGTATATACATCATCTAACAATATTTCTCTAACAGTTTTCTGTATTTTCCTAACCCCCCCTCCCCTCTTCCAATTCTCTTTGATACATTCTAGGAGCAAAGGCTCAAAGCATCCATTTATGGCTCAGGTGATGTGTACAGATGATATGAAGTGGCCTGGAAGTGCAAAGGGCCTCCTGATCTTGCTTGAAATATGCAAGGAATGTGAGGTGTGTCTGTAGGGACTTTCTCCCCACACCTAGATTAAACCTTGGATGGACTGCATGGCACCTACATGCGAAATACTCCTTTGTCAGTGCAGGGGAAACCAATTTGTCAACATGCATTGGCAACAACAGGAGGCAAGTATGTTAGCCCTGTAGTCTATTTCTCCACACTGAGGGGCACCGATGGAGGAAAGTGCAGGCTCACTTTACCTCGACAGAACATCTTTGTGTGCAGATGACATCATGGGGGGGGGGATGACTGATGGCTAAGGATGGATGAATCTGTCCATTTCTGTTCCTTGGTTTTTCAAGATTAAATCCAGGTTCCCACACTTCTGCATTGCTTCTTCCTCACAAGAATCCAACAGTGTTTTTTTTATTTTTGACAAATAATTTTTATTAGGAAATTAGTTATCTTCACTAATTCCACCTTGTGACTAGGAGCACAGGCGTGGACACTGCGACTTCACCCACAATAGGCTTGCTGCTGCTGCTGCTGCTTCTTCTTCTTCTTCTTCTTCTTCTTCTTCTTCTTCTTCTTCTTCTTCTTCTTCTTCTTCTTCTTCTTCTTCTTCTTCTTCTTCTTCTTCATTATTTATACCCCACCCATCTGGCTGGGTTTCCCCAGCCACTCTGGGTGGCTTCCAACAGAATATTATTATTAATAAAAAAAAGTGATAAAACATCAAACATTAAAAACTCCCCTAAACAGGGCTGCCTTCAGATGTCTTCTAAAAGTCAGATAGTTGTTTATTTCCTTGACATCTGATAGGAGGGCATTTCACATAGGTGTTTGTTTGTTTGTTTGTTTGGAATTGTGGCATCGCCCATCATATTTTTGGAAAGGCATTTGATAAAGCACAAGAAGTGCATGATGAGAAGTGGAGTCAGAATGGGGTTACTGAGAACCAAATTGGCACACTTGAGAAAACACTGAAATTTGCAGAACTACATTAACAACAACAACAACAACAACAACAACAACAACAACAACACCACTAAGGAGGCCCCTGCCCCTCTCAGACACACAAACAGCCCAGTGAAGCATCAGCATGCTCAGGAGCCATGGAATATTGAGAGTCATTTGGGGGCCAGGGAGGAAATCTGGCTGTGGGGGAGTATGAATGGAGTGGAGTCTGATGGGCTGGCTAGGATGCTGAATGGGAGCAGCTAGCTTGGGAAATTCTATTGCTCTATGCTCTGTCCCACTTGCTTGATTTAGTATTTTAAAATGACAAGCCAGTGTGTGTGCCTCAACAGAAAGGCAGCACAAGAATACACGGAATAAAGGAACCACAACATTTTGTTTGCAATCAAAGAATTTTAAAAAATGCTGCAATAATTTGTGGAGAGGAGAGCAGCAGCGGTTGAATCAAATGATTGGAGAAATAATCTGAAGCGATTCACAAGTGCAGTTCTGGATGCAGGAAACGTTCCTAAGTTCAGGCAGAGACCCCTCCATGTGTATTATTGACTATATATGCAGCAGCAGAAACCTAGAATGTAAAGGAGCTCTTAGATCTTAATAAAGTGTATATCTTTTTTAAAATTGCATTTGTACTCACCCACCCATTTCCTTACGAAGTGCTAAGGAAGGTATTTGTGAGGTTTCTCTACTTTATTTCCTGTTTTTAAGATACGCTCCAACATCATTGGCTGTCTGGAACAGGGGATACATTTGATTCTTTTTCGCTGCATTTGATTTCACACTTCCAGAAACAATGCCAAGACCTAAAAAACAACCATCCCTCAAAACATGCACTTCTCTAAATTTTGCCAGGCCAAGTAATGCGTACAAGCATGCACATACTTGGTTCAAGTATGCACAGCAATGAAATTAGTGAAAATAATGCATATATCTGGGGAAATTGTTTAGCAAAAATGGGCATATTTGGCAATTCTATGCACAAAAGTGTCTGCTAAGAGAAATTCACACTAAAACACTAATGAATTTTCATGAGTGTGTTTTTAAAAACAACTGATGTGGAAATATGGATAATGCACATTTAAGACTCAAAAAATGGGAAGCTGAAATGATCAGATATCACATTTACTAAAACAAAACAAAACAAAATTCATTATTAAAACAAAGCAAACTAGTGGGGGAGCTTTCAAGCTTCAACTTTTCAGCAGGATAGATAGGGAGAAGGACCTCTGTTGGTGCTGCAGCTGCAAAGTCTCTATGTTTTATGAAAACTCACTATGGGAGTCCATTTTTAAAGTGGAATAGATGTGCCCTCTAGTGGCAGATTGATGTCTCTACAGGAACGCCATTGAACATCACAATTCATCCATGCAGCATTAGTGAAAGCAGCTATTTAAAAAAGCCAGTCCCTGGTGGGACCTCCATTAGAGCTATAGTAACTGCTTGTACTGATTTTAAATGCAAGAGGAGAGCATACCTACATATCACAGGCTTGTATTTGAAGAACGGGTCTTTCTTTGGCGATCACTTGTAGCAGAGTAAGATTGTCTTCCAGAAACACAGGTTTAATAATGAGTCCATAAGTGACTGTGGAGGCCAATTCTGGACCCACACGTCCTTCCACAGTGGGGGCATTGGTTCCTGGGCAGGAGTTGATCATGGTGTGGATTTGCCAAGCGTGCCTTCCTTTTAGCACGTTTCTCCCTTGCGTCCTGAGTTCGAGTGTCTTCAGAGTCCATGACACCTAAAAGCTTTTCTCCAACTGGAGAGCTTGCAGACCAGTGTTTCCCAGTTGTCGGTGTTTATACTGCATTTTAAAATACTTTTTCATATGTCCTGGTAACAGCCACAACAGATAATAGTTTGTGATAGAGAGAGCAGAGGCACCCTTTCCCACAATGATGTCCTGTTTCTTGCTGTCTTCTCTGATCAAGGATGGTTTGTGTGGGGTTTCGAAACACTTCCAAACCTGGCAAAATCTGACCACAGTGCAGTGACAGTATGCAGACAAATCCAAAGCAAAAACTCCTCTGCCATTTCTCTAAAACCACCTTCCCCCAACCTGTGACCTTATAAATGTGGTTGGATTTAAACCCTCACGTGCCTTTTTAGTGAAATCACCCAACAGGTTCCAAAATGGCAGCCAAAATGGGTTCCAACAATAGTCAGTGGGGGCCTGGACGTCTTGTGCCTTTGTTCCTTCCTGGCCGAGGATCCTGAAGTCAAGAGGCCTCACAAACCATACTGGGTTTCATTTGCATGATAGGGATTGGCACTGGGAGTTGGACTCTCTAAACCAACCTCAGCCCTCCAGATGTTTTTAGCCTACAACTCCCATGATCCCTAGCTAGCAGGACCAGTGGTCAGGGATGATGGGAATTGTAGTCTCAAAACATCTGGTGAGCTGGGTTTGACGAAGCCTACTCTAAGCCATGGATGGGGGACCTGCGGCCCCTCCAGGTGTTGTTGGAGTCCACCGTCACTGACCATTGGATTCTGATTGGTTGTGTGTGTGTGGTCCAACAATTTGGGGAGAACCACAGGTCTCCCAGTTCTGTGAAGATTAGATCAGTCAGAGTACCCCTTACGCAGGCTGTGCATTAGCACAGAGGTGTGTTCTGTTTGCATCTCAGCCGGTTTTACAGCTGCCTAACTCCGGTCCCACCTTTATTGTTCAGTATTAGACACTGCCTAATTTAAAAGTTAATTCTAGCCTTAAATCAATTAGCAGGGAAACCACAGCCCATTTGCTTTCAGTCAGCCCAGAGGCCAAGTGAGACCACATGCTGTAGAAAATCCGCTGGGGACTGATCGCATTGATTTGTGTTGTGCTTTGCAAACTTTGTTGTGTGAAATATACTCGGAGTCGAGAGTGAATTTCATGCTCTTTATTCAGCTTGTAGTAGCAATAGAGGAAGAAGAGAAGAATGGCTGTTTCCCCAAAAACGTCTGCTTATATACATTATTTACACAATGGGCCTTGCATGATTGGCTACTTCAGGGCTGCACCTGTGGGCCAATCAGGTTGCGGATTGACTTCTGCTAGCAGCCTGATTGGCTGCTCTTGCAGGCCAATCAGGTTGCGGATTGACATCCACCTGGAACTGGATTGGGTGGCTCCTGCGGACCAATCAGACTGCTGCATTCTGGACCCTATTGTTCTAGGATTCAGCTCAGTACATAACATTGTGTTTGGCAGGGCAAGGGGGAAGAAAGTGGTGGCTCTGGAGAACCAGCAAAGCATTTATGACAGAGGTGGGGAACAGTTTGTACCATCATGCTGGCTGGGGCTCATGGGAGTTGTAGTCTAACAACTTGAATGATGGTCAGGGGTGCCGCGGGCAACACTGGCCTCTGTCCCTCTTTCTTTCCCTCCCTCCTCTGATGCCCTTTCACATCTCCCAAAGGCTTGCACAGCTGTTTGTTGCAGCAGCCCTGGCTACAAGCTCCTCAGGCGAATGGTGCTTCTAGGAGGAGGCAAGTCTCTTTGGAGTGGGGAGGCAGCTCAAAGACCAGGGATGACAACAGCAGCTGCCTGGAGGACTCCCTAGGAGAGGGGAGAGGAGGTGAGGGAGTTTGGAAAGGGGTGAGGGGCTGCCAGCTCTGCAGGCAAGGGGTGACATAACTGGGCTCCTGAGCCCCACAGGGGTGCTGCAGAAAGAATGCAGCTGGTCAAGGAAGCCGTGGACTCAAAAAGGTTGAAAACCTCTGAACTAGAGGATTAAATGCTCCCTGTCCGCAGTCTCTCATTCACCGTCTTGCTGCATGTAGGAACACAGGGAAACTGGGTGGGAAACTGGGAATACATACAGGTGAAACTTGGAAAATTAGAATATTGTCAAAAAGTGCATTAATTTCAGTAATGCAACTTATTATTTTTCATTTTCATTTTAATTTTTACAAATGCTTTCTTTTGGAAATTCCACAGTAATAAAACAAATAGTTACAATAATAAAAAAATAAACATCGCAATTACATTTCATTAATTACATTCCATTTATAATTGACCCGCCTAATGACAAATAATTACAATTATAACATATAAAGGCTTGACATATCTTGCTTTGCACGTCATGCATCTATCTCATATATTGGTTTCACCTTTTAAGTTGCGTTACTGAAATGAATGCACTTTTCAACGATATTCTAATTTTCCGAGTTTCAGCTGTAGATTGGTGTTTCCATGTCCAGGATCAACAAGTCAATTGCCTGTTCTGGGAGACATTCCTCTACCTCCAGTATGTAGTCTAGGTACTTCTTCATTCATCTCTGTCACTCGAGGCCCCAAGTTTAGATTTTAAAGAAAGTTTTTCTAGATCTTTTTGCTGATTTTATTCTTGCATATTGTATACTGCCTTGCATTTTATATATATATAAAATGCAGGTTATAAACATGTAAGTCTAGGGAGGGGGGGGAGTCAACAGGGACCTAGTTTTGATTTAGATACACATTGAGCCACCAACAAATGTAATATTCAAGAAAAAATTTACAGACTGCGTTGGCTTTGCACAGGTGCAACGTCTGGAACAAACTTTATATTTAAAAAAATGAAGCAATTTTTAAGAGATCAGTTTATACTGCAACCTCAGTTCTTTGCGCAGGACAGACTCCTAACAGATTTCATGGAACTTATGGAAGCCAGTGTTGATTCTCTCACAAGGCATGAGGGGAGAGGATCTCTAGGAATGGGTTCAACCAAACTGCTTACCATGAGTTAGCCATGATAGTTAATTTACTATAGGAATGGAAGAGACATTTAATTTAGTTCTTCTCATTTAGTGGCAAGCTTACTTAATTCACACTTCCCATAATACGAACGGAAACGCAGCTAGCCTTCAAAAACACTTTTCTCTGAATTTTGCGGTGCCATTCTCCGGCCAAGTAACGTGTAGAAAAATGCATACGCTACGGGGGGAAGTGTGTGGAAATGCATGTATCAGTGACGAACCTGTACAAATGCATTGCAGTTGGCAAAAGTGCATCAAAAACGTATGCATTTGGAGAAATTCACATAAAAATCCTAGTGAATTTTAACAGAATAAAGCAGAATGGCGAGTGCACTGTGCAGTATGACACCCCCCCAAAGGCATCAATGACATGTTGCAGAATACACCTATACAACAAAACAAAGCAGAACCCAAGTCTGGAAGGGCGCTGGGAAGCTGCCACGGCCTGGTTGCTTGCAAATGTCACCTCTCCTTCGCATGTCCTTTGCATTTGTCCCTTGAACCCCCTTACAGCAGCTGGGGCAAAGGAGGGCCTTTTGCTGATTAAAGACACGGCTGCTCAAGAGCATGGAATATTTCCTGCTGCAAATTATGTAAATCCACCCTCCCTGAGATAAAAAAAAAAGACCCATCTAAGAGATCTCACCCCATTTCTAATCAGGAAGAAGGGGTGGGTTTTGACATCATTCCAAGCACCAACTAGAGAATCAGGGGAGGGCTGCCAGGGGTGTGTGTGTTTAACTAATTGAATATCCCAGGAAGGGTGGGACGACCAATGACTTGGCTTAGCAGCATGACACCCAGCTCCTAAGGTGCCAGGGAGCTCCTGGGAGCCAGCTTAAGTCATAGGGGAGAAGCTAGCATAATGTAGACACCCCAAACCACTCCTGGCCTGAGTGTCCTCTCCAGGCCTCCATCCCTTTCTGAAGCCCTTTCATCAGTTGCATTCAGCTTGAGAGCCCATTTTGCCTTTTTTAAAAAATAATAATAATAATAATACTTTTTTTTCAAGAGGAGGTAATTATTTCTCGACAATTAGGTCCAATCAGTTCACCTTAAGCAGCTGGCAAGTATATAATCATTCAGCCTCATTTGCAACCATAACGGCCTTTTAGCTGCTATAATTTTCAGGTGCTTGTGACCACTTTAGTCACAAACTCAAAGGAATAAAAATCATAGAAATGCAGGCAAAAGTGGGGAGGAGAGAGGCCGGGGGCCCATATGTGCAGGGGTGGGGTGTGGGGAAAGGAGAGGGAGGGAGCAGCAGAAAAATGATGGACACTCCAAAAACGGATCTTAAATGAAAACAAGGGTCCCCGACCACCCGCTGACCGAAACAGAGTGATTGAGGGTTTGGCTGATGAGACATGATGCAGCCACCCACCCCCCTCTAGGAGAGGAACTGATTTCTCGTTCGAGATGTCGTTGATTAAATGGGACACATGGGCCAGGGCCAGGGCCAGGAAGATGGGGTTTTGTTTTGCAAATAGGAGGAAAGAGAAAGGACATATTTCCTAGTTTACTAGGTGTCTGTTCCTCTTAACCCAGGGGTAGGCAACCTAAGGTCTGTGGGCCGGATGCGGCCCAATGGCCTTCTCAATCCGGCCCGCGGATGGTCCGGGAATCAGCGTGTTTTTACACGAGTAGAATGTGTCCTTTTATTTAAAATGCATCCGTTCATCCCCCCCCAAAAAAAATAGTCCAGCCCACCACATGCTCTGAGGGATGGTGGACCGGCCACGGCTGAAAAGGGTTGCTGACTCTTGCTCTAACCTAAAAGGTTGCTACTTTAGGAAAGGGCTTATGAAGAACTGTGAGAACAAACTCCCCCCGATTAAGGGGAGCTATAGCTACGAAGAACTGGCTGGAGGGTGGGTTTTCTCTCACTAGCACAGAAAAGTTGGCCCTGTGTTTTAATGTAGCAGCAGGAGAAACGCAAGCACTCCATCCCTAGCAAAACTACCCATCATTTGCTGCGTGTAGGTAGGGATTTTTTTTATCATGAGATAAGCACTGCACTCACCTGTGGGGTTCTTGGGGGTGATGGCTGGGCATCCAACGTCAGGGGTGGACGGCAGACTTTGCTTCCTCTGAAGGGCATCCGCACAACGGAGAAACAAGTGTGTTTCTAACTGCATAGCACTGGTTCTGTTTTCTGCCTAGGTAAAACATGGCCTCTCTTGGGCTCACAGTACATGCAGGCCTAGCCATCGTGTTTCTGGGCACCAACTCACACCCCTAGTCTGTTCAGGGCGCTGAGAGTTGCTAGATATTCCCTTCACTGAGGTACGGTTCCCAGAGCGGTAGAACCATAAATACCTCTTCCCCAGGGAGCTCTGGGAATTGTAGCTTTGTGAGGGGAATGAGGATCACCCCACGGCTCTCAGCACCCATGAACTACAGCTCACAAGGCTCTTTGGGGGAAGCCATGCCTAGGGAAAGTTGTATTGTAGTGCTTTAAATGTCTGGTGGGGATGTGGCCATGGTAAACGTGGAGAGAGAAGTACAGTGGTGCCTCGCTGGACGAATTTAATTCGTTCCACGGGTCTTTTCTTATAACGAAAAATTCGTCTAGCGAATCCCATAGGAATGCATTGAATTTTTTTAAAAAAATTGCCCATAGGAACGCATTAATTAAATTTCAATGCATTCCTATGGGAAACCGCGTTTCGCTAGACGAATTTTTCATAAAATGAATTCATCTAGCGAGGCAACCTCCGCTCAAAAAAAACTTTCGTTAAGCAGGGCATTCGTTAAGCGAGGCACCACTGTATCTTAATTTGGTTCATCAATTAGCTTGTGGGTAGGGATTGAACAATTTAAGGTGTTTATATCATCATCACCATCATCATTAAATTCAGATCCCGCCCTTCCTCACAAAGGAGCCCAGAGTAGCAAACCAGAAGAAGAAGAAGAAGAAGAAGAAGAAGAAGAAGAAGAAGAAGAAGAAGAAGAAGAAGAAGAAGAAGAAGAATAGTAGTAGTAGTTTGGATTTTATATCCCGCTTTATCACTACCCTAAGGAGTCTCAAAGTGGCTAACATTCTCCTTTCCCGTCCTCCCCCACAACAAACACTCTGTGAGGTGAGTGGGGCTGAGAGTGTGTGACTAGCCCAAGGTCACCCAGCAGCTGCATGTGGAGGAGCGGAGACGTGAACCCGGTTCCCCAGATTAGAGTCTACCACTCTTAACCACTACACCACACTGGCTCTCACACTCACACTGGGGATAAAACAATCAAAGCATCTAAAAAACAATTGCAGGGAAAAAAAGCAGACTGGGAGAGCTATCTCCTTCAAATATGGTTCACACATATTGTAGGTGTGAGTTGCTTTTAAGTGTATGAGCCAGCCACAAGCTAAAAGGTTTAGGGACCTGTGAAATCTTGCAAACTTTCTTCTTACAGTACAACTGCCAAGTTCTGCTGCCACCTAGTGGAGACACTCTGGTAAAACCACCAATAATATTGCCAAACCAATTGCAGGGATGGGCAAAAAAGGTACTGTAGATTGGGATCTACCGCGGGGGATTGCAGTAGATCTGCAGGAGTTTCTGACTCCCAGATACCTACCACCGAAAGCCACCACATCCTAAATTAGGCTTCGGAAACAAGGAATGCGGGGGGGGGGTGTCCAGGAGTGGAGCTGTTTCCAGGGCTGAGCATATGCTCAGAGGCACCCTGTCCTTAATTCTTAGTATGATGCCCTCTCTTCAAAGCCACTTGTGATAGGGAAGAAATAGGCCAACTTGCAGCAGGGAGTAGGCGGGGTCAGTTAAAGCCCAGGAGGTTAAAGGGCTGTTTATTGGAGGCAACCAAGGAACAATATATATATATATATTCACTTGGTGGCAGCAGTGAAGCTAAAATGATGGAGGGCTTGATTTGGCTGGATGTCCATCTTGACTAATTTCTCTCTCACGACAGCAAAGTCATATTCACCTCATTTAGTCAAGTGTTTTTCTACCTCACAGGGTTATTGTGGGGTCAGGTCAGTACAGGATAAGCTGCCCTAAGCCCTTGAACTATGGCAAGCAGAGCTTGCTTCTAAGATACAGTAGAACCTCGGTTTATGTTACCCTCGGGTAACGTAAGCTTCGGGTTGCGAAAGCGGCAAACACAGAAGTATTTTTTCCAGGTTTCGCTGCTTGCACATGTGCAGAAGTGCTCTATCGTGCCGCGGGCATTCGCAGAAGAGGCACCTCCGGTTGCGGAAACCTCGGGATCCGACTGCAGCTCCAGAACGGATCCCGTCCATAACCGGAGGTACCACTGTACTGCGAAAAACTGCATTCACATTAGAAAATAGTTTTACTGTGTGTCAAATAAACCACTGTGCACAATAACAAGGTACAATGAAAGGACTTTTATTTGCACATTTCAATTACATTTGGATGTGTTTTAACCGCAGGACAGCTGAAATCCGGAATCCAATCTTTTCTATTTTTTTTACACTGATCATTTCTGAAAAGTCATGCATTTTTACATTCATATCAATTTACAACCTCCAGAGAAATCTTCCAAGGCATGAAGGAATTTTGAAGCAAAAATGCACACAAGATCACATGTAACAAAATGAGCTTCAAAATAACTTGGGTTGTTCATTCTGTAGAGAACATGAGGAGGCGAGAAGCAGCCCTCCACCCCATCCCTTGAAGTCACTATCATGTCAGAGCTGTCTCTTGCATTTATCCTAATAAACACAGTCCATATCAGAGAAATACAAGTCTGAACGGCATTGCTTCTTGTGTTCAAGCTGTATACAGTATTTCACGAAGTTACAGGATAGGATCACACCACAGCAACCATAATAAATGGCTCAAAAGGTTAACACTATTACTACGTGAGAAATGTTATAGAGCTACTCCTACCACTGAATTCAGAGAGAATTAGGAGAGCCTGCAAAAAGGAAGAAGGGGAGTAAAAGGTTAATAACTCTTCGTTCTCCCAGGCCTGCCAAAGATACCACTCTCCTGTACGGGTAAGGAAGGCATATAAGTGGAATGGTTAAATCATATATCCCCCCGTTTTCTGCAATGAACATTGTTCCTAAAAAGAAGGAAACCTGTAAAGAAAAAGATTAGTTGCACCTCGGAAGCAGCTAAAGCACCTGCAAACATGAAAATGATATTTTAATATCAGTAGTGGCCCCTGCCCTGTAGAACGCCCTCCCATCAGATGTCAGGGAAATAAACAACTATCTGACTTTTAGAAGACATCTGAAGGCAGCCCTGTTTAGGGAAGTTTTTAATGTTTGATGTTTTATCGTGTTTTTAATATTCTGTTGGGAGCCGCCCAGAGTTGCTGGGGAAACCCAGCCAGATGGGTGGGGTATAAATAATAAATATAATAATAATAATTATTATTATTATTCAAAGGGATGTGGAAACGCCTCTTTTCCATCTATTGCTACAAAGTGCCTTGTTAGTGAATTGGCCAAATGGATTCAAAAATAGTGGCTCAGCAATGGCTGGAGGGGCCTGAGAATCTTGTGCTTGGGGTTCCTGAAGCCAAGAGGACTCTTGGGGTTCAATGAAGTTCACTTCCATGGCAGAGGAAGGCCCAAAGATGGGGATCCTCCAGAGCGGAGAACCTGTGGGCCCTGCAGATGTTGTTGCACTACAGCTCCAATCAACCCTGACCAGAATCCATGTTTGTTGGGGCTGATGGGAGCTGGACTCCAAGAACTGGGGCCAATAGTTCCCCAGCAGTGCCCTAAGCAGAGAGCAGAACACCGCTGGCCCTTCTCCAATTTAAGCTTTTGATTTAGGTGGAGTTCTATTTGTTCCGTATGTTGCAAGCTGGGTGTGGAATGCCTCTCCTGTTCTCCTTGCAAAAGGCAATGTGCAAGGCTGCCATGTTGGAAACAGGAATACCAACCAACAGGCACAATACTTCAACATGAGGCGTAGGAGAACCTTTGTCTTGAGCTGAATGGTATGGCTATAGGATAGTCATAGCAACTGGCAGGGGTCTGTGTGTGTGTGTGTCAGGAGAATTACACTGACACCTTCCCGAATCACTCCACACCCTGTGCTCTCACACAAGCAGGTGTTCCAAGAACTTAAATAAGTTTCTTGGATCTGCAATGGTCCAGGAGGAGGAAAACTAATTGTGTTCAACTTATTGGCCACCTAACGAGGAAGAAGAGCCGTGGAACTAGACGACAGCAAAGAGGGATGTAGTTATCTTCTTAAGTAGCTATATGGGAACGTAGTAAATCAGCGTTGGACA
Source organism: Zootoca vivipara (assembly GCF_963506605.1). Lineage (NCBI taxonomy): Eukaryota > Metazoa > Chordata > Lepidosauria > Squamata > Lacertidae > Zootoca > Zootoca vivipara. The sequence goes on from NC_083287.1 coordinate 47,490,293, forward strand.
GTGGAATGTCATGGCCCAAAAGGATGACACCCTCCTTTTAAAATTTTTCTGTAGTTTAACATATTTTTTATTAAAGAGTTCTTGGTTTACAAAAGTATGTGCAATGTCTCTTTTTTCAAGTTACATTTTCTACATTTGAGATGACACCCCCTTATGAGATTTAGCTAACTGGATGGCCTTGGGCACATGTCTAATATTTCCAAATGTTATATTTAAGGTGCTACAAGCCTCTTTGTTACTTTCTACAGCAGATTAACACTACTACCTCTGTGGAAATAGCCTCACAAAGGCCGCTTTATTGCTTGGGGTATTATTATTGAGGGTCAATGAGTTAAGAACTATAAAGCATTTTGTGAATTGGAATTGAAAAGTGCTACAGTATAAAAAGTCAACCCAGGCATGGACCAAAATCTAAACTATTATAATGTTTTTTAAAAAGCTTAAGACAGCATAAGATACATTAGCCCAAAGGTTTGCTGTGAATGAAAAGTGTTTAATGCATCAGTTGTATCTGTAAAAAGAAATATATTTATTTCCAGGTCAAGCTCGGGGGTGGGGGGCAGGAATCAACTCCCCAGTGCCCTATCCCTGTGAAGAAAGTAATCTGGTTATTTAAAACAAAAGTTGTATTTATTTGTAGTTACGCAGAAATCAGAGAAAGAAAAATTGCTACGCCAGAGTTAAGAGGCACAAATAATCAGATAAATCTGATACAATTTAAGAGTTAACAGATAAATATGATACAATTTGAGAGTTAACAGTGATCCTCACCGAATGAACAGATAACATTCCTACTTTAACTCATTATTAAAAAAAACCCTGCTAGATGCTCCATTTAATTGGGTTTTATGGATTTAGCTTCCCAGTTTGTCAGTATGTGCTAATAACCTCTAACAATGACCTTCTGAAAAACCAGCAAGTGTTCACAGGTTGCCTTCTTTTTATCGGATCTACATCCAACCCACTGAGGAAGAGAGGCAATTCATTATTATTGTTATTTCTTTAAAAAGTTGACCTTCTACACAAAACTTTCGTGTAACATGAAAAGTGACACTTCTCCCAAAGGTGAGCATGGAATAAACCCGCTGAATATCCCCCACCCCAAGGAAAATTCTCCCCAAACAGAAGTATAAATACCAGAAGCTGGTATACATGAGATTCAATGTGAATCAGTGGTATGTAAATAAGCCCTCCAGGCTTATACAGGTAGCTAAACGAGCTCGTTTTTTTTTAAAAAAAGATTAAATAGGTTATTAAAAAAACCTTACGTAAAATCCTTAGGATTTAATACTACTGCAATAATCCTCTTACAGTATTGGGATTATAAATCCATCCTGATATATAAAGAGCGACGCTAACGTGACATTCCACAGGTAAGCCCTCAACAAGTCAGGAGTCTAGAGGTACCCTATGGCTTAAAAACCTAATTGTAACCCTCGGTTGTCTCTTAAAGCAATCTTCATTTTGTCCAAAATTGCTGCTGCAAAATAAAGCTAAGAAGACAGTAAGACAGGTTATATAAGCAAGTGATCAAAGAAAGACACAAGAAAGGGTTGCCCATCAGTGAGGTACGAGAGGCCAGTAACTTAAAAGACTTTGCGTAAGAGCTCATGTAATGGAAGGCCAATGGAACAGGGCAATACGGGCGTCTCCCCACTTATGCTCATCGGACTCACGTGCGACTGGGTATATGCGCAACACTGGGAAATAAGAAACTAAACTGATTTAAACTGGAAAAAAGGCGCAGAAGCTGCCCCCAAAGACAGTGGAAACTGCAAAAATGGCGCACAAAGAGTGGGGAAAACAGCTAGCTATTCCAGGAGCCTTTGCGCTGACCTTTGAGGCCTGTGGGGAGTTGGAATTTGAGAAAGGACGGAGCGACTGTGGTAGGGTTTGCAGGTCTTTGGCAGAGTTTTCGCTATGTGCTGCTGGTTTTCTAAAGGGGTTTCCAGAGGTTTAGAGGATGTTTACAGGCTTTATAGGTGGTGTTCCCCCCCCCCCAACCATACACGATTTCACATATACACACAGTACCTGGGGACGTAACCCCTGCATTAAGTGGGGAGACGCCTGTATAACATCCATGGGACTATGAACCTACCCAGGAAAGACGAGGGTTAAGGAAGCACATCTCATTCCCTTTCCACATGCTAGCGAAAAGATTCTTGGGAAGTGCTGGCAAGTTACAAGGTTCTCCAGATGAAGAATATAATGGTGGAATTTGGAAAGGAAGCGTAGCAAAAAAATAATGACGCTAAAGTATTTAGTACTGAGCTAGTATCTAAAGTGTACCCCATGGGTCTACTGACTGCCATCTGATGCCAGCTAAAAATGTCAGGCTAGATCTTTGGGAAACTGGCTGTCAATGCTGTTTAAGTTGCAGCTAAAAGCCACAAGTAAAATGTGGTGAAACTAGAAAGAGCAAGTTTTCAGTATCAATTCTTACCGGGAAAATTATCACCACAAGGTGACATTAATTCTTCATTTCTTTAGCGTTGGCCGCTTTGGGTACATGTTCCCATGGTAATGACACATAGTACCATGAAAGATCAGCTGCAAACAATGTGCTCCCTCCTGATTTCCCCATGTGGGGCTCATGATAGGAACAACCAACCAACAAAGAATGAAGGGGAAATGTCATCTCATGCCAACATTTCTCCATATAAATGATCATATAAACTCACCCTAATTCTCTTCATTAGTGATTGAGACTTGCCATATCTTTTGTGGTATTATACCACCAAGGGCAAGGATTGGGACCCTGGGGCCTGCCAGATGTTGTTTGACTCCAACTCCCATTGGCCTCAGCCAGCATGGCTAATGGTGAGGGATGATGGGAGTTGTAGTCCAGCAACATATGGAGAAACAAAGATTCCTCATCTCTGACCAAGGGAATGGAAGTCAGAGGCAAGTTATTCCTCCTCCTTCTTTTTGGTCCGTGGGACATTAGAACTATTCAAAAAATCTATTGTGATGTGGGTTGTAGATCGCAGAAACATATATTTTATATATTGTTCCCTAGCTAATGAAACTTTGTTTAGCCTCTATAGTTCAAGGTCCTAGCACTAGGGGGGGGGGGGGCGCTATTTATAAACTCACTTAAGTTGAGCACCTCTCCTTTATGCTCAACATTATAACAAAAACTCTTTTGATAGTTTGAAGGCGTGTTAAACCACAATACTGATACAGGGAGGATTGGTGCGAGTTCCCATGACTCGTCTGCATCATGAGAATGAAGTAAACAACCTCCATTTCACAGTCTTGATAGAAACACTATTATCCAGCAGGTAAATATATTTCATAAATTAAGGTTACCAAACCTAAAAAGCTCCCTTGCCCAAATTAAAAACACACAAACCCCTATAAAAATGACAGATACTCTATTTCCCATTTAGCTTATTTGCCGTATTGTTCATTGCTATAAAACCATAATTTCTATTCCTGTATTACATGTAAGTTGGCTGCACCTTTTTGCTAAAAAGGACATGAGTTGAAGTATACAAGGAAATGTTGCAAACTTAAGTGAAAAGAAAAAAAACGAGGGGGAAAAAATATTCCACTGATCGTATTCACTGGCTAAATATCCATTCCAGGTTTCTGAAAGTTTATGGACAAATAATACACAGGTCAGGATATATGTATTGACTTACTAGCATCTTTATAAAAAAAAGTTGAAGAGTTACACCAAAAAAAGAACATTTATGGAACTTCTTCCACTCAACTTCAATAAGACAACAACACTCCCGGCCCACCAAATAAGCTTTGATGTGGCTGAATTTGCAAGCGCAGGAAGAGCTTCATTTACAATTTGTTTAAAAGTCCCTTATTTACATAATACATTAAATGCAATTGTTGCATTTCACATCTTATTTCAAATGCATGATACAGAAAGAACAAGATAATGGTTGCAACAGATCTTCTACAAAAAAAAACTGGGGAAACTTTGTACAAAGGGCAGGGCCTCCTGTTCTTAACTGTGATTTTGCTTTTGTGGATAGCACGTCAAAAAACAGAAAAGGAAAGGGGGAAAAAAGAAAAGAAAAGCCACACTGTGATCCTGCCAATACATCTGGTTCCAAGTGAGCATTAACCAATCTAGATATATTATTATACAGTACTATCTTAATGATAATTCAACCCAGAGGCTGGGTGCCTGCCACCCAGATCACAGGTTTTCCGCTGCTAGGGGAAAGAATTGCACGCGTCTCCCTCTTTCTAAAACCAAACAGGAACATTCCTGTGTTGAAATGCTGTGTGCGCGTACGTACACACACACACACACACACACACACACACACACACAGCATACACAGCCTGTAACAGATGAGGTCAGACAAATGTGTCTACACTTTACTCAGACAAAAGCACAAACCACATTAAATGCCATACCACAGTCTATTTCCCATGGACAGAGAGGTCTGAAACCTGTAAACAGTCGAAGAACAACAAAACCTCAGAATTCCCTTAAGCGCAAGTCCCACTGACACCAGCAGATCTGAACTGTAAGCTTGCTCCTTAGGCACCATGAAATCCGCACATATACAAAGCCAAACCAACGAAGTCTTGCTCACTACAGAGCTCGGCTCATTAAAGTTGCCCACATTCCATGCAGTTCAACCATCACCTTGACTATTATTCGTTACTGAGAAGCTGTAGCTGCACAGTGCAATGAAGATCCAAGCTTTGTGAATAGTTTTTAAATCATCCCTAAAAGGCAGGCTTAGCATCTGCACAAGGACCAGCGCTGACTTGGGAGGTAAGTACAGACCGTTCAGTTATGAACAATGCTTGATACTTGTAAACCTTTGAAGGGCTCTTGAGCAGAGGGGAACTAAGCCATCCATCATGAACTAAGACTAAGAAGCAAAAATGAAAAGCATAAGACAGGAAAGGACAACAAAACTCACCCCCACAGCATGGCTCTATGGAGCAGGAGGGTGCTTACTAGCTAGTCATTAAAAACACAATTAAAATGATCAAACTTTTACTACTACAGCACCCTAATTAAGCTACTCCTGCAATATTTCCAGAGGGGAAAGAAAGCAATTTTGCCTTTAAACGACATGACAATATTTATAGCTTAATTGCTTCATCTTAATTCGGAATTCAGTTTTTATAACCCTACCTGTATATATAGAGTTTGGTTTTTTTAAAAACAAACCATTCATAATTTCACATAAAATGCAAGCCTTAAATAATATTTTTAAATGGTAATTCTTTCTCCTGCTCTAACGTTTTTATTCTAGCCAACACGCACGCACGCACGCACGCACACACACACACAAAATGCTTGTAGTTGCTTTCTAATTACAGATTATTATCTGTAATTTTGCCATTCCGGCAGTTGCCTAATATATTAGCACTGAAAAATATTTCTAAAATTAAGGAAGCTCTCTCTCTCTCCCCAAACGATATCTGGGTACAAAGGAGCTTTCGGTAACAAAAAGATCCCTTCCTTTGGAAGAAACAAGCAGGATACAATGCAAAGCTTTACTTCCTACATAAAACACAGTTTCCTTGAAGTCTGCACATAATTTTTAGACCATCCTGGCATCCCATGGAATAAAAAGTCTTTGTAAGTTCAGCTTGTACAATTTGACAGCCTCTGCCATTATGCAGTCTTTGCTGAAAATTATTATACCAAGAAAATCTCAAGGAAAGATGCTAATCAAAATAATGGTACTATTCGTAACAACCTGCCAGGAATTAATCTTGTTTCATTGAATACTACTACTAGTGTTACTGTATATTGAATGTAAACATGTACAGGTTCCCACCCCCACCCTGACATCCTGCAATCGCCTTTGAAGGCAATCTAAGATATAATAAAAGAATGCTAATAGCCCTGCCTTTCAGATACTCTGGGAAGGAGAGACTTGTTAAGCCAGGAGAAGAAAAGAGGAAGGTTATTCCTACAAGGTGATGTTGGGAAAGGGAAAAGGTTGAGAGCATGCACAGTACTTCATATTGTTGGCTTCACCTCACTGGGAATAAGAACTTTCAAGAATGAACTCTTGGAAAAATACCAACAAATTACACAGCCCCTGTTTTATTCTATCTACTTAGCTAAAAAAAAATTCAGATAGGTATGGACACCATCTCATTCCAACACCCCACATTGGAAGATAAGAGCAACCATTATCAAATATTCTTTGCTATGAAGAAGCATAAATTTTTTCAAAGTTAGTGTTCTTTCAATCTGAGTCACTGTGATCACATAGTACATTTCTTGAAAAAAACACCCGTGTACACACATTTGTGCACAAGGACACGAGACCTATAGCTCCATGTGTCGACACGGTAAAAGAAAGCCAATACAAAACTCTCCATTTCTGGATCCTTGTTAACTCTAGCTTCCACTGCAGTAAAGCTGCTGCTGTCTGTAGTGTCATAGAGTAGTCTGAAGTTTCAGGGGGGCACTGCAAAGCTGGCATGGGAGATCACGAGGAGATCCTGCCTTGCGACTTCCTTCAAAGGAAGCTACACGTAGAAGAACAGACCTGTTGCGTTCAGCAGGTCACTCCACTATCAGTGCCACGTTGATGTGCGACAAATCTATCATATGCCTAAGAAGAAGGTCAACAGACAATGGTCAAGGAACACGTTTTCTACAAAGAGCACAATAGCTTATACCATTAAGTGAAACTAAGGAACCTTACTTTCTGCACATTTTTATCACAAGTCCAAGACATGTTTCAAACATAACCATGTCAGTCTAATAATGCATGGTTTACTGAATGACATGCAAGCCAGGTCCTCCCTCCTTGCCCCCCATTTAGGCGCCTGACTTCAGGGCTTGTTAATCAAGTTTCCTGTGACATCCAAATAGGGAAAGTGTGGTTTAAGTGCTGCTTGCACTATAGGTTTCCAGGCCAGACATCATGGGAAACTGGTTTAGCTGTGTGGAAGGCCCACAAAGAGGAGAAGAAACAGGGGATTAAATATTTGTGTATGATCATAAATGTAACATTAGAACAGCCCTACTGGATCAGACTAAAGACTTACCTAATTCAGTATCTTGCGTCTCTCAATGGCCTGTTGGAAGTCCCAAAGGAGGACATGGCTTAAGAGAAACAATTCTCATCTCTTTAAGAAGACAAAAGGCTCTTGTATAGTGACAGGTAGGTAGCCGTGTTGGTCTGACGTAGTCGAAACAAAATAAAAAAATTCCTTCCAGCAGCACCTTAAAGACCAACTAAGTTTTTATTTTGGTATGAGCTTTCGTGTGCATGCACACTTCTTCAGATACCTTATCTTCAGATACTTATTCTTCAGATACTTATCTGAAGAAGTGTGCATGCACACGAAAGCTCATACCAAAATAAAAACTTAGTTGGTCTTTAAGGTGCTGCTGGAAGGAATTTTTTTATATCTTGTATAGTGGTTTGAGTAGAATGCGTCTAGGATATTTTAGATATGACAAAATTAGAATTAGAATTAATATTTACCTGTGAAACTTCTGTTGAAATTTCAAAGCATCAGAGGGCTCTTTAAATTTTGCTATGGCCTTCCGCTGTTGAGGAAGCATCTGTAAACTCTATGGAAGACAAGAAGAGAACCACCTTATATTGCTTGCCTTTTAAAAGAACATCAGAGCTTTGAGTTATTTCTCTTCTCTACAAGGTGGAATCAGGCTGCTGCAGAGAATCAGAACATCATGGCTGGAATCTCACCACCATTGCCTCCAGCCTCTGCAACTTGTAAGCCAACAAGCTCACCAGCCATGCACTCTCGGGCTTGCTGGTTGATTGAGAAATCCCATCCCTTATTCCTCTGGCCTGCCCCCAGCAGTACTAACATGCAGCAAAAATAGGCAATTTATTGAGGCCTTTTGGCCTGAATGATCATATAAAGCAGGGGTAGATATGTCAAAGGCACTGGTAGTCTCTAAAAATCTGATGCTGGAACTTAAGACCAGAGTCCCAACAAGAGCATGTTTGCACATACCCAGATTTCTTGCACATACATACGCAACAGCTTCTCATGCTAAGTTTAAAGGGTGTTCCTGAAGTTGTCCTGAATTTTGGTGACCTGTTGTGTTGCACAGGGCACTTGCAAAGAGGCAACTTTGGAAACCTTTGGATGCGGGTCTAAGGAATTGTACATTTTATGAGCTTTGCCCAGACTTGGATTCTAATCATTTGAAATACTTATGCAGTCTCTATATAAAGCCACCCTCAATCAAGCTTCTGGGATGGGGAGGGGACAGCTGTTTCAGAGAGAATCAGGGTAGATTCACACTATCCTACCCCAAACTTGCAGAACCAGTTTAAATATATTATATAAAAACAATAAAATCAATGAATATAAAACAAACAAGGCCCAACAGTAACATTTTATCTTCTGTTCTTGAAATGAATAAACATACAGTTCTCCCCAAAGATGGACAGTTGGTGGCTTCCTTCAATGAACCTAAACTCTGTGGGTTTATTTAGGTGTTATGAGAATAGCCCTGATTCTGTGGTACCAAATCAAAAAGTGGCTGGAAATTTTTGTGGTGTGACAGATACAGTAATCCAAGTGCATCCCAAATCTGTGAATGGCTGTATTTAGAGTAGGCTGGATCTAAATACAGGTACTAACCCCTCTCCTTTACAATAGAGTAAACAGGCTTAAGAAACCTCACATTTTCCCAAACTGGAGAAACACAGATACACCATAGCGGAGGTTCAATTTTGGTTGAACCCCTACACCAGAGGTTTCCAAACTGTGTGTTGCGACACTTTAATGCAGGCATCCCCAAACTGCGGCCCTCCAGATGTTTTGGCCTACAACTCCCATGATCCCTAGCTAACAGGACCAGTGGCCGGGGAAGATGGGATTTGTAGTCCAAAACATCTGGAGGGCCGAAGTTTGGGGATGCCTGCTTTAATGTGTCACCTGCAGTGTGTAGGTGTGTCGTGCAAACGCTCCCCGTGCTCCTCCCAGGACTGGAAAGGGGTTAGTTTAACCTCCAGTTTTGCTAGTAAAACTGAATTACCGTGTCGCGAAATGATGCAGGTCTAAAAAATGTGTCACCAACATGAAAAGTTTGGAAAGCTCCGCCCTACACCACAGAATAATTAGCCTTATAATTAATCCTCCGCTACTCAAATCATTCTAGACACCAGCTCTCCATCTTTCTGTGGAAAGTCGAAAGAGAGCTACTGCAGAATTCTGCTAGTTTTGAAATCTGAACTATCCATCTTGTAAGAATAGTCCTGTTTTCAGAAGGCTACTTGTAGGTCCTCCTAATTATTATTATATTGTAAGTAGCAGACACAATACTGCTTGCATTAGTCCTATGTCTTTGGAGGATGCACAATGCCACTGTTTCAACCTTTTCCTTTGCTAATTTCAAGTTCTCAGAGGACACTGACAACCCATCAAAGTGAGGTAACCAATGGCTGCTTAGTTAACATGTTTAGAAGCAGGCTAGTTGAACCCAAGACCAATTACTATAAGTACAGTTTCTTTGCTATGGACTTAAAACAGAGAGTGTACACCCTGGCTTTAATACACAATGGCCAAAGCTGGACTACAAAAGGGGGGGGGGAGGCAGAAATCTTTAACATCTCTAACACCCATCTTGAATACCAGTCTGGAAAGCAGCTATTTATTAACAGGACTACCAGCCATCAGTTGATTACAAGTTTATTACAAGAACCAAACTATGACTCATAAAGTATCAGCAAAAAACTTACTTAAGTATTTGCATTTAAAAATAACTACCCTTTTTTTTTAAAAAAAATCAGGGCTTACAGAAATTATTACAGAAATATTCTGTACAGAAACACATTTGTTCCTTCAAATGGTGTGATTAATCATTGAGCATAATTTCTCTTTGCTACTCAGAAATAATGAGGAATACTGGGCTAATGAAATTCCACTTTCAATTAACTTTCTTTGAAGTGGGCTTACACCCATCAAAATCAAGTAAGCAATTATTTGTCAGGCCCCAAGACTAGTTGCAAATGTTCTACACATCCATGTAAAAGTAGATTTACAGGATTACTTTATGAAATAGCACACTGCAACTTGGTGTTTGAATGATCAGCTGGCCACTTGAATATTTGAAAACCACCACCACATTTCTAATATCATGTGAAATAATCTTGCATGTCCATTTATTGTTAAATAATGGTAGACAAACAGGGATGAAAACAATGGCTTTAGACATTCTAGTATTCAAACGACAATTCAGGAAAACAGTGCAGCATACAACCAGTTAGACATATTAAATAAAAACAATTGAATTTGCTTCTGTTCTTTTGTACAGAAAAGTGTCAAGAAAACTAGCTGAAGGCAATTGTTTTGGTAATGTGTGAATTTTGCACTGCTATCTTTAAACAAGTTCTGAACAATGACTATGTTCAGGTGTAACAATAAACCATAACATAACATGACATACATTGACTGCTTCCCTCATCCCTCTTTCATTTGCAACTAACCAAGGTTTGTGCTATGTCCAAATTGGGAACTGTGATTAGTTTTAAATGCAGCTTATCTGAACAAGCCAGGATTTTGAACCACAGTTTGGAAGTTGAATTGTTTCGTAAAACCATGGTTAAACAAACCACAGTTCTGTTCTGAACATAACAATAAACTGCAGGTACTGGAAAATGGAAGGAAATGCTTCCAATCTCCTCACAGCCACCTTGCTGAAGGAGAAGGGATTGCATGAGAACCGTTCATGTGGCAATAAACCATAGTTTAGTGTTATGTCAAAACACATCCATTCTTTCAAAATATGCATTTCTGCTGAGTTCAGAGAGCAAGTGACAGCATTATGGAGTGAAAGGAAACCAGTCAATTAGTTGTTCATTTTGCAACACCGTTATCTGAAATATCTGCTCCCAATGGGCAAAATTCCTACAGGATAAACTGATGTTCCAGAAGGTGAATGACATGTAAAGATATTTCAGTTCACACTGCAGCTATATCAACTTCTAAAGCTCCTCCGAAACGGTTCTAACAGCTCTTCCTGGTGCTGGCTACGGAGTGCTTGTTTTAACTCTTAACATGATACAGAAATGTTTATTTCCCCCATTGCAAGTAACCTGTAAATTGGTCCTGAGAGACAAGGTGTGTTTTTGTTATTTTACACAACCAACACTCATTTCTACCTGAACACTTCTGGAATGAATACAAGTTTCTTTATGAACCCATTCATAAACAAATGACCACACATTTTCATGGGAATCAAAAACATGGAAATCACTATCCAGAATGAGTGTCTGAAAAGAACATGTAATCTGTGAGCTAAATACATATCATAAGAAAAATTAAAAAATTAAACACCAATACCAGCAGTATCCATTGGTCTTCATAGATAAATGAAAAATGCCTTTCATCTTATTGTGATTTTTTAAAAGCTCTTAAGTAATAAATTTAACAAAGGCCAACAAAGCTTCAACTTTATATCTGAATAAGGCTTCTGAAGCTTGCCATGAAACCTCACAGTTTAATGAACACAAAACAAACTGAAACCTACTTTTTAAAAAACTCTTAAACACCCACTTTAGCTTAGCAACTCTGGTAGAGGGGTTCTCTTAACATCCTTATAAAATGTATTGATGATCCTTGTTTTACTTTATGTAACAAAAAATAGACTGCAGCTTAAACACTGCAACAAAGGGCATTAGCTTATTCTTATTTAAATGAATACTTTTATAGCAAACACTGTTTAATCTTAAAGTTTTACAACAGGAACCTGAGTAAACAAAGTTGTGGTGTTCGGCATCGTGACTTAAGCTGGGCAGGAAATCTCAGCAATAACTTGTGGAAAACAGATCGTGGGGGGCAAAAGATCTTTCCTCAAGTCTGCGCTCTCTCATCCCCTTACCCTTTCCCCCCCAGGTACGTGCCCCATATTTACCAGCAGGAACACTATTCAGTCTGCTAGGTCATTTCCCCATCGCCAACATATAACTAGATGAATGAAATTCTTTGTAAAGTCAATGCTCGCCACTGGACACTGAGTTAAAGAACATGCTTACAAAAACAGAAACCATTTGCATTTAGTCAAAGTATCTAGGTTAGGATTTTGTCTCCCACAGAACAGTCACTTATGGTGGATAATTCCTTCTTCTCCCTGAAGGGAATGGCATGCTTAAAGGTCCACATAAGTCAACAGGAGGGACAAGTAACCATAGGAGGTCATTTCCCCGTCAACGACATGCAGCAATTCCTCCTGTGTCAACTGGTGCTCTCCTGAAACTTCTTCGGCCCTGCTGCTAATAACTGATTCTCACAACCAAGTTAGGTGTCTCTCTCTCAACTACCGCAGGACATCCTCCCAATGCTTTAGCCTCCAGCCTCCTGTGACAGCCAATTGAGGGGGGAAAGAAGAAGCTATATTTAGCTGTTGCGCCATTTTTCAAGTCAACATTCTATATAAAACTCTCTGTGCAGACAGAGCTGGTAATATTATGGATTAAACCAGGGGTGAAGAATCTCCAATTGGGGCAGGCCAAATGCGGTGGTCAAACCTATCTGGCCACTGGGGCTGTCCTCCAATGCACTGCATTAATTCATAGTCAACCCAGGGCCACTTTGCACAAAACCACCCCAAAATGAGAGAGCCAAGCTGAGTGTACAGTGGCACATGTTTTGAGTGCCTGGGTTCTCAGGAGAGGGAAAGATAAGTCCTAGCCTTGGGGCTGCTGGAGGGCATGGGGAGCCAAGTATGTAAGCTGGCCATCCCACTCAACTCTGGATCTGTTTTGTTCAACTATGGTATCCAAACACTTTCAGGGGAGCTGCCAGTAAATTTTCACTTTGGGCTCCGTGCCTGTTCCAACTCATGATCCTTGCACCATACTGCCCATTGTGTTAATTATTTGGCGTTTTTAATTAACTTTGCCAAGTTTCTCAATGACATTAGCTAACAAGACTTAGAATGGTTTCCAAGTCACAGGCTGAAGTGTTTAGTGTAAAGCTCATTCACTGTTAAGTGAACATTTGATTCCTTCCACAGATTCTCTCTCATTTACCTCTTGCTGCCTGAAGAAACATTCTCTTTCCTAGGCATTTTGAGCTTTGTTTTAAACAGTGCAACTTGCACAAACAATGTTTATTTTCTTTATTTTAACTCAAGTCTCCTTGTGATTTAAAACAGGGGTCAGCAAACTACGGTCCGCAAGCCTGATCTGGCCCAATTGCCCTCAGGATCCTGCCCACGGACGTTCTGTGGATCAGCATTTGTTTTATTTTTTTCCGTTAATTTTTCCCCAGCGCCATTTCCCTCCCACCCCCTCACACACCACGGCGCCTCCTCCCTCCCTCCTCCTGGCTTCTCCCCATCCTTCTCCCTGCCCTGTGTAGTGGAGGAAGGGGGCTGGGCTCAGCACCATTTTGGGCAGTGCCTCTCCAGAGCCAGCCAGCCCTTTTGGGCTGCTCGTCCCTCTGCCACTGACAGCCTCTACTGCTCGCAAGGGCAGGCACAGGAGCCGCAGTTGGCAGAGCGCAGCGCAGCGCAGCGCAGCGCAGCACAGCACCTTCCAACTGCAGCTCCTGTGCCTGCCCTTGCGAGTGGCAGAGGCCGGTGGCAGCAGCGAGATGAGCAACCCAAAAGCAGCCCTCGCAGGGGCAGGCACAGGAGCCGCGGTTGGGAAAGCATAGCGCCGATGTCAGCAGCATAGGTAGGCAGGGGAAGGGGAGGGGCTGGGGAAGAGAGAGAAGCCCCCCTCCGCCATGTGTGCTCACATGCCCGGTCTGGCCCACCACAAGGTCTGGGAGACAGTGAACGGGCCCCCTCCAAAAAAGCTTGCTGACCTCTGACTTAAAGGAAGAGTATACCATATCAATTTCTTTTTAACACTCATTTATTACTTTCTTTTCCAGGAGACTCTGCTGTGAGTTCCTGTGGTCATAAGCCTGACAAATTCAAAAAGGAAAATTAGCAATGTTTTGAGAAAAATGCTTTGTTTTGGATGATGAAGAAATTAAGATAAAGTTCTTTTCCCAAGTAACTTGACCCAACTATTAGCTAATAACTTACTGTACCAGCGTCTGCTTTGGGGCTTCCAAATACAGGTGCTAGGAAAACATATAAAATGGAGTTAAGTCTGCATAGCTTGGTTACATTATTATAGACTGTTCAAATTCCACTTGTGGAATACTGTACAAGAAGCATCATTTTAACCTTCAAACACTAACCAAAATAGTTGTTCTTCTAACATTCCACAGAATACAGAGATGTATATGTATGTATGGTATATGTATGTATTATATATATATATATATATATATATATATATATATATATATATATATATATGGACAGCACTGTGTTTCAAAATGACTTCACAAGAGTTACAGGTGTTGGTTTCAACCACCTGTAAATTGCACACTTCCCTTCAAAGTGTTCTTTCCTAAAGTTTCTTTTCAGCTTTAAGTATTTGTGTGCACCTTTTTAGCAGAAACCTCAATCTATAAAGCCAGTTTCAAACATTCATTCACAAACTAGCACGGCCAACCAACTTTGGCTATCAGCTGCTTGGGGTCATCACGGGCATGGAGCTGGTCAGCCCTATTCTGTTGGCAACCGTCTGCCTCAGGAGACTTTAGGCATAAAGTCAACTAGCTGGAGAGTTGCAGTGCCTGCTGTGGCTATAGAGACCAATGCAGGAGAGACATGTTTTATTGCAGGTGGCACAAATGATATAGGATTGCCTGACCCTGACTGAGAAGGATCCTGCAATGGGCCTGTGAGCAGACCCAGAAATTTCTGCATTGTAAAGTCTTATATCCACAGAATAATGAAGAATATCCTACTGCAGTGTGACAGAATGGAAGGGCAGAGCAATGCAGATAGGAGCTGGCTTGAGTCTCAAAGCAGGCAACACCCATGGTTTCTATGGTTTCCCCTACACCAGCCACACTTGAAGAAGGTTGGTTGTTGGCAGCATGTCTAGTGGGGGGCTGCACTCCAGAAACTATAGTAGGCATCCAGAAAAGGCTGGAGTGGATATCTGGGGAAAGATGCCCCCTGTTAAGCCAAGAAAATTGGTGGCCATATTCTCTCCCCAGTCCTCTGACTGTTAGTCCTGCCCACACCTGCTGTCGCTTTCCACCTTGGTAGATCTACCATTCTTCCAAAGCCCCACTCTGTCCTTTTTTTTAAATAATGATAATAATAATAACAATTTATTAATTTTCAAAAAGCAAAATTTTAAAAAACCACAATATAAAAACAGTATAAAACAAATCAATTATAGCAATCCAGATCATAAATCTTAACTCAGTTGACTACCCTCCACTCCTCCTCTTAGTTCCATTGTATTAGCTTATTCATGCACGTTCCTGGAGCCTTATATTCTTAATAATCCAATCTTGAAACCTTAAAAGCCCCACTCTGTCCTGCTCTTCTGCTGAAGACCAAGAACAAGCTATCGCTTCTCCTCACCCCCAAAAAAGCTTCTGTACAAGAATACAAAACAAAAGTTCCACACACCAAATTATCCCCTGTCATTCTATCATATTCAGGAGCTGATTTCAAAGAAAGGCAGAGGGAGAGTTCTTGTAAGGACTGGAATGGACTTCTGTGGAAGGTTGGATTTTGCTTACTGGTCTTTTGTTCAGGTACTGAATATTTCTGCTGGGCTGAGCACAAACCTTGTGTAGGAGTGGGGCAAAAATACAGAGTCCACCAACACATGGGAATTGTGTTTTTATCTTGTATTTTCATACCATGAACCACCCAGAGATCTGCAGATGAAGGGTGGTATACAAATTTAATTAATTAATTAATTAATTAATTAACTAACTAACAATGCTTTTTTGGGGGGGGGGAGATGAGGCAATCTGTGTTTTAAGTTGGTTCCAGGCAACCTACAAGGGAGCTGGGAACAGTTTTCCCATTTCTAAAAAGTAAGGTGTAAAGAATCAGGTTTGTAGGGATGCCAGGCCACTTGTTGTGTAGCCCCTTTTTCACTTGGGTAGGAGGTGTCAGGCTACACTTCCTCAATGGAGGACAAAAGCACTCTGCATGTAGTCAGAAGCACTTTTTGTATATTCCACTTGGACAGGACCAGCTGGGTCATTTGTGGATTGCACTCTCAACTGCAACCAGTTTACTCCTAGCTCAATGCATTCTGGAAACCAAATGATAAAATGCAGGGCATGCCAAGGCACTCGGCATCATCAGAATTCACCACCCCAAACTTCTGGCCCATCTTAATTCCTGCAATAGACTTATTTATCTGAAGCATTTTTACTAAGCACTTGCACCAAGAAAAGGCTTTCAGGGCGGATATGATACTCCCCACCGTTGAGTTTAGAATCTAGAAGCCACTACCCAAAAGGAAAAAGGATTTGGAGGGAGTAGGGTAAAAAAGTCAAGTACTAGTTTTTAGTTACAAAGTTCGTTAACGACCAACTGGAATGGGAACAGTTAGGAACAGAGGTTGAGAGGCTAACACAGGCATCCCCAAACTTCGGCCCTTCAGATGTTTTGGACTACAATTCCCATCATCCCTGACCACTGGTCCTGTTAGCTAGGGATCATGGGAGTTGTAGGCCAAAACATCTGGAGGGCCGCAGTTTGGGGATGCCTGGGCTAACATAAAGCTGATGTGGAAAGCAGCTATAAAAACATGGCTACACCAACTCAGGATGAAAATCTGTCTCTTTGGCAAAATAGGAAAGGCAGAAACACACAAGAATTTTGTGTGTGTGTGTGTGTGTGTGCAAGTAAAACATGCAGGGACTCTTCACTGTTGCACAGAATACAAAGAAATGGAGACGTCTCCAAAGTAAGGTTATTCATCAGTTCATATGCAATCTTACTCTCATGCCAACCTAAGGTTCCCTACAACATGTGATGATACATCAATTTTGATTCAAAACCATTTTTAATTTACAAGCTGCTCACTATAAAACAAACAATCCTCACATTACCCTATGTGAGCACTAGGTTGTGCCATCACTCTAAGAATGCCAAGTGGGACACACTGAGAAAGGCACAGTCACTTTTTCTCCCCTTTCTCAAGCCACAAGGAGTCACCTTTAATTACATTCTTAAAGCATACCTGTCATGTTAAAAACATCTTTCTCTTTAAACACACTTCAACACAAAGTTTGCAAAAATAACTAAGCCACTTACAAAGAATCAATGATTAACACATCAATCTATGATGGTGCCGTGTATTCTCTACTCTAGCATGTCATATTAAGCAGTACATTATTATTTTTAGGGAGTGAAAGGTGGAATATTTAACATGAAACTGGATCTCCACCTTTACAAAGCTAGTTTTATAACTGTATTATTATTATTCGGGGGGGGGGGGAGAGATATTGTTTCCAAATAATGGAGGAGTGGTTTTCACAAGCATGACACTGCGATAATAATCTGATAATATTCCCTGGCAGTGCGGCTGTAAAGAGCTGTCGGTCTTGAATTCCAGAGATTCATTTGAACGTATAAATGGCCAACAGGTAACTAATGTTTCAGGTCAGAGGAACCTTCCCCAGCCTGGTCACTCCCGGGTATTTGGGCTCCAATTACCATCAGACTCAGCTGATGCTAGTTGGGCTGGTGGGAGGGAGTTGCAGTTCAAAAGGCTTGAAAGTAACCAGTTGGGGAAGACTGGGGTGGAGTTTACTGAGTAAGCCCAACACTGCAACAACAGGCTGCTATGTCAGTACTCATCTTTCAGATTAAGGTGGAGAGGCTCAAGAAATCTTTAAATGGATGGTCCATGAGAACCTACCAATTCACACTAGTAGAAGGGGAACAGTCATATTACCTCAACATTATAAGGAGTTTAGTACACAGCAGAGGATTCTGAGAGTAGTAGCAGATTATTTCCCCTAGGGCAAAACCATGTGATTTGAAAAAAATCTATCCAGACACTTTGCATTATAAACTGCATTGCACTGCATTGATACAGTGCTAAACGAGCAGACACTATGAACCGGTGAACGCATTCATTGGTGTGGGGAACATGTGGCCCCCTAGGTGTTTCTGGACTATAACTTCCATCATTACTGACCGCTGGTGTATGGGAAATCCATCCGGAAGACAAAAATGTATATCGAGGAGTTAGTGATTCTAACATGGTTACCCTTCCTGCCTCTATTCCTTCCCCCTCCCTTACAGCTGTTAAGTTTTTGAAGGTGTGAGAACCTTCTCTGAGGTCCTATTAAGTTGGGAGGAAGTGAAGCCCCCCTCACAGCTGCCTTAATCAGTCTGGGAGGATAGTACTGGGAACCTTCTTTGATGTTGGAAATTATTATTGGAAAGTGAGGCATTGTTTGGGCAGAGTTTTTTTTTGGGGGGGGGAACCTTGTGAAGGACTTATCGGCTGCAGGGCTGTGCAAACTGAGGCTACCTGGCGGAGTCACTTCACTACTTCTTGAGGACTTCCAGATAGAAGTGCATGCCTGGTATGTATATATTGCTTGCTGTTTGGGAATAATATCATCTTCTCACTCACTTGTGTTTTGTATTGCTTCCGAATCTCTTTTAAAAGAACCACATTGCATTTGGCAAGACAGCTGGTCATGTTTGCTGTGCCTGATGGGAGTGGAGTCCAAACAATACCTGGAGGGCCAGAGCTCCCCCATTCTGGTTTTTTTGTCCATACTTTCCTCCATCACAATGCAAACGTGAAAGTCTACTCTCCTAAATACACTTACCTGGGAATAGAACCATTTAATTCACTGAAAAGTGTTTCTGAGTAGACATGCATAGGATCACACTGTAAATTGTGCAAAGTTGTGCAAAGGGCCATAACAAAGCTTATCACAAAAAGAAATAGCTCTATGGATTGATCGTGCTCCCAATGGGTTTCAAAAATATTTTTAAAGGGGAAGCTGTTTGTATTTTGAAATGCATTGTTGGAATCTGTAACTGTGCTGGAGTAAAAGTTATTTTATTATCCCTCCACCAACAACCTTGATGAGGTTTGGGAGAATTTTTCATCTGGCAGCAAAGGAACCTCTATAGGGTTGAGGCAGAAAGTACAAACCATAGCAACTATTAGGGGTGTGAATCTGCCCTATGTACTTCCTGAGGTGTGTACAAGGTGAACAAAGATTATTTGGGTGATGCTTTCACAATCCTGAGGCAGAATGCCATTAACAAGGTATCGGGAGTGGGTGATCACAACTGCAAATTGAAGCATTTTCCATTGCAACAAAATGTGAAGTGTAACGCCTCAGAACTACAGAGCCGGTCCTTTCTATGCAACTATCTTCTGTAAGGAACACTCCTAATCTCCTGGTATCAACTAGGGCTGTTACCTGGGTTTGGCGATTGAGGAAGATGAAGAGAATTTCTCCCCACCCCTCCTGATTTTGGAGGGGTGAAAGCAAAAAACAAAACAAAAACTGTGCTGCTTTTCTTCCCTCCCCCCAAAAATCTGATGATATACCGTATTTTTTGCTCCACAAGATGCACTTTTTTTCCTCCTAAAAAGTAAGAGGAAATCTCTGTGCATTTTTGTTTAGAATGAGCTAAAGGCTAACAAGAGGGAAAGAGAGTGTTGAAAGGACCCACTCAGCAGCTGATTGCAAGAGATCGGGGAGGAAGATAAGGAAGATAGCTCCCTTCCCGCCCCGCCCAGGCCCCTTGCCCAGGCCTCAATTGTTGTCTGCAGAGGGAGGCTGCTTGTTTCCCCAGCGACATGTGACTGGCTGATTAGATTATCTGTCTGGAAACTGTAGAAATGGGTCCCTTTCCTTTCCTTGAGAAGCTGCAGAACTGTGAGTTGAACCCCATAAAAACAGGATTTTCCCCCTTTGGAAGGTAAGCTCAGCACCTTTGAGCTGATCCTCAAAAATGGAGATTTCCCCCTTTGCAAAAAAGCTGCACAACTGTGAGCTGCCCCACCCCCCAAAACGGGCCTTTTTCCATTTGCAAAAAAAGCTGCACAACTTTGAGCTGATCCTCAAAAAAATGGAGCTTTCCCCCTTTGCAAAAGAAGCTTCCGCAAATATTTAATGGGGGGCAAAGGCACCTAGGCCTCTAGGAGTTGGCTGCTATGCCTAGGACAATTCAAGAAAGCAAAATATTTTTTTTTGTTTTTGTTTTTCTCCTCTAAAAACTAGGTGTGTCCTATGGTCAGGTGTGTCCTATGGAGCGAAAAATACGGTAGTGCAACAAAGCAGCTCCTCCTTAAATCCCTTGCTTCCTTGGATGGCCAAGTGGGTAGCTAGCTAGCACATCTTGCTCAGTCCACACACAAAGACAAGGAAGAGGAGAATAAGAAATTGCTGCTCTCCTACACTATACCATAAGGTTGGAAAAACCCTCCTCCTCTATGAAACAGTTCTGAACATACACACCACCACCACCACCACCACCACCACCACCAAATACTGGCCAAATGCTCTGCTCCCAATTCCACTTGCAATTGTGGAAGGCACAACCAAATTCTCCATTCCCCAATCTGACCGGGGGAAGAATTCCTTTCCAGGTAGAGAGTGGGGGGGGATGGAGGGGGAGGGGGGACATTTTTTTCAGTAAAGTGAATTCTGACTTTACTGAAAGCAGGACCCAACTTTCCTGCTCCCCTCATGGCATGTAGGTGAACATCTGATCTTGAAGATCCCTTGCAGGATCATCTTCAGCCCTGCCTGATAAAACTACTTTCTTTAGCAATTTCACTGCTTAGAGGATATACTGCAAATCAAACAACAGGATTTGCCTGGTTTCGGTGTCTACTTCAAGTGGTGGGGAAGTGGTAAAACCTAGGTACCACTTATGATAATGCCACATGTGGGAGTGAGGGAAGAAGTCATATCCAAAAACTTTCTTGTTAATGGTAAATCTTGCTCATGATAAATACAGTCATACCTCGGTTTAAGTACGCTTCGGTTTGAGTACTTTCAGTTTAAGTACTCCGCGGACCCGTCTGGAATGGATTAATCCACTTCCCATTACTTTCAATGGGAAAGTTCGCTTCAGGTTAAGTTCGCCAGGGCCGGCTTACCCATTGGCTCTAGTGGTGTGGGGTACCACGGCGCCTGGGCGCTAAGGGGGCACTGAGGGGCGCCCCAGCAAGTGGGGGAGCTCGGGGAGAGCAGGGAGGTAAGCAAGCGGCGCAGGGGCTCTAGGACCCTGTTCCGCTCTGCAGCGCCAAGGTAATCCCTCACCCCGGCGCTGCGTTTCATTGGTAGAGGTGACGCCACATGGCAGCAGCTCTACCAATGAAATGCAGCACCAGGATCATCCCTGTTGGCGGGAAGGCAGTCAAACTTCCGAGGCCAGGAGCCGCGTGGCCACTGAGGCACCTTGGCTGCTCCTTCCCTCAGCGCCGCCTCATCCTGCAAAGAAGGCCACTCCCTCGCTCCGGGCCTGACGGCGGCGGGGCAACCCTTCCTCCTTGGGTCCTACCCCGCGCTCCTCAAGCGAGGCCCCTGTCGGCTTCGGGATGCGGCGCAGCAGAGATGCAGCAGGGCCAGTTGTCGCGGGTGTCCTGAGCGGGAGGGCCTCTGGCTTTGGCAGCGGCGGCCCTGCTGGTAGCAGCGCTGGGGGCACTGGGCTGGCTGTTCCTCGGGCAACGGGGTCTGCCGGCCTCGGAGCTCGACAAGGCCGGCAGAGTCGCGCTCCCCTCGCAGCAGCCTCCTGAGCTCGCCCGGCGGCTCCTCCGCAGGCGACAAGCCTCCACTGGGTAGGGAAGCAGAGCTGGGCCGGCCCACGCGCCTAGAGCTGAATGCCGCCAAGCAGCGGCACCAGGAGGAGAGCATCCGGAGCCACCAGATCAACATCTACCTCACTGGCACCTTTTCCCTTCCGGAGGTAAGTTCCCGTCCCTGAGAGCTGTGCAGGCCGGAGGGAAGGGGGGGGCAGCGTTTGTTTTTTTTGCGCCAGGGCACTGGATACCCTTAAGACGGCCCTGAAGTTCGCTTCAGGTTAAGTACAGGCTTCCGGAACCAACTGTATACTTAAACCAAGGCACCACTGTACTGGAGTTAGTAAAGCAGCAGAGCCCACCATCAGCCCAAAGATGTGTTATGTAACTCAACACCCTCTTTTCTCTCTTAAAAGACTATTCTCTCTGTACTTTTTGAGGACACAGCATTTTCCTGCTAGCACACTGGACCCTTAGCAAGAGCACCTCTGGAAAAACCATGAAAGGCATTTGTGTGACACTGCATTGAGATGAACGGCACTCTGTGCTTGCTGCATCACAGTTGAGATCATTCTTTTATCTAGAAGCCTTTTCCTTTCAGACACACTGGGTGTGGGGTGTGTGTGGGGGGAAAGGCATCTTTAAATATATGTAATCGACTGCTAAAAGCCTCCTCCTCCTCCCTCCTCCTATCAAAGACATTGAGCTTTGTAAGATGAAAGATTTCTGGCACAAGTAACACAAGCCCAGGGTGATTTACCTGAATAGGTCCTACCGACATCAGCAGGTTTTTCAGTTGGACATCCGTGGTTGATGAAGAAAGCCCTTCAACTGACACAATGCAGGGCTGTGGTTTGCACTCTACCACTCGCAGATTCTGTTTATTTGGCATCAAGCGTCCTCGGCCCATCTGGCCCGCAATGCCTCTGCCTCTCCCGTGCGTAATGACCTGCCAAGAACAAAAGTAAGCTGCATTTTTTGATTTACTTGCTTTCGCCTAACTGAATCTGACAGGTAACGCGCAAGTTAGTAATTCACTTAGAAGGAGATGATGAAAGCGGAGACCGATTAAAAGGTGTCATGTTGCTGTTGGCAAATTTTACACACACAAGCTTGTTCACTGGACTGACAGCCAAACGGTTCAGACTCCCTGCGTGCTATAAATGTGCAAATATGGAGACATGTCAATGTAACAAGGATTTCCTCTCTTGGGGGGAAGCAACAGCACCAGAAAGGTTATGCCACTTTTTCCCTTAAGAGCTTTCATAACTGCCAAACCATCCTGGAAACTGGGGTTTGCCATTGCAGTTTTCATTCACCTCCCTGGCTTTCTGATTTTCAGGGGTGCCGTCAGCCCTCTAAATTCAGAGCTTGCAAAGCTTAGCTAGTCTGCAAGACAAGTCCAATGCTAAGAGAGTAACACCCTGATGCACAAAATGGCAACAAAGTTCTATAGGTTTGCATAGCGGAGGAGCTGAGCTCTCTATTAACATGATGGATGCTCATTGTGGCAAAGATCATGTTAAGTTCACCTTAGAACCACCATACAGATGAAGACAGTTTCAGGTGATAAGAGTCTTTAACACTAAAATGACAATACAAAAAGTTGCAAATACTTGACACGCCAACTCTCTCTTCACTACTTCTCTAGCAGCTGGCATGTTTTAACTGGTTCAGCATCTGAATAACCGTGGGAATTCATTCCTGGCTATTCTTTCAAATAAATTGCAAAGGTGATTTTAATACAAATTGTGAATCCATACCTTCTTTGCCTGATGTATCCCCGGGATGTTTTTCAGCCCCTGGGGAAGTGAGTGGATCTGTGCCAGCTGGTGCTGATGCGGTTGCTGTATTGCTCCTTTTGACAACGTGACCTTCCGCACAGGCTGATGTCTTTGATCCAGGGGCGGCTGGAGCCGGTGATGTGGCACTTCTGAGTGAGAAAAGCCAACGTTCTCACCACCCTGTGGGAAACAACACCACACTGGTTCAGGATCCACAAAATGCAGCACACATTTTCTGCAAAGCTACTACAGCGTTGAGTGTGATTAGTCTGCACAGGCACCATATTCTGCTAAAAACAGAAACTGGCTCAAAATTTTGGGTTATGCTGAGTGGAAACAGAATTATGAAATGGGGAGTAGGCAAAAAGCCGCCGCCGCCGCCACCACCCCGCCCGCCCCCGCATGACGACAGGTTGCTAGCTACAATGGAGAGAGTCTATGCAAATGTTCTTCTATGTGTTTAAATGAATCAAAGCCTAATATATGAGTAGTTGCAGGTAGGTAGTAGCCATGTTGGTCTGCCATAGTCAAAACAAAATAAAGAAATTCTTTCCAGTAGCACCTTAGAGACCAACTAAGTTTGTCATTGGTATGAGCTTTCATGTGCATGGACACTTCTTCAGATACCCTACTGGAAAGAATTTTTTTATTTTGTTCCTAATATATGAGAACATCTAAGCTGTGGCTTGCATGGGTAAAACAGAATCACATCCATATGCCAGATTAGTTTGATGACAGTGGGGGCTGTCTACTGCATGCTCCTTAGGCTATATCCTCTATCTAGGCTTATAGTTGCTTTCTCTGGGTAACACTCAACAATTTTAGGTTCCCAAATGCAGAAAGGGACATTTAAAATTTAAAAGGTAGTTATGATTAAAGGTGCAATGCTGAGGAAAGAAATCATGTTGGCATGTATTTATGGTTCATATAATTCACTTGGGAAATTTAGTAAAAAAATTTGCTGCCAAGTAGACTTGAAATTTAACTCTGCCAAGTAGACTTGAAACTTTTGCTTAGCCTTTCACTTACTTGAGCCTTTGCCAGTATATTAACATGTTTTGTGTAACCTCTGGCAACGACAGTGCCAAGGCTGCATTTGCACAGAACCAGATAGTTCTCATCCTCAACAATTATCTGCTAACAGAGCAAGCCTCAGAACTGAGCCAATAACCAAGTAATACATTAGCACTATTTTGGTAGATTTGCTGATCTTCAAACCTTCAAAGCCAACTTTCATTTTGAATCAAGACCAGTACTTTCAGATGACCTTTAATATATTCTTATTCTTCATATGCAAAGTGATAAACCAAGAACAGGATTAAAGGTAAAGGCAAAGGGACCCCTGACCATTATGTCCAGTCGTGACCCACTCTGGGGGTGCGGCGCTCATCTCGTGTTATTGGCCAAGGGAGCCGGCGTACAGCTTCCAGGTCATGTGGCCATGGAAACGCCATTTACCTTCCAGCTTGGAGCGTTACCTATTTATCTACATGCACTTTGACGTGCTTTTGAACTGCTAGGTTGGCAGGAACTGGGACCGAGCAACGGGAGCTCACCCCATCGCGGGGATTTGAACCACCGACCTTCTGATCAGCAAGCCCTAGGCTCTGTGGTTTAACTCACAGCGCCACCTGCGTCCCACAGCGCCACAGGATTAGGTACAGCTAAAAGGACAAGCGCTCTAGTCACAGTCAATTCTTAAATGGTTGATCTGCAAAATACAGTGGTACCTCGACAACCGAACACTTCGACTTCTGAAGGTTTGACTTCCGAAGTCGACAACCCCGGAAGTCTTTTTGCCGCGCATGCACACAAGCGGCACTTCAACAGCCGAAGACTTCGACTTACGAAGATGGCCGCGGAACGGATCGTCTTTGTAAGTCGAAGTACCACTGTACCAGATCCTACAGATTTAAAATGTGAACAATGGGAAGTCAAGAAACATATTTTCATCCCATTATTATATCAAACAGTATTGTATCACAAGTAATTTGTTACAAAAAGAACATACACACAATCCTTGCCAATTTTCAGTGACGGGTATATGACATTCCTAAACTAAAACTGTTACACTTGCTTAATATTGCACTTATGTGATACAGTGGTACCTTGGTTTACAACCATAGGTCCATTTGTAAACCAAAACAGGTTGTAACCCAAGGCACACTTTCGCCAGTGGGGCCTCCGAAATCTTTTTATTTGTAATCCCCAAAAAAGGTTGCAAACTGGGACACGCACTTCCGGGTTTGACATGTTTGTAATTCAAAACGTGTGCAAACCAAGGTACCACTGCATTAACTTTCTATTGTCATTTGCGACTTGGAAGTCACCTTGAAAGTCCAGCTGGATTGTACAAGAAAGAATATAAAAGAATGAGGTCCAACCACCTCTAGATCAATGGTTTATTTGCAGAAATCTAAACTAATTACCTCCAGAAACTTAAGAGACCATGCATTATTGTAAATACCATGCATTCTTTAATAAGTAAGACCTATGAAGGAGTGCCAGAATTTTGTATGCTGTGCACTCTATCACGGATACCCTGACAGTTTCACAATGAAGATGAGGTTTGTTTGCCACCAATATTACCCAGACAAATTTATTTATAACAAATGCTTCGAGGATGTCCTGATAAAAAACTGCCCCATTGATACTGTCAGAGCTTCTTGCAATTTGACAGATCAAATCTTATTTTAATTCTTAAAACCCCACGAATGAGTGATATCACCAGCAAGCATTCTGTAGTGAGCAAATTGATTAATCCCCTTCTATAGAAATCTCAACTCTTGATTACACCTATCAGGCGTTAAGCAGCATTATTCCAGAGTGACAACACTTGACAAATTCCCCAACCATCTCTCTCAGCCTTTGTGGCCCTTCTAGCTTGTATTAACCCTGATGAAAAATTAATTTTCCTTATCTTTGACTAAAACCCAAAATCCAAATCCGCCAAACTGGCAACTCTTTCTGTAAAGGTATTATGAAAACCTCCAAAAGATTAATTGCATGTCTTCAGGTGACATTAAATTAATTTCTATACTCATGACAGACATTTGATACTCCGTACTGAGAGGACAGATAACATTGTAAGGATACACAGAAGGACAGTAGTGGAGTGTCCCAGGGCAGCCTCTTATGAATTCTCCTTTCGATAAGGCCATACTTCACTGTCATTGGCACTGTTACCGATCTTGCAGCCCATAGACCTCACTGCACAGGTTTCTATTAACGACGACAATGCTGTGTTTATCCATGTAATCTTTTCTAAAGCTAATTCAAAAATCACCCAACAGCGAGGGGGATGTTTGCGCCGGATAAAGCATTTAAAGGAAATAAACTTGGGTCGATTTGTGAAGTGTCACATTGTAGGGACACAGGCAGCAAAAAACTGCTCTGCAGACGTATTTTGTGAAGATGAGTGAAACAGGAAACCTCACACCACAGGACCCTCAAATGCCTGCGTTGAGAGAAAAAGTCCTTTTTCAACAAGAGCCTGTTTAGAAACATTTAAAAACGTCCGTTTTTCAGCCTTTGCACTCTCTCTCTCTCTCTCTCTTTTTACCGAGGGGTAAAATACTCTAAAACCAACTTGTTGAGCAAGTTCATTAGCAACTATATTTACCAATTGGCAGCTCTATAATCAATGGCAACACTGGCATGAGATGGGGCAGTATGCTCAAGTGGATTTGTCTTGTTTAGACATTCAGTTAAATGGGGTACGGAAGATGGAATTTAAAACCGAACGGAAGTTCTGGGTAGAAGTGAAGTTGTACGTCCGCCCTCAATAACTTTGCATATAGCACTGAATTTTGGTCTCCTGTTTGACTGCTTAATTTGCAAAAGGAACTAATCATACAGTGAGTGAAACACTAGGGATTGTTTCCAATTGTGTCCTTCCACTGACAGGAAGTGCTTTTGTCCAGTGAAGGTTTCCATCAGAGGAACAGAGAGGTAAACCATTTCCTTTTATTCCCCCTCTCCCATGCCACTGTGTGCATGCTGTTTCAAAGCTCCCCCATACCCCACAAAAGTCTCTTGAGCAGATTGTTTGGGGGGGGGCATCAGCAAGTATAATCTCCCTTCACAAAGAATTAAAAAGTTTAGAGAGACCGAAGTCTTAGAAACAGACAACACATACTACTTTTACTGCCGGGGCAGGGGGAGGGATTGCAACCTTTTTGTAAACCACTTTGAGAGGGTGAGGTTGCAATCAGTGTATGAATTTTATGAAATAAATAATAAGCAAAGCAAGTTTATATGGGGACATGGTCATGATATCCAATTCCTAAGAGGTCTAAATGCAGAGGGAGACAGCAGCTGTGGCTCAATTCCAGCTTTTTTCTTCTGCCTGCAGCTCTCTGTGCCTCTCTCCTCTCTCCTGCAGCTTTCTTCTTCCTCTGTCCACTTGCCTATGTTGCTTCCCTGCCTGTTTTGGAGCCATCTCCTCTGCTGCAACCATCGCCGGGAAGGCCACCACCACCACCACCAGAGCCAAGCACATATGATTGAACTCGCACAAGTAAAATGCATGTGTGCTGTGGTCGTACTGTATACATAATGGTGGGTAACAACATTCAATTATTTGAATCATAATGACTTTCTGGTTTATTTCTCATGGCGATACCCCTAGAACACCTATGGGGAATTCACTAGCAAGACTCGTGTATTCCATACATTACCTGGGCTCACATACACTCACAATTCTTATTTCCTACAGGATGGCAGAAGCAGGAGGAGATAGAAGCAGGAAAAGATAGTGACTTGTTTTTCTTTTCTATTTTCTGGTAATGTTCACAATAGCACTCAATTTAAGTGTACTACTGGAAATTAATGCTTTGTTGTTGATGTACTTGCGTGCTGTGAGCAACACCATGCACATAAAGCCCAGTGTAGCTCAGGGCACCCACATGAATGCACAAAGGTGCTATACAGAGTGTTTTACACGTGTTCCTGGTATTTCCAGCATAATCATCCATATTTTTTCCTTTCTGAAGAGAATTCATGTATGTGAAAAACATGTCCTTCAAAGGTTACAGATATAAGGTTACACTGATGAGCTGTGAAAACCACAAAGATGGTCCTTGCTACAATATGTTATCTTGCTTTAGGAGAACTTTAAATGTTTAGCAACACAAAACACAATAATTTATAAAACGCAAACATGCATGCGTTGGTGACAAGTGAAATGTTAAGTTAAAACTGACCAAAATTCACTGGTTTCTAGCTAGCAACATAATGGGCAGAAGAATGATGACCCAAACCCCTGCAATACCTTGATTGCACAAAGAATGGGTGATAAGAATTGCCCCGTATTTTGCCTGCAATATTTGTCATGCACCCCAATAATCTGTATATAAAGGAATGGGGAGAGCTAATGAAGTGATGATTTCTTAATACATAACTCAGTATCTTATTTTTATAACTGAAACAACTCATAATTTGATGAACACTGAGAACTATCACTGAGAAATATTCATCCTTCAGAGTCTCAACAACAGTTTACATTTGCTTTGGGAAACAATTATGTATGGTTGTATGGTAAAAAATAATAAAACTCCAACTGGAATAGTGGTGGTGGGGACACACACACACACACACACACACACACCTAACTCCAGTGAGGGCAAAATGAAATGGCTAAGTGCCGGTAGTTCAGAAGATATGACAGACACTTCCTCTTAACTAAAAAAGTTAGCAAATTATACTATGCAGGAAGCAAAAAAGAAGTACGATTCTAGAATCTAACCGTTTCTAACCAACTTTGCCGAGATGTAAATGTTTAGCAAAGGCTAGGAAGTCAGCAGTTATATTTGTACGCATAATTTAAAGCCGAGGTTGGATACGAGGTTGGTTTTTTTCATAAAACATGACAAATCATGATTTAAATGCTTGGCATGCAATCAACAAATGCATTTCTAAAAAGGATACTAAAAGTGTAGCCAGCCTTTCCCATCCCTGCCCTGCCATATTTCCCAACTTCTTTTGGTATCCTCTGTGATAGAACTGTTTCTTGGATCTTCATACCAGGCAAGTCTCCTAAGTATTCTGAGGTGTTTTTCCAGCTGGGACCAGGATAGACTCTGCTCTCCTTTTCCTGTGACGATGGAATGGCTGCTATGCCTTGGAGTTGCATGAAATTTCTAGGCAGGAGCTCTCCTCACCTGGCCACTGAGGTAACTACTTATAGCAAGAAAGACAATTTGGCAGAGACCCTACTGTAGGCTATGCAGCATGGTGGTTAATCCAGCCCAGACAAAAGATGCCAATAATCTCTAGCCCTCTAAGCCCACAATGCATTTCCCAACACTGAAGTGCCCGCCCACTTGATATTTTATTTTATTCCATACACTCTCTCTCTCAAGTTTTAAGTAAAGTTTATGGAGATGAAAATACAGTATTTTTCAATGGCCTATCCTAATAATGGGCCACTGTACTTTAAAGAAGCCATCTCTCTACTTTTTTCAAGTGTAGCATTACTACAGTGGTACCTTGGTTTGCATACGTTTTGGATTACAAACACATCAAACCTGGAAGTGCGTGTTCTGGTATGCAACCTTTTTTTGGATTATGGATTATGGACAAAAAAAATTGGAGGCCCCATTGGTGAAAGCACACCTTGGGTTACAACCTGTTTTGGTTTACAAACGGAACTCCGGAACGGATTATGGTTGTAAATCAAGGTACCACTGTACTTTCTCTAAGAAGTTGGTCCATTTTATGGAACAAAATTAGTTCTCCTTGCAATTTCTGTTAATTGATCTATACCAGGGGTCCCCAAAATAAGGCCCGGGGGCCGGATGTGGCCCAATCGCCTTCTAAATCCGGCCCGCGGACGGTCCGGGAATCACCATGTTTTTACATGAGTAGAATGTGTCCTTTTATTTGAAATGCATCTCTGGATTATTTGTGGGGCCTGCCTGGTGTTTTTACCTGAGTAGAATGTGTCCTTTTATTTAAAATGCATCTCTGGGTTATTTGTGGGGCATAGGAATTCATTCTCCCCCCCCCCATATAGTCCGGCCCCCCACAAGGTCTGAGGGACAGTGGACCGGCCCCCTGCTGAAAAAGTTTGCTGACCCCTGATCTATACAGTAGTACTAATCAATCACCCATTTCCACCACCCCTCTGAGTGATACCCCCTCCCCACCCTTTCTCTACATATAAGCGTCTGGGGACTTCAGTGTATCTGAAGAAGTGTGCATGAACACGAAAGCTCATAACAAAATAAAAAACTTAGTTGATCTTTAAGGTGCTGTTGGAAGGAATTTTTTAGTAGTACTATAGGGTGCCATAATGCTTTACGGACTACAAAAGGTCAGTTCCCTGCCAAAGGAGGCTACCTTTTAAAATTTGACTCAGGAAACAGAGTGGGGGCAGGGAGGGGAGGAAGGGTAATTAGGGAAGCAATGAACACTTTTAGCTACAGGCGGAGTTACAGAGAGGCATGGGAATTAAGGGGCTGTGCCAAATGATTCATAGGGCAAGTGGATTTTGAAGAGGGGTTTGGGGGCAGGAAACTGCAGGCATTCTGGGAGGTAATACCAAGCATGCAGGGCAGCAAGGGACAAAAGGGAAGTCTTTTGAGGGAAGAGACCTTTGGATGGCACAGCTGGAGGAGCAAAGTTCTGGCAGGAATGTATGAGAGGAGAGGTATGAGTGGGCAAGACCATGGAAGCCCTCTGAAGTAAACAGCACAGGGCTTGGGTAGGATTGTGTATTCTAGACTTACAGTAGTAGGAGCTGAAAAATACCTTGAAACTCTAAAGTAGCATAGTTTCAATTAATGGAAGTAAGGTAGGTCCTGAGTACAATTGCAAAATACAGAGTCTGAATGAAATCACAGCTAAGCTGTAGTCCTGCCCTCACTAACAGAAATGTGAGTTGTCTCCAATATTGTCAATTTCCATATAATAGAACTGATGTTATGATCTATGAGATCACAATAAAAGGGCTATAAAAGTCACATTATTTAAACATTTTTATTGCATGAGATGAGCAATACAGATGCAAAAAAACAAAAGTATACAATAATTGAACTTTTTTTGAACAGTTCTCATTTTTAGAGAGCAATGCTTGCTACCCAACTGAAGCAAATTCCCCCCCACCCTACCCCACCTCTTCCATTCTTTTCACTCCTAATATAAATGCCAATAGCTCATGTAGAGTGGAATGAACAGTTGTGCTGTTTCAGCCTTTGGCTACCAACAGTTGCAACAATTACATAAAACAAAGCAGAGTTTCCATATATGAAAGACCCACTAGTGCAGTTCTCCACAGAGACTAAGGTGTGTTTCTTGGTCCAGTATAAGACTCAGCATTTTCAGACGACAGAGGACTAGACATATCACTCTGAGCAAGGGAGGTCAGTCTTTGGCTAAGGAGAAATCACCCAACAACAACATAAGATGGTTGAACAGCAGTTAATGTTAAGCATTATGTAATTCCACAGTAGTCAATGGGTATTATCCAACATGTACACATTAAATTCCATCACCAAAAAGGAACATAGGGACAATAACCACAAACCTGCTTCATAAGACCGTCATCGCTACTCCGCCATACTAGTTTATACTGTCACAATTAGTACTATAACCTCAAATCTTAGTGCTTGCTATTCCACAGGCTAATGAATTTATTTAAGTGAAGGAAATACCAGAAGAACTGCCCATAAGTCAGCCATCACTAGCCCATGATGTAAAAATATGCCCCTCAAACCCCTTAACTGCCATCACGTCTAGGCACTCTGATGACACAAGCTTCCTCTTCCATACATGATCCTTTAAGAAGCAGAGGAAGAAATAATTATTAATAGCGTCAGTCCACCTAATTCAAGGAATGGGCAAATAACTTCATAATGGCTAGAGTAATTCCCTGGGATCAGCTCTCACCCCCCAAACATCAAAGCTTCTGCCAGTTAGTCTTTCTCTCTTGCAGTGACCTATTTCTACAGGATCCCCCATTTGCCCATGTGGGGTTCAATTCTGTAGCACAAGCTTGTCACAAGTGCTTCCTTTTGCATGTGTTGTGTTTTAGTATCACTGAAAAAAATGTTAAGCGGCTACTAGATCTACCATTTTCATGATTTATGAGGATGCAGGGGAGAAGCCAGGCAGAGAATAAAGGTCATCTGCATGTACAAAGGGGATTTCAGTGGCAAGGTGATCAAAGGGTTAGTGTGATGTAGAGGTTGGAGTGTTCGACTAGGACCAGAGACATGCAAGTTCAAATTCCTACTATGCCATGAAGCTCACCTATGGCCAGTCACTTTCTCTCTCCACAAGGATGCTGCAAGGATAAAACTGGGGATTGCGGGAAAAAGGAAGACCAGGCACTCAGAGTCCCTTGGAAGAAAGGTATAATAAAATTTGCTAATATATAATTGTGTTGTGCTGTCACTTGTGTCCAAATCTTGTGAACCCTTTTCCTGTCAAGCGGTGCTCAAAGGAAGATGCCAGCAGTACACATGACAACTACTCTTAAGTTTAAAGGAAAGGCCAGTATGGCTGAGAGGGAAAAATACAGAGTCTAAGGACAGAAGAACTGCACAATGAAAGGAGAAGGAAAGGGGCAAGCGGATACTGCGCCTAAGGGTGTTTAGTCAGAGGGTCTGGAAAGTAGGCAGGGCTGAGAGACAGAGGCAAAGGTTTGACAAGACTAGGCTCTGTTAAATACAACTCAATACAACTCTGTTAAATACAGCTCAAATGAATAGTATTTAACTTCTTTCATGGGTTTTAATGGGACTTGGGCCCAACCTAGACAGGCAGTAGAATGAGATGGCAAAAGTAGTTGACAAGAATTCAGACTGCAGGTGGGGGATATCTATTGTTGAATGTTCCCTCCTATTGAAACCCAAATATAAATATAAATAATATAAATATAAATAATATAAATATAAATTTGACAGGGAGAAATTTGACAGGGAGAAAGTTACTAGCATAGCCCATGTTGTTGTGCTGGTTTTTTACTTGCATAGTGTTTTATGTACGGGCACATTCATGATTCTACACTTGCAGTCTGAAGTGGTTCCGTACATTCTACTAAATTAGGCCTCTTTCACCTTAATTCCATTGCATGTGCCGGTCAGGCTTCAGTTACAACTAAATTTATTTAGAAGGGGGGACAGAGTAGTTGGTAGAAAAATAGGCAGGCATTGTAACAGGCTGAGTTAAGCACGAAAAGAGTTGGGGAACAACCCAGGGATGGGAGGTTGTTTCTTGTTTAAAGGAAGCAGTGTGTGCATTGTCTATTTCACCTATTTTAATACCCACCTAAACATTCAGATGCAAAATCATTTAGTACAAGGGGGGGGGGCGGGCGATGCAACAGCACAACCCAGCTCTGAAAATATATCCACTGCAGACCAGGTACAGAATGCGATTAAAACTGACGCAGACCAAACAATGGTAACTCCCGAGTGATGAGGCTGGGCATTTACCCTAGCCCTGAATACTTGCAAAGGGTTCACCGGTCCAAAAATACTTCCACTCTCACTTTGCACCCAAGAAGTTCAGAGGTCATGAGAGAATTCCTGGGTTGCATACTCTACATTTCTAGATTAAGGGGGGGGGTCCCTACTGAGAAGACCTTACCAAAGAGCCCCAAGACCAAAAACAGTCCTTAGCAGACAATGCAACAAGCCTGAAAAGGAAGCAGCAAAAGCAGTGAGTCATAGCAGCCATTCAGCCAAATAGTAGCCCAATTCTGAATGACCATTATCTCAAATCTTCCTCCTTGGCAAAGACTTCCTACTAAAAACTTGTTGCCAGCCCAAAAGGCAAATGACATGATATGAACACTCCTCTGAAGAATGAGTCACAGCAACTGAAGAGCATAGTTTCTTATTTACCAAATCAACAAGTAGTAGTATGAATGCAAATTTAACACCACAATTTCTAAAATTCTCTTAAATTTATGGTTACTCTGGAAACTTCAATGTATGCCAGACAAAGAGGATGAGACACACAAAGATATTTCTGAGAGAGCTACAAGATTGATATATGCACCCAAGAAGCAGAGGCAAAGCAGAAGCATTGTTCTGAGCAACCAACAGTGAGTTAGGAGGTTGACTTCCTAGCGTAAACTTAACCCAGTGTTATCCCACCATATTCTTAGCAAGTGTTGGCAAATATTGTGTGTCAAAAGTCAATCTGAAAGTGCCCGTGTTGTGTCACTGATGTCACGATGTATTAAAAAAAATTCCACTGTGAATGACAGCATGAGTTTGCTAAGATTAATTATGCTTTTAAATTTACTTGTGCTCTGCTAAGTTAATATCTATATTATGTATGTTTTATGTATACTGACAGCTATGTCCAACCCTATACAAAAAAACCTACACAAGGTGGCTTACAGCAATTTAGAATTCTTATTATTCTATATGGCAGCTTATATATTTGAGTATTCGTTACCTAGGCAAAACAAAGAAGTTTGTTAGTGATCATACAAGTTTTCATCAAGTTTGTATAAATCTGCAGATGCACAGAACCAACAATTCTGAGGAAGAGAACATGATGCTTTCTGGAACAATCTATCCAGAAGTAAAATTTACTGATTTCAGTGGAGCTCACTCCACAGCAAATCTGCAGAACTGGAGCCTTACAACCTGTCTAGAAGTGTCCAGTGACTTGGTGGTGTGGGAGGTGGGGGTAGAATAGTCATCCCTTTTCCTTGCCACACCAACTCCCTCCAGAGACAAATGTGCTGGCAGCCCAAGGATCTGC
Organism: Zootoca vivipara; assembly: GCF_963506605.1. Classification (NCBI taxonomy): domain Eukaryota; kingdom Metazoa; phylum Chordata; class Lepidosauria; order Squamata; family Lacertidae; genus Zootoca; species Zootoca vivipara. Next base: position 47,525,361 of record NC_083287.1, read on the forward strand.
AAGTCTCCATTAACATCTCTCCATCTGATGTCCACAAGGACAGGGAATAGATAAGAGGGAAGCAAAATGGCAGGCACCAGTTTAGGAGGAGAGAGGAAAAAGGGCTCTCTCTTCTAAAATGGCACCTAATTAATCAGGGGCACTTTTTTAATGGTCTGGGAGGTTAATAGATGAACCTATTTGATTAAACACTGCAGCCCTCTTTAAAAAAACTTCTAATACACAGTGTAAAAATGTAAATGTAATTGTATATTTTGTGCTCAACTTCCACGGTAGTCTTCTTTGGGCCAAAAATGCAGTAAGGAAAGAGGTTCTCCATTTCAATATTTCTGTTTGAAATGTTCAAAGCATCCTGCAGATCAATGTCTAAGTGATCAGCAGGATTCCTGCCATGTGTGCTATTTGCATAACAGTTCTTTCCTTAAGCCAGAAAACTGACTTTTGACTTGCAGGGAACAAGTATCCCTAACGACAGTGTAAAGGCAGCTTGAAATAAGAAAACTCCTACATAGAGAATATGGTTATAGGAAACAGCAAGTGGGATTGTGTGCACTTGTGCTTTGCCTCATTCTCATTTGCTTCAACAGGGGTAGGGAACTGGAATTACGCAGCAGGCCAGATCCTTATCTTCCCTACCCTGCACAGGCCAAATTTGACAGGTGAGTGGGAACACCACCTGTTAATCACCTAATGTCACAATGGTGACAGATGATGGAGTGCTTTGTACCACTGATCAGCTGATCATTGGCAATTCAAAGTGCTGAGCAGGGCTCTTTGCAAGCTAGTTATCCAATGGGAACTCAGTAGTGCAGCCAACCCCAACTGGCTTGCTCTAACTGCCAATCAGTAGCATCTCCACCCGTCCCTCACCTGAAATCACATATGTCAAGTGTGCGACTGGGGCAAGTGGTTTGGAGAAAAGAGCCTTATGGGCTAAATTGGGATCTGTTCCCAGCTTAACTAAACCCATAACTCGAGGATCCCCCACCCCTGTGCTACACAATAGGAAGCTTTGGTGAGCTGAATATCTCTGCGCCCAAACTGTCCCACCTGACAGTTTATATGTTGCATGCCAGTCTTCGACCTTATACATAGGTTTTCTATGTGAAAAAATAGGGAAGCTGATATAAATAGTATGTTTCATGATGAAACGTGAGAAGCGTAGTGCTTTCATAATACACTTCTAAAGGAGAAGATAGCTGAATAAGTATGACTTTTCTTCAAACTTCTGAAAACAATGGATTAAAGATCACAATGTCCAGCAAATGCTGCAGTTGCCTTTGCAATAACATGCAATAGCACAGCTGTGCTGAAAGCACCAACATCAATATTCTTATCAATGAGTTTGAACAAAAGCAAAAATGGAAACACGTCTTCAACAGGCTAGTAGTTCTGAACACTCTCAGAAAGAGTTGCAATACCAGAAGATCAATTTACTGTTCAGCCAGAACATGATATAGCTGAACTAGAGATGAGTTCAGATTTTGATGGAACACTTACATTCAAAACCTTGACCCAAAGGAAGAATACATGTATGCCTCAAAGGGGTATTACCAGAACATGCTCTAGGCAGGACTCAGAACTAGACATTCAGCAGGATTTGGGATGTCTACCTTACAGAGGGCTCTGACAGACTTAATCTTTGTGTAAGCTTAGACTAGCAAAACTGTCCAGACTGTCTCCCTTGCTGCCAATAACTCCCCTTTTCTCTGTGCAGCATGTGGAACAAAGTAACATGGTTGTAACTTTCTGACAAACTATTGAAAATTTAATCAAGCATCTTGATCTGAGTTTTCATGCTTAGTATCAATTTTCTGTACAAAGGAATGTAGCAATACACCTACCTGCACTGGAAAATTGGCTAACCCCTATTTAGAAGTTTAGAGGAAGATACAGCAAGTCCCTTAGGAACTCTGCAGCGTGAAATATGTCTGTGTATTGCAACAAGAGGAAATATATCACCCAAATATCTGTGTAGCTAGATACCTAGCTTGATAAATTAGTCCCAGCAACAACCTTTACTCACCAGAGTAGCTATTGGAGAATAAGCAAAGCACTCCATTCTTCCTTTCCCAGCCTCTCTTGTGACTAAAAAACAGACTAGCAAAACACTGTACTAACTAGAAATGAGCACTCTCTTCCCACTCCATCAACTCACTTGGTTTCTATGCTGAGTGCTCCGTGAAGTCATGGTAAATGGTCAGATCACTCTGCCCAATAGTCTATGGTGTTTCTATGTTTGTTATGCAGGAAGCAAAGCCTGTCCTGCATGTCAAGGCTCCACCATCAACCTGCTGTGTTTCTGTGCCGGACAGCATAAGAGGGAGCTTCACTTCCTGTGGTGATCCTTCCTATGGATCCAAGAGGTTGTCAGCAGTGACATCAATCGTTCTAGATCTACCCCCAGCATCCCATATGCCCATGCAAGAAATGTAGGAATTTCACCTGCTGAAATCATAGCAGTTGGAAACCTCCAGCCCATGAGCCTAATTAGGCCCACCTCTGAATTTGGCCCAGGAAGCAATTTTGGGCAAACCACGCCCACCTGGGCTTTCCCAACCTCTTATTTCTTATTTCTGATCTCTTATCTCTTATTTCTCATCTTAGTGTTGTAGTCCCACAGTATTTAAGATCAGAGATAAGTGTGGCACTGTGGTGCTTAACATTAAGATTAAAGATAAGCACCTGCTTCTAACTTTTACCCTCAAAGGGCATGCAGAGGCCTATCTCCAATCTTAGAACTGTGGGACAGCACTAAGATAAGAGATATGTCTGTGCTGATCCACTGGCATTAAATTTGCCGTCCTATGAGGTTGGGTGATTGGCAGGTTGGTGGTCCTGACCACCCTTCAAAACTGCCTGCAGGTCGTGGGCTTTGCCATCCCTGGTCTACCATAAAAACCCAGAAGGCAGAGAGGAGGAGCACTCTACTCTGCCGCCACCTCTCTCAGTTGCAATGATGGATGCATAAGAGGGAGCTTCACTTCCTGTGCACCCAGTATAGAAACCCAGCAGGCTCCTGGAGAAGGAATGAAGCACTCCATGCCTCTGCCAGCAGCCTGCTTGCTTTCTATGTCAAGTGGGGAATGGAGTGCTTCCTACCCTACAACCCTATAATGGGTTGTCAGCAGAAGGGCCAAACACTGGGTTGTTACCCACGCTGGAAAGAGAGAAAGTGACCAACCCCCTCCTGTCCAGCAAATAAATGCAGAAGATTGCTAAAAGAGGGGCTGAACACTCAGTTTCCTTTCTGCAACCTCATGCACCTATGTGAGATTTCTAGTTGCCTGTGGCAACCAGGCAAGTGGTTGAAAAAAGATTGTATATATCTGCTACACCGAATAACTGCAACAATTTGTTATGGAGACTTCTTGCACTGGTATTTATGATTTCAACAATCCTTTAGTTTTTACCATTTGTAATTAAGATTGCCTAGCTATTACTATTGATAAAGAAAATAAGCCTGTCAAAATCTTGTAAACGAAAGTGATTCCTCAAAGGATCACTATAATCTGAGCTGGAAGAGATTCCCATCTGATACTTTAAGGCAGGATACATTGGCCTCAATCCAAAACAGCTCTATGCACGTGAAGGCTAGGACCATGCACACTCAGCTGGAGCTCTCTTTGAAGTTCTTGCCACAGCATCTCACACTGCCAAGGAGGCATGCCAATCTGCAATTTAAAAAGCAACTTGCCTCTTTAGCAGTGGGAGATGTTGCAGCAAAACATTTCGAAGAAAGCACTGCTTTCAGGCAGATGCCTCTCCTGTGCACAAAGCTTCTTTGTATTTCAACCTCCATACATAAACCGTCCTCAAATGCCTGTCCAGCCTTTACAGGACAATCTCCAAGGAAATTCTACAGCCTCTCTGGGCTTCTTACTCCCCTGCTGAACTGATCTTACAACTAAGCTGTACTTAATAAGGAACGTCTTAAAACAACTTCTCTGCACTCTGAACTATTTCAGTCTGAATCCTAACAATTTAACCATATTGGTTAAAAAAAGGTGGAAAATAGAGCTAATTATTTTTCTGGAAGAAAAACAACACCACTGCATGAAACAAACTACCGTAAACTAATTTCAGCTCACTCCTTAAGTTATTTCCAATGCTGTCCAACTCCACGAAACTGGATGAACCTTTACTAAAGGCTCAGCACTAAATAATGCCTCAAATATATCCCAAAGAATATTTCTGCAACAGGAGCGGATAACTTGTTTTAACCAGTAGGCTGTTTGGCATATCCTGCCTGCGATTGGACTAGAAGTCATGTTTGGTATGAAAAGGACTGCACTACAGAGTCTCATTTTTTTCTGTTCAGCATGTTATACACACATGAACGAAATAAACCCTAAGCTCAGTTCTACTTAGTCTTTATGAAGTCCTTTCTGCCCACTTCTCTCCACCATTTATATTCACCCTGTGCTGAGGTTGTTTGCTGACGCACAAAACAGGACAGTACAACCTACTTGGGGAGTGGTGGAGAACTCCAAAATGAAAGCTTTTCTGGCTACTATCCTGTGTATTGCAATACCAGCAAATCAGGGCAGAAGCCTGAATGTAATTTTATTGTGAACTAGCTCTCTGCTACTTGAAAAACAATGCACACAAACTTTGCTATTCTTGTCATTAAGAGACAGGAAGGATGAGGGGAGAGAATATGGTTAAACATACACATAACTTCCCTTCAACTTAAATCCATTTCCTCATTTCTCACATTTCAATGTCCTTCAACAAAGTTTCTTATTTTCTTTCTAGAAGAGATATACACAACTCTTATGCTTTATTCCTAAAAAATGCTGCATAAACTGCAGTTTATAACTCCCTATTTCCTGGCCTAAAGGAGGACTTTACATATTTGCTACTTTCCCAAATGGAAATTATTCCTCAATTTATTGTCACTTTCCCTAAGATCTGGCATCTTGTTACCTAGTAATCAAGTAGTGACCTAAGCACAACTAAGTAGAGAGCAACAGCTCATACATAGGCTTCTGTTAAAGGAACAAAGGAGGGAAGATCTTCTGGCCATATCCACAAATTGTAGTGTTCTGTTCATCATCCACTGCCCTTTTTTGGCTGTGGTTAGTTACCAAATGTTTTTGATTTGGATCAAAACCAAATGAGAACATTCTATTAAGTCACCAGCATGTGGTCTGCCTCCTTTGATCATTTGGCGATCAGTTCAGCAAGACCATTCAAGATTACGATATGGGGAAACGTACATGTATGATATTGGGGAAAATGATTTAAAATAGCTATACACAGCTGTGACGATTCAAAATTAACAGGAATATTTGAAAGGTGGGTTGTTGTCGTCGTCGTCCCCAAGCCTCTGCTTATCAATCTCCATTTTCTTTGGGCCTTTGCAAATAACACCAACAGGACAGACAGAGACCACAAAAAACACAAGAAAACAAAAGACAGACAAGCCTGGTAACTTACCCCTCCTGACAATTTAATCACCCTGACTTTGGTGCCGACATGGGGCCCATCTCCACTACCACTGTTTGCCCGCTGCATGACAGTTCTTTTCACCCCAGGCTTCAGTTCCTGAGGCTGGCCTTGTACTGATGCCACACGAGCAATCTGGGATGGGTTCAAGTGGGCTGCAGGAGGCTTTGTTTGCAACCCTTTATATGGCAGCTGGAGCTCATTTTCGGGCACTGTCCTAGTCTGTCTTAGCTGCTTTACTGTTTTTATTTGCTGTCCTTGAAATTGTGCATTATCTCCAGCCTGCAGAATATTTGGGGGCTTAGGCTGAAAAGCAGGGGGGGTTGGAGCTACTTGGTCTTGCTTTTTAACCATCAGCCTGCATTTCACATTTTGGCGAGGCTGTGCACCAGGAAGGGGAAGCAATGGATTTCCATTGGTGGGCAACTGTGAAGTTTCTTCCTCCTGTTGTTGTGTTGAAGACTGCTGCGCAAGCCTTTCAAGCAACTCTCTTTTTCTAGCTCCAGCCTGAAGTTGCCGCCTGAGCTCTTTTTGTTTCAAGATCTCTTCTCTTAGGCGTTTCTGTTCTTCTATCTTTAAACGGTAGAGTCTGGTTTCTTCATCTTCATCAGGAAACTACAGAACATCAAAGGAAACAAGTTATAGGGATAGTAACTCCTATCCAGCTTTGTCAAATTTGGTTTTGCTTTTAAAAAAGAGTGTGCATTGATGGCATACATTCCCAGGAGAATTTTAAATCAACTGAAATATGGTGCTAATGCTTTTAAATGACATAGCTACCAATGAAAGTTTATTACTAGGCAACCTATGAAGAGTCAAAAAATACATGACTCTAGTTTGGACTTTACTTAATGGGGAAAAAATCAGAATGCTGAAACTGAAGCCTTCTAAATCGGAACTCATTTAGAAGTTGCTGAAACCAATTAAACTATTAATATAATTCAAGATCTCAAAATATTGTTTCAAATGGAAGCTGTAACAATACAGAGGCAGCCCACTGTCACATGGGTTTTATCTTGCTCTTTTCTGACAAACTAACAAAAGGTAGGGTGGTAAATGACCTGAAAGGCCCTGATTAGAACTATTGATTTTTCTTACAGAATTTTCAGCCTGATCTGAAACTCATTTGTCACACAATAATTGGTTATAATGAACAGCACAAGTCAATCTCTCTGACCTTGAACTCATGCACTCTCTTCAGAATTAAAATGTTGCCAAATGCAGTGTTGGAATATTAATGGTATATCAGGAATGCCTTTAATATTCTAGCCTTAAGCTTTTCTGAAAGTATTATACCCTTTGTGCATCAAATAAGCTTTCTAAAGGGCCTAAAATTCTGGAAGAAAACACATTCTTATAGGAAGCTACAGGGAAATCAAGAACATCAAAAGAAAAGCTGCTTCCAAGTGAGTTTGCAAGTTTCAACAGGACAAACGTTAAAGGATAATATAATAGGCTAAGAACTGTTCCTTATTAAACACTACAATAGTTTAACCCCCTAAAGCACCAACCGGATATGCTTTATTTAGTATACATCTTGAAGAAACCTCATTCGACACACAGCAGCTTAGATCACCAGCACTTGGAAGCAGTGAAAAAGTGGAAGATCCTGCACCAATGAATCAATGTAACATTACTTGAACTAGTTTCACTCACATATTACTTTCACAAAGATTCTCTTATGCAATGTCCATGTTTAATTGGCAGGTAAGATGTTTAAAAAGTCATCACCTGAAAGTGTATGCAGGAGAAACTGGAACCTATCAGTTACCATTGCATACTATTTTGAATTTGCTAGGCTCGTCTTAATATCTGAGTTCCCCTAACAATCTGAGCAAATAGGTCCCCATTCCCATTTACCATATTTCTAACTCAGATTAAGAAACTACATGACACCATGGGAGAGTTGACACTGAACCCAAGGGTGCCAGATCTAACTCTCTGCCCACTGGATGACACTGACTTTGAACATCTGAAACAAAAAACTGAGAACACTGAAGATAGCCATCCATCCAAAATGCAATTAGCAAGCTTCCCATCTCGCAGGGTAAAGTACTTTAGTCTAAGTTTTACGGGCCAATTCAACCTAAAGTGATCTATATCACTGAGTACAGTTACTCTATATTCTGTAACTACTGATCAGAAAAAACATCAGCATTCAGTAGTTAGCATTTACAGTGACAAACCATTGATATTCATCATTCAAGCCTATTGGTAAGGGATAATAACAGGAATTAGCAGCTATATAGTTCTTTAGAATATTCAAAGCATTGTCTCAGTAATTTTTACAACAATCCCACAAGAGATTCTTCTTCATATGACTTGCTAAGCCAAAGCATGACTTAGTCTGGTCCAGCACAGCAGAACCAGCAGATGAGCAAAGCAGTCACCATCTCCTCTCAGGGAGCCTGCTAAATTGCTCTGTGCTAAACTATGGTTTGGCTTAGTTACATGCAACTGAGTTCCTAGCAAGCTCATTGCGGATGCCACCCAGGGACTTTTAATAGTACTTTCATAGTAACTTGGTTCTCCAAAATCACTCAAGTTAATGGTATTCAAGAGATAAATAAAAAATAGGCAAATGACTGCAGATTCTTGTTTCTACAATAACAGAATTTCATTATTTAATATTATCACTGCATCTTGCCAACAGACAGGATAACATTGAGGATGGCTGACCCATGACCTGTGGACCACATCTGGGTGGCTGAGGGGAAGAGCTTCCCATATACCCCATTCCGAATGGACTTCTCCTTTAGGCTCTGTCTTCTCATTCCAGTAAAGTGCACACTTGGCTCTCAAGACTGGTGACAGTGAGCTCCAATCCCTGATCATGGCTTACAATAAGAGACTTTGCTGTAACAGATGTAAGTGTAAGTAACAGATGTGCCGTATGTTTTCAGCAGATGAGGGAACCACCAAAATATAAGTGGATTGTGTGTGCTGGTAGAGGCATTTCTTCTATCTGTATGCCTGCAGTATACAGGCATACCTCGGGTTACAGATGCTTCGGGTTGCGTGTTTGCAGGTAACCCGGAAGTACAGGAACGGGTTACTTTTGGGTTTCAGCGCACGTGCAAAAGCGCCAAATCGCGACCCGCATGTGCACAGACATGGCACTGCGGGTTGCAAACGCTGCAGGTTCCAAACGTGCCTCCCGCACGGATCACATTCGCAACCCGAGCATCCACTGTACTCATCTGTGCCTGCCTGGAAACTAGTACAGATGCAGAAAACTATGTTACATAGTTACATAGATAGACAGAGGAGAGGCCTTACCTCTGGCTCAGATTTGATCTCCACTTTAGGCTGTGCCACTGGAATAACTGCTCTAGGTTTTGTCTCAGTCCTTCCCTGTTGGTTCTTCACACCAGCCACAGGCCTTGCAGTAGGCATGGTACTGGCAATGGGTTTTACTTGAGCAGCAGGTGCTGAGGTCCTTCGGTTGTTAGCAGCCTCCATTGCATGCAAAGGTGCTATTGGCAATTCCCGCAAGTTACTGTTCCTTGGAGCAGGTGACTGGAGTTGCTGATTTGGACGCTTCACAATGTTTTGTGTTGGTGTGTTCTGGGGGAAAAAATCAACATTAAAAAACCTGATAGCATTGAGTTCTTAAGCATGCAGATTTTGCTGAAGCTTAAGTGATAACATATAGAGATTCTGAATCACCTTTCTTTGTACAGTCATTTCTATAGCAAATGCAAGTCTATAGTCCCCTTTGCCACGCTAATGGTACTAACAGCCTTGGATAAGCTTTGAGGAATGGAATCTTCCAAAGGAAGAGCAGACAAAGCAACAGAACTAACAACTAGCCAGGTGTCCTATGAAATTATCTGAATTTTCTGTGGCAGTGAAGGTATCAACCCCGCTGAGGGCCTCAAGAAACACAGGTGAACACAAACAGAGGGACAAAGCACTGCTTAAATGGTTTGAAAATTCTTTAGCACAGCAAAGGAAAAAGTCAACCATGGATTGACAAAACTGCAGGGTTTGTGACTAGAAGTGAACAAATGTGGGGTTTGCATTCCAGATTATCACACACATCAGTGGAGTGCACAAAAGCCCGCCCCACCCCCTTCTGGGTCTGAAAACAGCCTGCACGTGCAGTTGTGTGTTCTTTGAACATGGGCCAAGAGGGAGTTGTCTGCACTGTATTTACATGTCACTTACATGCCTGGCCTTTACCAGACCTTGTCGTTGCTGACACTGCATCCGATTGCTGCTTGACTGCTGCTGCTGTGCCTGCATGTGAGGTCTAAACTGGGATGGGGCAACAGAAATCAGAGGCTGGGGGGGCACTGCAAGGAGGTGGTGCTGCTGCTGGTGCGGTTGATGCTGCTGGTGCGGTTGATGCTGCTGGTGGTGCTGCTGGGCTGTTTGTGGATGCTGCTGATGTGACTGTGGATGCTGATGATGCGACTGTTGATGCTGCTGTGGATGGTGTTGTTGCGGCGGCTGTGGATGCTGCTGATGCTGTGGCTGCAAAGGAGGGTGCAAGGGACCCTGCACATTTTAAAGGAAAGCACACATGAGCTGCAAACTCAAAAAAGGCCTGCTCCTTAACATTCAAGCTCTAAGTAGCTAATAGGACTTAACCAGCACTCTGTATATCACAATTACTATAACCAGCAAAGTAAAGGCGTTTATTAATAAGCACACCACCACCCAATTCGAGTCTAAAGTTAAGTAAGGCTAAATTAAAGTGCTGTACTGCACATAAGCATTATGTTTCAGCTGTTCCTTTTAAAAATAAATAAATGAAGAAGTCTAACTGGAGTCTGAACATTTTCTGCAATTACTAAAGTACAATAGTTAAACTTTAAAGAAAGCTTAATAAGTGAAAGGAATGTACAATACCAGCCATTGTGTATTTATTAGTATCTTCAAATGAAAAACAATTGTACCAGCAGAGGGTGCTCTAACCTTTGTGGTGAGCTAATATGGCTGTTTTCTAGATGCATGCTTAATCTATTCACTGTACAGGAATTTGTTTTTAAACAATAGATTATTTTCATATTTCTTCTGGAATAAATCAATTAAGGAAACCATAGAATATTGAACAAAATGTTGCATTACAAACTTTTCTAATCTCATTAGCTGTGAACAGCCTTGCAAAAATCAAAGCAGTTTAATATCTTCACTTTGAAGCACTATGCCAATACAAAGTTGCCACTAAACCTTGTAATTCAATTAGCACTGGGCACAGGGGGATAAATATGTTTTCATGCTTGGCACAGCAATAAAAAGGCACATTTAAATTTCATCTATATTTTGTACTATCAATTCAAACATTAAACATTCAACTCTGTGCACAGGAGAACTTCTCGAAGGTTTCCACACTTTCCAGCATAAGCAACAAATGGTTTGAGGCTCTTAAGGAATAGCTAAGATGAAAAAAGTAAACACCTGCAGAAACTCACTTTATTCTTAGGCCCACAGCTAAAAAGATCAAGAGGGAGGAGGGAGTCAACTAAATGTGTTTGTTACATGCTTTAAAAGTCTCTAAAAAGGGGGGAAAGGGGTACTGCAAAAAACTGGCCATTGATTTCCAAGCACTCATCAATAGTTACCATACTTTTTGCAGCACTTAGGGAACAGCAGGTCTAGGTTCTGTCCTGCTGATCAAAGTGGCGTGAAAAGGGTGCTAGAGTAACAACTTCTGGGCAGCTTTGGAGGCATTGCACTTTTGGGAACTTAGGTTAAAGCTGTCACAATATTTCTAAATGCAGATTCCTAGGAACTCTTGCTTTCATTTCATACCTGCATGTTCGGCTGTGTGAGAGATGTCAAAAACGGCTGCCCTGGCACCTGCATGAATGACTGCCTGGGAGGGAGGAATGGTCGTGTATTTGCTGCTCCAGGCTGGTTGAAGTGAAGGACTCCCACGGGGCCCTGGGGCTGCATGTTTGGCCTCATCATCCTCTCTCTGGGAAACATGTGCTGCTGCCCCTGCTGGTTAAAACCTGGTCCAGGCTGACTGAAAGGGTGCGGGTTTTGGTTGGGAATGGGGTGGGCACTGTTGAGGAGTGGGGGCGGTAGTGGAGGAGGAGGGCTCCGCTGCTCAAACATGTGATGGCTGGGAAATCTTGGCTCTGTCAGAAACAAACATAGTCATAAAATCAATCTATCGATGGAGCAAACTGAACAGCCTTCCTAGTCCTCACACCCCTGCTTTAGATAACGCTCACATAGGAAGCTGCAATATTAGTTTAAACCCGTGTTCCCCAACCTAGTGCCCTCCAGATGTTTTACAGTACAACTCCTACCAGCCCCAGCCAGCACAAGATGATACAGCAGAATGGTGGGAACTTGAACCCAAAACATACGGAAGGCACCAGGTTGGGAGAAGCCAGGTTAGATTATTGGGTTCATCTAACCCAATTAAGGGACACGGGTGGCGCTGTGGATTAAACCACTGAGCCTAGGGCTTGCCAATCAGAAGGTCGGCGGTTTGAATCCCCGCAACGGGGTGAGCTCCCATTGTTCAGTCCCAGCTCCTGCCAACCTAGCAATTCGAAAGCACGTCAAAGTGCAAGTAGATAAATAGGTACTGCTACAGCGGGAAGGTAAACAGTGTTTCCGTGTGCTGCTCTGGTTCGCCAGAAGTGGCTTTGTCATGCTGGCCACATGACCTGGAAGCTCCCTTGGCCAATAACGCGAGATGAGCGCCGCAACCCCTGAGTCGGTCACGACTGGATCTAATGGTCAGGGGTTCCTTTACCTTTACCTTTAACCCAATATTGTCTGCACGGACTGGGATTGGCTCCTCAGGATTACATGAAGAGGTTCCTTTAACATTATCTCTTCCTTTTCGTTGGAACTGTGCCACCTTCCGCATTCAAAGCATGTGATTTGCCACTAAACTAAGATCCTTTCCTCACAAAACAGTTTAGACTGCACAGATGTTACAAAGGGGGTGGGGAGAGATACATACTTTTGGTTCTTTTATCACTCTCTAAGAGCCTTATCTGCCTGGAGTGGATACCTGGGTTAGAGAGGACCACTAAGTCCCTGTAGTTCAAAACCCTTCTCCAAAACAGGAGGAACGCTCTCGCCCCAATCAACCCACAGAATCCAGGTAGTCCTGCAAGCAGAACTATTTATGTCTTCATGGAAAATCAATAGGGGAAGTCCTGTTGTTTAACTGAAAGCAGCCCTCAGCAACAACTAACACAATTAAGGGTTGCACAACGAGTTACAATGGAAGAGAAAGCCAAGTTGCGTGTGTGAAAGCTTTCACCACTTTTTCAGTTGACATCTTAGAAGTTTTCTTCTTACATATATGTTACAATAATGTATAAGCCAGTAAACATGACTATGTTAAGATTTTACAGGAGAGAATCGGATAAGTGATATTGCGGTACCTAATTGCTAAATCCCAAGCTCCAGATATAGGAGGATTTGCCAGCTTCAACAATGGCCTAGAAGTGACAGATGGGAAAGTGACCGCGTATAAGTGTGACAACGGGAAATAATTAAATAATTCAAATCAAATCCAGAAATGGCAGGAGAGTCCTTATGGTTTCCAAGGACACTCTTCCTGGAGCATGAAGAGGGCATTAGTGAGGGCAGAGGACACCCCAAAGAGATCGGATAAGCAGCGGGAATTTGTTTATGCTGCTCAGCCTCCCCGCCTAACAGCTGATGTGTGGGGCAGCGCAGCAGTAGCAGCCACTTTCCTGTGTGTCTTCCAGCCTCTTGCCAGCGCCAGAGCTTCAATTCTAGTTGTGGATATTTTTGGAATACAGTATTTTTGATATGGACTGAAGAGAGCAGCAAAGAGGTGCTTAGAGGGTGCTCCCCACTTTATCCAATTTCACTTTTACACACGGGGGCCCAGAACATAACCCCCATGTATGTGGGGTGTGTGTGTGCCCATAGTTAAGACAAGAAGCTGCCGCTTCTTATGCTAGACAGGACACTACCTCCCATGAAGAAAGGCTCTCTATCCTGTGGAGGCGGTGGTGGCAGAGGCGGTGGTGGTCCTCTCCATTGATCCTGGAGGGAGAGTCTTGGGGCTTGATTGAAGTTGGTAGGAACAGGTCCGGGGGGATTCTGCTGAAACTCTGGAGGACCCTGAATAATACAAGGGGACACACGGAACACAAATGGAGGTTAAAATAATCCCGAAGCATTTCTTCTATGGCTCATTTATTTGATTAATTTTATTCCTTTATCACCCTTCCTCTCAACTGGGAGCCCAAAGCAATGTACAACCTCTCTAAAATAGAGTATCACGTGAAAAATATTACATGAAACCCTATAAAAACTTCTTACATAGCCTAACTATTGAGAATATTTATTTATTTATTTTATAGGAAAAGATTAAAATACCTTTCTGTAATTTGTATAAATTGGCAACCCTACTGAGCCATATCTTTCACTGTGGCAGTGAACATGGAACCTAAGCACAATCCCTTTACAATGAATTCAAAATGTTTTAATAATCACAGCAGCACCACAGGAATGCCATCTCTTTTCAAGCTTAGTGAAATCCATGCAATTATTGACCTTCTATCCCATTAATCCAAAAGTCTGAATGTCTACTTTAGAAAATGCTCCTGACATTTATCTCTTTAAACCATGCTATTCTTTGCTATCTATTTAGTACAACCTAAGCAACCAAAATGAAGCTACTTTAATTTTCTGGATGTCATAAATTGATTCCCCCCCCCATTTCTGAAGTAAAGAAATCATATTTCAAGAATAACAGGGAATCAACATTTCGCAAAGCACATAACCCTAAATACTTAAGCATCTGAAGCATTCATTACAGACAGGATACAGAAAAATTAACATAGATTTGTCACCCTTCGTTTCAAATAAATGCTTCAGACTGATATTCAGCTATTTCACAATCAGCAAAGGAGGGAGCCATTTAAAATTTAAGCTCAGTAATTGATTTTCCCCGTTTTGATTCTATGAATGAACATGCCATATCATCTACTAAAAAGACAAGGACCATTTATGACACAAACACCCATTAACTAAATTAGTGGGAAGTAATATTATGTTGTCACATCTCTTCTTACAGAAACATTAAACAGAAATATTCTCAACTCAGCAGTGTTTTCAGGTAAGCATCTAAAAATCACTATTACCCACAATCAGTATGTTTCCTTACTATTACCGTACAGGCTTAAAAACAACAACAAAGATTCCTGGACAAATTTAAGGGCTGCAAGGAATACAGTACAATTAAATCCCACTTCAACATGCACAAAGTAATGGGGGGAATTGTTCTGCATATGAGTAAGAACTGGACTATTAAAATTATAGTGCTTAATTTGTGTGCCAGCTTTTACTCTGGTTCCCCTACATTTCAAGGAGCCACGTTCTAAACCAGATGCTGCTCCAGCACACAGGATGGTGACAGTTCCCATTACAGAGCTCAAAGGTGGTGGCATCCCCTGCTCTGAAATCTACACTTCTGTTCCCGTGCTTAGCTGCCCTTTATAAATGTATGCATACAATTGTCCATAAATTAGTCCTGTTAGCCCAACTACAATTTTTCATTTTATGGTTTGGGGGGGGGGAGCTACATTTTTTAATCGACTAAACACAGAGCTGAGTTACAGAAAAACAGGCTTCTACTACCTACACACGTACACACAACCTATCTCTCATGCGCTAATCATTTATTTACTTGTCCCATTAAATCTTCTCCTATCTCTTTCTGAAAACCTGAAGCGCAGTATACACCACTAGGAACTCTGCAGCAGACATTAGCTACAGATGTGTTGCATTAATAGGGGGGAAATGCAAGTACAGTACAATTCTGTGGACTGTGGAACATTTAAGTAGCATTGGGTCCATGGATATACCATGCACAATTCTACAGTCACAGTTAAGGACACCGACAAATATAATATCAAAATAGCCTACTTCTTTCAGAATCTGAACCAAGGTTCTTTGATAGATATTTAACTGCTAACATTTTACACTCCTGTTAAATTTAGAAGTCAGAATGCTGTTTTTTGTGCTCAGCAACATATGTACCGCAAATCAAAAGAAAACAAGCATACGGGAAACATAATAAATTCTGATATGCACAGTTTCTCCTTTTCGTGGCCTCACATAGGCAGTTTCAAAGAGCCACAAGATGCTAAAAGTAACATTCATTTGTAAGCAGATAAAATTGATCTTGATTTTTTATATGGCCTAAATCGTAACACTGCAAGAATGTGCTTTGAGATAATGCATTTGGGACATTTGCTGCCGTTTGTGTGTGTCTTTTTTTTCTTTCAAACCCACCAAGTAAACTGAAGAGGGTCACGGCTTTGCAGAATACATATAGTTGTGATCTTAACCAGGGAGAAAGGCAGGTACTCCCCGCACTGCTGCTACCCCACCCCACTCCCATCAAAAGCACATTCCAGCTGCACAATCCCACAGGTCTGGCTTTCTGGACTAAGAGTTCAAAACATTACATTCAACAGTGTTTGTAACAGGATATTCACTTAGGAAACTTTAGAGCTTGAAGGCTGCAAGCACCTTATGCTCATTTAAACAGTGGCTCATTTCAGAGCATCTGACAGTACATAGTAAATGCATCTATAGATTACCACACATTAGTATTTAAAAGGTCTCACTTTACTGCCATGGGTTCCATAATGGAAAATAGCCAGGATATAAATGTAATGAAATAAGTAAAAGCATATACTGTACAGTCTCAATCATCCTTAAACCAGCCCTGCAAAATAGATTAGTATGTCCCCATACTGTAGATGGGTCGGCAACAACAAGACATGGTAGATTGCCCAAGGGTATGTAGTAAGTTTATGACAGAGCCAAAGTCAGCCAGACAAATCAGACCTAGAGCTCAATCTCATAGCCACAAACTGTACATAACAGCTTTCAAACATTGAAGTTGTGAAAATAGGGCTGTCACTTTATTAGTTGGTTGGTTGAGGCTTTTTAAACTGATTTAAAATTGTTTATGAATGAATCAATAATTTCTTGCGGGAGGGAAGAACATATTTTAGTTGATACATGCAGTGATCAGAGGAGGCATCATCCTAGAAGAGGCACAAAGAAGATGTGCGCTACCTAAGGTTTTTGTATAAACGTGTATTCTTAATAATCCGTGTGTATTGCCCAACTGATCAGGGAAAACATTTCAGTCAATCAAAGAGTTTATTGTTGCTTAAGAACTGACTAGAATCTGCAGCCTTGCGTGACATTTAATAATGCCAGCCTTTGCCTATCACTAATTAGGTGTTGCAAGTTATAGCTAACCAATGCCTATAAAAACAATTCATCAAGCATTGTTCAGCCATTCTTCTTTGCATATGTACTTACATTATGCATCATAAGGTTTAACCAGAATGTTATTGATTACTTTTGCAAAACCTCAACCCAACTAACTTCTGTCTACAGTTTGTTATAGAGATCTGAATGGCTCATTGAGCATGACTTCCACATACGCAGGCAATCCTACTTTCTGAAAGAACATGAGATAAGGTTACCCTAATCCTGTCAAAGAATTACACTATTTTGCTTTCCTTTTTATCCTCTCAAATATCCCCCCTAGTTAAGAAATTAACATTCTCTCTCATACAATTCTTACAGAAATTGTACTTTTACTTTTCGGCATCTCTTGTTAATTACATGATGTTATCTGTTATAATCTATTCATGAACCACAGATAACTTTGGCTACCAATAAAAGAGAAAACTTAGCATAAATTGCTTAGCACAAAGTTAATCTTATAAAGCAAGGCATAAAGAGGATCTAACAGCTATTATATGACTTATCAGCTTTCCTAAAAGGGTCACTCTATACTTTTTTTCAAAGAGACTAATTAAATACCTTAACAATGTCATTGAAACTTCATGAATCTTTCAATAAATTACACCCTGTCTCTACAACATGTTTTCATTTATTAATCTCACTTAACATGCAAAGAGGCTAGAAGAATGCCACTGACACCAAAGTAGGGATACTCTGTTAATTCTTATCAAAAATTGTATAAATGCAAAGAACCAGTGACTATAACCTATGACATGATTAAAACTATAGCCATCTGTCACAAAATGTTAATCCTCTTACTTTAGCATCCACTGGACTTTGGCTTTTCTTGGGTAAATGACCTTAGTTCAATTCAATCACCACGGGGTAAGATGCATGCAGAAATGTAACATGCAGATCCCTTCAATGTGAATTTGGTTCCACAGCCATCATGTTCTCAGCAAACCACCATGCCCAAATGCATGGTGGCTTTGGGCTTCATCATAAACTTATTATTATTATTTTTCATTTGACTGAGTTCTGCACCAATTAGATGCATGTTGACAAGAAAAAGGTCCAGTTTCTGGTTCTTATACCAGAGATTGACTTACTGTATGTGGAGAAAGAAGTATTATAAAGTAGGTGAAATTCTAGATTCTAAAATTCTAGAAATTCTAGAAATGCTAGATTGCTTTTTGGAATGACAAGCATTCCCAATTTTGTTTTGGAGGGGAAATGACTAAAACTAATTACCTTCAGAGATGCCTTTTGAAGATTTGGAGCATGGAGTCACTAATATTTAGATGAATTTGAGCTCTGTCTCTACACACAAAGTGAATCAGGGAAGGTTGTACAAGTGCTGGAATCTGGAGGCAGTGATGCAGTGGATAAAGCCGAATAAACTGAGGCTGAATCCTGACGAGACTGTGGGTAAGATGGCTTTGGGATCTTGGAATTAAATAGCAGCCAGTTTTGGATGGAGTAGCCCCCCATAAAATGACATGTGTGCAGTCTGTGGGTATTCCTAGATCCTAAGTTGTTACTGAAGACACAGGGTTGCCTCAGTGGCAAGGAGTGGCAATGCCCAGCTCTGGCTGGTTAGCCAGCTCAGGTCATTCTTTAGCCAGGACAATCTAGGTACTGTACAGTAGTTCCCCGCTGGAGCATTGCAATGGGCTCTATGTGAGGTTTTCCTGTTCAGAAGCTGCAGCTGATGCAGAATGCTGCTGCCCATTTGTTACCTGGAGCAGTAAGATGGGATCACATTACACTAATCCTGAGTGCAGTGCAGTGTTGGTACTATTACACAAATCTTAGGTACTAATACACAAAGCTTAGGCCTTCTCTAGTACTAGTCAGCTTGGATCTTGAGATCTGCTCAGGTGGCCCAGCTTACGGTACCCTTCATGAGTATGGCCCAGGGGGACACTACATGAAGCTAGGCTTTCCACAATGGCAAGTTGTCCCCATATTATTTTACTTCTGTGACAGCTTAAGACTTGTTTTTGCAAGCCTTTGTAGTATGAGAAGCCCTACTGTATAACTATATTACTGTTATACGGTACTGTACATTGTATTTTATTTTAGAGTTGTGGTTTTAACCTGGAGGAGGTGAGTATAAGGAGGTTAAAAAACTGGAACTGGCTATAACTTTTAAAATTATTACAATGCAATAAAAATGAAGAATTAACAGCTCAGCTATCAATTTTTTAGAAATGTTTCTGAAGTTGGGTACTTTTTGGTGTTGCGTTTCAGGAATACTGTTAGCCATTCTGGGCTTGTGCAATAGAAAGAAATAAAATATTAATATCAGCACACATTTTTGCTGCAACTATGAATCGGGGGAAATGGAAAGATTGTATATTAGACCTCAATAGAATTTGAAACCAGGGGTTTGTTGGATGGTGGAAGGGAACAAGAGAACAGAAAATATACTTCTATCGAGGATTCACCAAGCACAATGATGCGTCTCTTCTTTTGTTGCCAGCACTTCTTACTCATTCTTTTTTAAAGGCATCTTATAGTAATAATAGTGGTAGTAGTAGTGGTGGTAATGCTTCCTATTTCACTGTACAAGAAATTTGTACATGAATCATTACCCTTAGCAGTTTAGGGTCCTGCACTGTTCCTGCTTAAATTCTATTTAAAACACACACACAAATCCACAAGCTAAACATGCCTGTTCACAACATCCTATTTCATACTGAACTACATTTTCCCTCAGATCATTAGCAAACATTCCTGCATACTGAAAGCAAAGATTCCCCATCCCCCTGCAAAAAAATGCATGGTATATTACGGGATCTTGATCATCAGGGACCCCTATTATATTCCTGGGGAGGTTTATAATCCACCCACCAGCTCCTGACTATTTTAGACACACTGTAGATTGAAGGGCAAAAGTGAGGTCACATTTATTTCAACACTTCTGTAGCATAGTGCTTTTGTGAATTTTGATGTTCTGGGATTTGTTTTTGTGTGTGTTTGTAATGGTTGCATCTGTCACGTGAAAGAGTGGACAACTGTTAATTCAGCTTCATTTTACCGTTTGTAAGATCAATAAACTGTGGGAAAAACACAACAAGGGAAAGGGTTGCTTCATTTTAGAAGTCTTCTTTGCCGCTCTTGTTTAATAGCTGTTACCATCATATTTAGCTTCTGCTGCTCCTCCTGCAGATGGGAATTCACTGATATGATTAAATTTGATGGTATGATAATGTATGGTAATAGTGATTAATCAGAAGCCCACTAGCAAATGGAGGGTGTTTGTTATTATGTCACCTGCATTTTAAATTGCATTTTCCCTCTGCCAGCCTGACACTGTTTGACAGCATATAGGGGGAGGGGTTGGAAATCTTGCACTACATCTGCTTGCTACTACTTATAGATTTGATAAGAGAAAACACTCATCACTCTGTCACTATTGTAAGTGTTGCAATTATAGGGCTCCGCAGACGAGTTGTGAAAATGGCAAGTCCTCATAAGGAAAGCTTGCCAGTAGATGCTGAGGAAGCTCAGTTGCACATCTGTAGGGGCTATAATAGGAGAGAAATGTAATTTGATTCAGCAGTCTCATTCAAACATGATTTGCATGAAATGCTGTATAAAGCTCTATCCAAGAAATGTCAATCACGACCACCTGATACCTTGTATCATGTTAAAAAGAAAACAAAATGCTTTCCAGACTATGTGGGATTCGCCACCGCTGCTGCACAGTAATAGAGTGAAAATTTCATTTACTGCTGCTCTTCTAGCAGCACCGCCATAGCAAAAGCACAATCATTGCTGCAGCAGCGCAGAAGGGTGTTCTCCCCCCACTCCCCTGCCATTTGATATCTAACATCTAAACAAATATTATTGCTACAATCACGTAAATCAGTAATCTCTGAAATGCTCAAAATAATGCCGGTCACAAGACAGTCTTGAAAACTTGCATATTATAAAGGCCTATTCGCAAATTATATTTTATCGGAACATCTGTATGTGTAAAACAGCATTCCCCAATCCTGTACTCTCCAGGTGTTTTATACTACAACTCTCATCCACCCAAGTCAACTGAGTTGCGTACTGAACCAAATACAGGCTTGGCTCTTGGCTTCCATAGTGTGTGAAAAAGGTTCTTAGAGAACTGAAAAAGCAAGCCCCTCAACTACTAGAATGAATGATTTATTAATTCTGTGGTGTTTCCCAAGAGGAATTTATCTTGATCAACCATTTCTAAAGGGGCTAGGGAGGAACATACTGCTAGTCATTTTGGATAAGGTCAAGAACTTCTTGTTTTATTATACTACAAGAATTAAAGGTGACATAGAAGAAAAAACCCTAATTTAAACAACTATGTAAACGTATGGTATGATGTAATGAAGAGACACGTATGTGGCACTGGGAATGCAAACGTGTAAAAAACAAAACAATATTGAAATATGAACAATTTACATAATTTCTGTGAGTTGCAGTAACTTGGGCTTTCTAAAATTTTCTAAATGTACTGAAAGCGGTTAGTGTCAGAACTGTGCTCATGAAGTTTGAAAGAAAGTTCTACCAGTCTGAAGGCAAACACACTTCCTATTGGCTGGTCACTATGACATGTTATCCAAAATTAACAGATCATTGCTATGGACCCAGTTTAGGAGATCATCTAAACTGCAGAAGAAATCCTCTAAGGCTAAGCTACATCCTGCGGCTTCCTTTCTGTGGAATGAAGAAGGAAAGCTTCTACTCTCATTTTTGAAGAAAAACTGCAATTCTGCATTATGTATGAATTCAGGGTGCTGTTATTCATTCTAACGAAAGTCGGTCCACAAACCGGGGGGAGGGGGGGCGCGACTACAATTTCATGAGAGAAACATGGAATCCTGACTTCCAAACTAGTAAGCTATTTGCTATTAGAATTCAATCCATAATTGACAGGCTACAGAAAGGCAGGACTTTTTTTCTACTTTTCTTCAGTTCAGGCTCAGGAATGATGCCACTTTACTCCTCCCTCTCCCCTCAACTTCTGGCAGCAGTGCATGGCAGGAATAGCAAAATGGCAGCCCACAGATTAAGGCTGGCCTCTTAAGCACCTTCTGGCCTCCAAAGGACCTACCAAATGTATTCAACGTGTGATTAAACAACACATTCTACTAGTTTTACAATGTCACCTGCAATCTGGAAAAACAAAAATCACCATACCACCAGCCTGACGTTTCAGGGGATCTTTTGGGAACTACATTCGTTCCGCAGCACTTGTTCCCTCCCAATAAGATCATATCAGCAAAGCTCATGCACTCGGCATCTGAATACCCTACAAGGCAATGCCACCTCAATTATAGAACTGGATCGTCCATGGGTCACTGTTTGCACCTCTGAACAAAATACGAGCAGCAACCGAGAATATGGACTAGTCATCCTTGGTCCCCCACAATAATTTATTCTATAGGCATTATGCAGTTCATCTAATAATGGATACACATATATTATATTCTTTTTTTAAAAAAACTTTCAAGTTTTGTTGACTGGCATTATCTACAACTTGAGTGTTTTTCAGAATGAAATGTGACTGATGTGTAACAGCTATCAAGTTCCTATTTCAAATGAGCAGTTGCTCTATGAAAACCTTGCCTTAGTTTAGAAAAGGTCTCATTCCTCATATGCATCCATTTTCTGTAAAATTAGATAAATGAAAAAATTTCAACCACAGGATTCAAAGCATTTTTGGAATGCAGTATTGCAATGACTATTAGTAATCCTTCACAGAAAAAACAGACACAGTAATTGATTATGTAAGGAAAAATAATCATCCCATTAAAAGACCATGGATGGTACAAATCCACTCTCACATTTTGAGGTGCACATTTTCTACTTGCATCTATTTTTTTGTCTTAGAATCTACGGTCAAGTAGACAGGCTGTGCGTATATTAACAATTATTTATAGCTAGTTTTCCTAAAGCTTCTTTAAGTATTAAAAGGGAACTCGAAACACGTGGTCCTTCCACAGTCTGGTAATAATACCAATTTGGGAATTTAAGAGCATGGCATCAACAATACACAAGTGACACTCTCCATACCATCCTAACCAGGAAAGATTGTGCAAATGCAGTACAGGAGGCAGGGATGGACTGGGTCACTCAATAAACTGACTTCCTGGCATTATGTGAATAACTGGTTCTTGGATCCATTAATTAGTAGCCAGTCAGTTCAGCATGGAGTATGAGTCCCCATGAAAGAACAGGTATGCAGTCTAGGGATACTCTAAGATACCAAGCCATCTCTGGAGGCCCAAGTGGTCACAGTGCTGAGGAGTGCCTATGCCCAGCTTCAGCTATTGCAATACCTTCAACCATTCTTGGATCAGGACAACCTTGATACTATAAGCCACATTATTCATTAATCTAAACTGGTTGGATTATCAATGTGCTCTACATGGGGATATCCCTGAAGATGACAAGGACTGGCAAGGTGGGATTATATGACATTGATCCTGGAGAGTAAGAAGAAGAACTAATGTCAGGGAAGTAAATCAATCAAGGAGAAAGAGAAAGTGTATTTTAGAAGCCAAAAATAAGAAAAGGGGGTAGAAGTAGCCTGTGTCAACTCAACATCTGCTATTAAATACTTAAAATAAGTACAAAACTAGTACAGATATTTATATTTTCCAAGCACAACACATTTTAAGTATGACCTTTTTATTAAATTAGCATTCCTCCTATTTGTATTGAAAAGACTGTAATGAATAGGAAAGCCATTTTTTAAAAAAATCATTGCACTTTTCTATTTTAACGCTCCCCATTGGAGAGAGTGGCTCGACAATTTTACAATTAAACAAAATTAATTCTGCTCTCAGAAATTCATTGATCTTAAGCTTCTAACAAACATTTTCTACTGCACAGATCACTGTCAATATTTACAAAACCTTAAAATTATATTTTACTGGCACCACTTTTATTTGCCATATTAATATTTCTTTGCAAATGTATGCTTATCCATATCAGAGAAGAAAAAACAGCTGCTACTCACAGGAAATCTCTGGGGTCCTACAGCAGGTCTTGGCTGGTTTGGGACTGGCAGCAAGGGCACTAAAAACAAGGAGCACACCTTTTAAATCAATTTGTTTTAGCCAAGACTCTAGGCCATTTTTATAAGCAGTCATATTCATAGGCAGCTGCTTCCCCGTTCTTCCAAATAGCTGCAGGCAGGAAAAATTTACTAAGAGCATTCAACAGGGCAATTGGGATTCAGCTAGCATAGGCAACACAAGAATTTTGTACAATTAAACAATATATGTGTGAATGAATGATCAATTATAAAAGTAACTTTTCATGTTGGTTCTGAAGTAGGTGTTACCCAACAACTGGACTCAAAAGATCACAAATAAAACAAATTGGTACCACTTCCAAGAATCAGTTATTCAAAGAATCTAGATGATTTTGTAGTTCAAATACTGGAATGAATGGAAGGAACGAAGCATGTTGACATTTTAAAGTCAGCATTCAATACACACACACTTGCTGGACTTGCCTGAATTAAAAATGGTTTGATTTAATGGAAATGTTCTCTATACGCTGGCAGTAAACACCAAAGTAGCACAGTTGTACCCTGGATCTCGAACGCCTTGGCAATTTTTGAACGTTCTTTTGGAAGCTGAACATCCTTCCTACAGCCAATCAGAAGCCACGCTTTGGTTTTTGAAGGTCAAACTTCAAGAACGGATTTCATTTGACTTTCAAGGTACGACTGTGTATATATGACTGTGTGTGTGTGTGTGTGTGTGTGTGTGTGTGTGTGTGTGTATATATATATATATATATATATATATATATATATATATATATATATATATATGACACCTTTCCCCTACTTCAGCAATGCCCTGTCCCTTTCATACAAGCACACCTCTGCATAAATGAAAGCAGTAAAACAGCAGTACATGCAGAATAATCACAGAATTTTATTCTGTGAACCACCCTGAGACCCCCTGGGTACAGGGCAGTATATAAATCATCATCATCATCATCACATGTGAATTGTACCTATAGAACTGTAGGGGGCTGTTCCAGGACAAAATTAAGTTAAGCAGCTGTTTATAGTGTTGCTTTCTGATAAAATCTCACCTTGTACAGGCGTTACTACAGTTCCTTTGAAGTGTGGGTTTATATGTATGTTTTTTGGCTGCTGAGATGTCACTGGAGGAGGAGTCATCAGCATTCTTGGTGTTTCTAGCTGGGGTGGCATATGCATCCCTTGAGGCGGAGGTGGTGTATGAAGCTGAGGGGGAATGGGTAAAAGCCCCTGCATCTGTTGCTGCTGTTGCTGCTGTTGCTGTTGCTGCTGGAAGAGATTCCTAATGGGCTGTTGATGACGAAATATCCTTTCTGAATGTGTCTAAAAAGAAAACACAGAAAATCACGTTTGCTCGAAATTGTATCGCCTTAAAAATTTAAAGGAAACAGGAAGCATCCCCTGAGAATACTGACTACACAAACTCCTGGAAGTTTGATATTCACAGGCTTATGAGCGATGGTAGCTTAATGGAAACTCCATTTTTCACGAAGCCCATCTTCATATTTCAATGTGTGGGGAGGGAGAGGCACCAGCAGGAGACAAGGCACTGCCATCAAGCTGTACTTAGCAGCTTCTCAGAAAGTGGTGGCTTTCAGCATCATGATTATAGTAGCTACCAGTTCCTTTATATTCTCCCACCAGAAAGTTCTCCCACTTAAAATGCTACTGCTGCAAACATACCCAGCCTCGTATCAACTCTTGATATAAAAGCTACAGCAGCTTTCTGCACTACATGGGAGTCTCACTGGCAACACAGCAAAGTTAAAAGCAGTTTCTGACATTGGTCCTTGGCTACTCCTAAAATAGCTTCCCCCCCCTGAGGATTTGGGGCACAGGATCTCTCAGAAACCTCAGGATGAGGCAGTTGAGGAACCATTGCTCATGTATATGCTCTGCCGACATTGGCTTGGACTTGTGTAGGAGTGGGCACAAACGAAAGTGCTTGCATTCCCATCAATAAATGAACTATTGAAATCAACCTTAAGCAGCTTAATGCAGTCAGTGTTTTCAATAATTTTGCTTAAATAACTAAAATTCACCAACCCTGACCACCATAATCATTGTGTTTGGATACCGTAACAGATGTCTGGGTTGGCAGCAACGCAGGCCTGTGATCCTTCATTCTTCCCCTTTCATTGTTGTCTCTTCTTTGTTCTCCCATCCCACGACACATTAAAGGCCCTCCTCTCCTTCCTCCTCTTCTTGAGCCATAACGCCCCTGCTTCATTTGCCTTTCCCTCTCTTCAAATTCAAATAACGCTGCTTTGGCTTCTGCAGAAAGTTCTGTCAGATGAAAGAAGGGGGCGCTTTTAGATATTTACCAGGAGGATTAAAAGGACTAATGAAGTAATAATTTTTTTTCCCTGCAGCCACAACAAAATTGCATAGCCACCCACCACCCCGATTATAGGGCACATACATTACTTTCACCAGATCTTTTTAATTTGCAAATAAAAATGCATCCTTGCATTTTAGCAAGAAAAATTTTATTCTTGCAAGAGTGGCTTACAGCTATTGAATTTCTTAAAGCAGATTTCCACCAACAACTCAAATCAGATTGCAACTAAATTTGTTTTTTGGAATACAGTATAAGCACTTGCATGTCAGTTTGTTGCTCTTTCAAGATCCATCTGTGAAACTATTATTTTTCCTGTCTCTCACAATAACCTTAATGTGATATACTATAGATAGCAGAGGTTGTACAGCTATTTTCTGATCAGATTTCATTAAACATATCAATAAAAGGTGTATCTGAAGAAGTGTGCATGCACACGAAAGCTTATACCAAAATAAAAACTTAGTTGGTCTTTAAGGTGCTACTGAAGGAATTTTTTTATTTTACTTCGACCCAGACCAACACGGCTACCTACCTGTAAATAAAAGGTGTGCTTTAAATAATATGGAAACAATAGATTTCCAGAACAGGTTGGGAAATGTGTATAAATAAAATGCATCAGGATGTATGGTTGAAATGGATCTTATAATTGATCCCACTGCAACTTCCTGGATCAACATCAGTAACCACCACCTCTATTTCTTTAGATTTAGATATCACTACAAGGTTTCCCTTCCAGTTGAAGCAAATCTCAAGAAATTCAATCAGAATTGCCTTAGCAGAAAGTCAAGCATTTGCTTTTCTTCATTTTCCCAGGCAAAAGGGTTGTGGGGTGACCAAATGCATAGCTTTAAGATGCAAATCTCTGCAAGCAGTTTTAAATAACACACAAAATGTGTGTTACACACACAGCATAACTGTAGTATGCTTCCATTTTAGTTCCCAGATGTTGAAAGTAGCCCTATACATGGTCTGCAGGACATCTCCAGCAGAAAGGAGCTCCACAACTGTATAGAGAAACAATTTCTCTGGTTCCTCGGTAGAAGCTAGGAGAAAGGTCAGACATCTAATCCACAATAGATGGTAGTGGACAAACCTGAGCCTCAAGCTGTGGACATGATTTGATAGAACAGAGCTCCCTTGCCTGTCTGCGATTTCTTGTTGCCTATGGCTGCCTGGCAAGTGTTTGTATGGCCCGAAGGAAAGTGAAGCCACCGCCTTGCTGAAGGTCTGGGTCTGGCCAGTGTCTGGATAGGGCAACTACCTGGGAACTACACATATAGCTCTATGGATTCCATTACAGACAAAAGGCAGGATATAAATGTAAAAAAAAATGAATTAAATGCAAGGCTTTGCTAGTGCTATTTGAGAAAGTAAAATGAAGGAAAATACTTTTCCCTTCATTCGAGGAAAAAATAATTCAACTTACTTCAAGCATGCCTTTTTCTATAATCACAATAAAGGTTCCATTACATAGCAGACTGCAATGGAGCTCACGGCTTAATTTTTAATTTCATTTTGAAGTTGTTACTTAAGGCAACAGATTCAGAAATATATTTTGGGCTGTTAAATAAAGCAAAGCCTGGGCAATACTAATGCTCAGTTTCTAAACTCTCACTGCTCATTCCAACACACACACACACACACACACACACACACACACACACACACACACACACACAAATGTTTAGAGGTTTTCTATTGAGTAAAGGTAAAGGGACCCCTGACCATTAGGTCCAATCGTGACCGACTCTGGGGTCGTGGCGCTCATCTCGTGTTATTGGCCGAGGGAGCCGGCGTACATGCTTCCAGCATGACAAAGCTGCTTCTGGCGAACCAGAGCAGCACACGGAAATGCCATTTACCTTCCCGCTGTAGCGGTACCTATTTATCTACTTGCACTTTGACGTGCTTTCGAACTGCTAGGTTGGCAGGAGCTGGGACCGATCAACGGGAGCTCATCCCGTCGCAGGGATTCAAACCGCCGACCTGATCAGCAAGCCCTAGGCTCTGTGGTTTAGACCACAGCAGTATATTAATTTTGTTAAATACATATACTGTAAATAAAAATGGAGTTTGGCTATGGAACTCACAACTCAGTACTTCTCATACCTGAAAGCTTTTCCCTTTCGTTTTTTTGTAGGAGGAAGGGGGCTTGACACCACAATCAATTGCTTCGTGAAAGCTTGCTTTATGCAACCAAACTGGAGGAATCTGGTATTTACAACTGTGCTGTACAAGCACACTGACAACACCTTGTTATGCAGTTCTATTACTTTTGTCTTTTGTATTTTACAGCTTGACAAAGGAGCACAAAATGCTCCAAATGACACTCTCAACTCTGATCTGATCCCGTCCCACAGAATCAGAAAAGTAGGCTTTCCCATTTTAAGAGCAAGAAGGGTGTGCAGTTGAGTGCATAGCTCCCATGCACTTGCTACATAGCATACCTCCTCATCAAGCACTTCTCTCCCAATCAAGCTCACTTCCAACATCAGAGCACAGCTTAGAAAAGTGCCTGGGGAGACAGACTGCAGGGAGCCAGGCCACAAACAGAGAAGGGGATGACACCCCCTGCAAACTAAAATTGGAAATGTGTGCAATTGCAGTAGCTTCACAGCCCTCAGATCCATACAGTTGGATTTAGTATGTCCTTCCCAATCCCAAGAAACGCAGGCATACTACAATACTGTTAGAGATTCATTCCCCGAGTTTGCATTCATGGGATTGTTGTCTATCACATAATGGTATATGTTTTCATTCCACAGAGTGGGAAGTGACGAAGGCAGGATGTTTCTGTTACTGTGTTTCCTGAAGTGGAACTATTGTTCTTTGTTCTTTCTCTTTGCTGTCTGAAGCTAGAGAGAGAAGGAGCCATGTTGCAGTGCTCCGAGTGTGTTTATATGTAAATAAACATAGATTAGCCAAATGCTGTGCTACTGAGTTCTGTTACGCAACTGCACAAACTCTGTGGATCCGTAAGTGTGCTGATGTCAGTTGGCATCAGTCGCTGTGATGTTAGGGCAGGAGGGAGAGAACATGCCAGTCAGGCATGTGTCTCTGCCAGGGTCCTACTTGCAAGTAGGACCCTGTACTATTTCCAAATAGTATGTGGGGGTGTGGACAATAAGGATGCCCCAACTGGTAGGGGCACAGAACAGAAAACCTGCTCTAATGTGAGATCTTTATATCTCAGAAGGACTGCCCATTGCTTCCCAACTCCCCCAAAATGATTCTGATTAAATGTCTCCCTCAGAAGGTTGTGGACTCTCCTTTCTTGGGTTTTTTTTAACAGAGGTTAGATGGCCAGCTAAGATTCTTGCATTGCAGAGGGTTGGACTAGATGATCCTCCTGCTCCCTCTATGATTCTATGAGGAATGCTCAGGAGCAGTCCACATGTGCTAACACATCTCAGCACGGGCAAGGAAGCAATTGCTTCAGGGATGTAGTGAAACCCAGCTCCCCCCCCACACACACACCCAAAAAAAGAACCATCCGGGGAGGAGGGAGAATATGGGCTCTTCCTCCCCTCCTGCCAGTTTTGTTTTGTTCTGTGTGGGTTTTTTTTACACAAGATGGAATAACTCCTTATTCCTACTAGTGCCATTCTCAACTGATATATACAAGTTTGTCCATGGGTATTCATTCATTAGAAGCCTTTATATTCAGCTTCGCCTGCACTTGGGGTATTTCACACCTTTGAAAGCAGGTACCTATAAAACCGAGGAAACATCCATCAATAGCAGGCATAGGCAAACTCAGACCTCCAGATGTTTTGGGATTAAAACTCCCATCACCCCTAGCTAACAGGACCAGTGGTCAGGGATGATGGGAGTTGTAGTCCCAAAACATCTGGAGGGCCGAGTTTGCCTATGCCTGATCAACAGCGTATCAGACATCCCTGTCCCAAGGTTCTGCTCCATGTTTTGCTTCCTGGTGCAAGATGGAGCTTGAAGAAGAGTACCGGATGAAGACCTTAACTGGATTGGATCACATATGAGAAGTGGTATAAGACAAAGCTCTGTACCTAACATGAAATAAATTGTTGAATTACTGAGAAATCGTACACCTTCACATGAGCAACGAGAAGGGATCCAGAGGCCTTTAAGTGATCTACTGCATGAGGACTTTTCAGCTGCCATTCCCACTTCAGAGCCCATACGCTCTCATACATAAGAACCTAAGAGGAGCCTGTTGGATCAAGCATCCTGTTCTCACAGTGACCAACCAGATGCCTATGGGAAGCCTGAAAGCAGGACCCGAGTTCAAGAGTTCATTCAGAGTCACGCTGCCTCCAAAAGTGGAGGTGAAACACAGTCGTCATAGCTGGTATCGTCCATGAATCAGTCTAATCCTCCTTTAAAGCTATCCAAGTTTATGGCCACCACTACTTCTTGGGGGGGGGGATGAATTCCAGAGCTATGTGCTGTGTGAAGTACTTTTTAAAAAATCCGAGGATCAGGGAACACTCCATAGCAGTGTTGCAAGTAGCTACTACTAGTAGGGGGCAGGATCAGTAACACCCCCCTCCCCCTCATGCACTCTTTGGACCATAGTTCCCAAATCACTATTTTATATGCAATACAATATGATCTACCCTCCTGAAAACTCTTTCAAGCCAAGAGATTTCCCTTTTCATTTGCAAAAACAACACTTAGGAGATGCCTCTGCTCCATTCATGAGGGAAAATGTTTAACATATTTTTGCCAGCAGACACCCAATCTTGACTGTAGAATTCTTTCACATACACCTAATGCAGTGAATCAGCAATTATTTTTCTAGTGCCTCCAAATGTCAAGATTAATTTTGCTATCCTTGGTAATAAAATGGTTTCAAACGACATCTTTAATCAGCAAGTAAGAATGCTTCCCTCCAATAGAGACAAGCTGTCACGAAAGGTCACCAAAAAGTGACAGGATGGAAATTACGTTTGTAATTTCCACTGAAATATTAATTTCTCTTTTAAGTGTTTTTTCAACTTATGTCTAGATTTTAAAGTAAAGAAATGTAGCTATACAACCAAGTTTCATTTCTATACCCGTAATTCCTATTAAGAGCAATCAGTACTGAAAGGAAAGTAATATTTATTACGCCAGTTCTACTACATTTTTTAGTCCTATTAGGTTGATCCCTAATAGACATCAATTATTGCAGATCTTTTAACGGCTCCAGCTGACAATGGCTTTTCAAAGAAAAACTTGGGTGTAAGATACAAAATTAACTGAAAGACTTGTATAAAATACGTCATTTAGAACTCTTTGCAAACTGCTAATCAGTTTGTTTCGTTTTTCATTCAACTTTTCATTTTTATTAGCTGTAACATTTTTATGCTATAGTTTACTGGACCATGTGAATATACATCAATTAAATGACATATATATATATATATATATATATATATATATATATATATATATATATATCTATGTATACTAAATAATCCTTCTAAACAGGCCCCACACAGGTAAGAAGCAATTTACTAATCTCTCAACTACTTTTCAGATTAGAGGACAGAAAGTGAAAGGGCTTCTGCAATTGTGGATGTTTCTAGGCACAACTGATGTCTGCTAGTAAATATCGCAATAACATCCTTTTCCAGCTGAATTCTGCCTAGATAGCAGCACGATAACACATACACACACATATCCATTTCCACAATCAGAAAAATGATATTTTTATCTACATTATCCACCTACCTATTTCTGAGATTAACTAAAGGTGCTGGTTTTAGACAGACACCAAATGAGTCAGACTTCTATTAGGAACAAGACCTTTTCAGCTGTGGTACAAACCTCAGAAAGGCCAACCATGTTCAAACACTCCACAAGTTTCAGGTTTCAGTCTATATCCTGGTTCTTTCAGTTCAACTCAAACTCTGCCTTTTGACAGGCTGTATGCATTTTCATCTTTTATTTTCATCTTTTATTGGGAGGAAGTGCTTATGTCATCTTGGGTTTCAGGATACAAAGGCAAGAGGAAACTGAGTGTAGTCAGACATCCACTCTGGACTTTAAGAAGGTTGATTTCAAAAAGCTTAAGGGACTACTAGGTGAGATCCCATGGTCAGAAATACTCAAAGAGAAGGGAGTCAAATATGGATGGAAGTTGCTTAAAGGTAAAATATGGAAGGCACAAATGCAGACAACAATTCCAACAAGAAAGAAAAGTGGGAGGCATCTGAAAAAACAGCTGTACCTGGCATACCAGTAGTACATGTGAAAAGCATTTAAGGTTCTGAGTGGACCATAAACTTAAAATAAATCAACAGTGTGATGCAGCAGCAAAAAAAGCTAATACTATTCTAGACTGCTTCAACAGAAATAGTGTCAATTCCACTCTGTTCTCCCTTGGTCAGACCACACCTGAGGTACTGAGTCCAGTTCTGGGTGCCACATTTTAAATCTAGGGTGTGCGCAGAGGAGGGGCAACCAAGATGATCAATGGTTTGGAAACCAAGCCTGATGAGGAATGGTTGAGGAAGTTGGGCATGTTTAGCCTGGTCAAGAGGAGAAATCAAATTTATCAAACTATTTGATAAATCAGGACCAGATATGGTAATCCCATATAGTTCATAACCTAGAAACCTGAAGCTATTCAGCCCAATGGAACACTGGTCTCTAAATCTGTATTGTAACACCTATGAATCTGAAACTTCAAGCCCTGGCTACCATATCTGCAATGATCCCTGATTCACGTACCAAACTCCTCTAATTGAGACCTGGTGAGTGCACATTTCCTTTCCTCAAAAGCAAACCACTTTATCCCACCTTAAATATTTTTATTTAAATGGAAGCAGAGTATTGGTTTTGTTTGTTATTATGGTATTTTTTTGTGCGTTTTTATATTGTAAATCACCCTATGGTCTTTGGGTGAAAGACGGTATAAAAAATAAATATAGTAAGTAAAAATACAAAAATACAGGGGGCAGTACTAATGCATACAACTGTTGACATGAATATGTGAACTATAGAGCTCCTTCCTAGCGGCTGCCATTTGCATGCCTCCCTCCAATCAATTACTGTCTTTAAATGCCTATGTTACTTTCGTAAGAGACCCAAGACAGTGATGCACCTTAAAAGGGTACATCAATTATTAAATTTGTATCCTGCTCTTCACCTGAAGATCACAGGGCAGTTCACAACATAAAAACATAAATACATAATCAAACAAAAACAAGCCAATAACCCCCCCTCCAACAAACACATTTAAAAGGCCACAAAACAGTTTATCAGCCAAAGGCCTGATTGTAAAGAAACATTTTTTTCCTGGCGCCTAAAAATATGTAATGATGGCGCCAGGTAAGCCTCCCCAGTGACAACATTCCACAAATGGGAAGGAAAGGCCCACGCTTGTGTTGCCAATCTCCAGAACTCTTGTAGAGAGGGCACACAAGGACGGCCTCAGAAGATGATCACAGGGTCTGGGTTGGTTCTTATGGGGAGAAGCAGTCCTTGAGATATGCAACAGAAAACACACTCCTGAGGTTGTCGCATCATGGGATAAACCAGCATGTTCTGTTCTCAAACTACACAAGGCCTTTGTATTGATTCTGAAGCTGAGAACATTTCAAAAGCAGACTTGTTTGCATGTACTTTTGCAAGATGGCACACTGAGACTGTAAATAATTCAGTAGCAATCCTGCCGGTTCCACCTCACTATGATGACAGCATAAATGTGAGAGATCTTTCAGGAACCATCTTTAATCAGCCAAACCTTCTAGAAAAGTGTGTGTTGGTGGAAAGACCTGCTCCCATGCTGAGCAGACATTGTGTGTCACCCTAGAGCTAACACTTTTGTCCCCAAATTAAGAATGAGAGACACATCTAGACATAACCAAAAGTATATTCTTTTACTTATGTAAAACTGGCGTGAGACCTATGGCTTTATCAGACAGATATTCGCTTTTCCTGGACATTTAAACAGGACATTTTAACAACTTTGTTTCTTGGACACAGTAACAGTCTCAGTCACCATTATGAGAGTCATCCAATCAATACCAAGGAATGAACAGCATATTTCCAAAAAAAATTACACTGCTTGCAGTATTGTTTCCTATTAAGAGTTTTATTTTTATAATTTAGGCCTTCCTACCTTGTGCCTACTGCAGCAACCAGATAAAAACAATTATCAACCAAATAAAATATGGTAACACTTAATGTTAATCATAAGCATGACTGTCATGCAGATAATGGGAGCCTTTGGTGCAAAGGGTCAGTGCATCTGGCTGTTAAACAGAAGGTTGGTGGTTAGAGCCCACCCAGAAACTGCTCTTCATTGCAGGCGGTGGGACTAGATGACCCTTGGGGTCCCTTCCAACTCCATGATGCTTTGAACATATCACTTTTATAATCTATGATAATAGAAGGGCTTTTGAAATTGGAAATATCAGTTATTTGCTCCAGAAGAATCTGAATTTTAAAAAATAGCTTCTGAATTAATGCAGCATTTTCCAACCTTTATGAAATCACAACCTCCTCCTAAAAGTAAAATAGTTTAAAGTGGGGAGGGAATAGAGGAAATAAGAAGAAAGCTTCAACTGCTCTGCTATCAAACTCTGGGGCAGAGTTACATGGCCAATAAACAGAATAAATTAATCCTGAAAGATTAGTAATGGATTTACGATAGCTGACATGTGCTTTCACCTAATATCCAAACTTGAATTTCAGAGTTTCATACGCAGAATTGAGTCTTAATGTGCAGCTATAGGCTACTGTTACATGAACAAGACTACATGAATATCACTTTTAAACTGACTATAGTTACCCTTTGTGACTAAACTTGGGAGGAACTGCAGTTCATTTAGCCATAAGTTTGGGCATAATAGGGAGCCATGGCTACTCAAAAACTACAAGCATTACCTTCTGATATCCTCATGGTTCAAGGTTCATGCAGGTTCATTCATACAAGTCTAAATTGGCATTAGAATTAAACAGGCCCATTGTGCATTTTTTTAAAAGGCAACACAAAACTGAAATGGTCAGGAAAATATTTTTTGTTACTTGCCACTAAAACTCTATTGCAGACCAACTTACCACCCACTTTGGTCTGTGTTTCTCTTTGGTCACTTTAGAGTAATGCTTTACAGATTTATACTAAACTGTACAAATAATGTGTTAGTTTGTTTAATTAAAAGCACCTAAATTCTACTGCCATGACCACTAACCAAAAATCTTACCCAAAGTTTCTGGAATGTTTCTTCGCTCTCTCGTTACATCCGAAAGTCTAATGATTGTTCCTTCTTTCCGTTCAGTTTTGAAACGTAATCGACCAGATTCTTCGTCATCTTCCTCTTCTTCATCAGACTCTTCTTTGGTTTCTTCTTGAAGCTCTAGGTTTTCAATAACTGCCTATTAGCACAGGAGGATAAGTGTATATTATTGGTCGGGTAGGTTTTCAATATGCTAGAGTGAAGTTACTTTACAGTGGCTATCTTTGCACATAGCACTAAATCATGATTTAGTGTGAAGTGTTTGACATTAACCCGAGCAAAGTCTGAGATTGACATGCTTCCTCCTCCCACATGTTCCAATTTCCCTTTCACATAAACTTCACTTGTTCTGTCATATGAGCCCACAGATTGCTGCTTAAAAACCCAACTCTGGTCATTTCAAAAGCAAGCCAACTTATGAATACAGTGTGTATAACTAACTAGTTTGCTTTAAGCTACCATCTCTGGTTCGTACAACACATGCTGATATTTGCTGATCCTGATCCTACTTCTTGGTGTGCTGCAAGAAAGCTTAGTACCCTATAAAAAAGAAGATTCGGCTAACACCATGAATTGAATCCTAGCTGCCTGGTGTTTCTAAGCCCTTTGTGAACACCCACCACTATTATTTGATTAGAGTACTTCAAGACCCACAAATGAACAGCCACTTTCACACACTAATATAGTCTCATCAGGAAGCATGACAAATGAGGATGGGGAGCAAGGTGGCTATGCTTACCACAAGGTACCTAAAGCCATCAGTACAATGTACCGTAGCCACAAGGAAAGCAACTGTAGGTTATGAAAAATACAACTTCATGTGTACAGTTAGGAAATTCAAGCTAATATCCAATGTCTTATTGGACATTTTTTGCCACATGCTCAAAAACCAATCAATCAATATACTTTATTCGACCGATAGTCAGAAACAACAACAACAAAAAAAAAACATTTCTCAATACAAAAATAAACATATAAAACTGAAGGCAAACACATGCTCAAAAATGATAAAGGAAAAATAATATTACAGGCGAAAAAACTTTTAGATCTTGGGACTCGTAAATTCAGAAAGGTTGGGGCTCTGGAGCTATTTAGCCCACTGAAAGAAATGGAGGGAGGGATATAAATGCACTGTATACAAACTTGGGGTGCCCAACAGAACAAGAAACATGCAGGAAGAGAGGGGGTGCTTATTACATATGCAGTACATTCATTCACCATATGAAGTTGAAATGATTTTAAAATGATAAAAAATAGTGGCATATTTAAATGCTGTATTATTCTATTATTTGGACTCATCCAGATGCCTCAGCACCTTAAGTTCAGTCACTTTACTTTCTAGGCAGTTTTCAAGCCCTTGCTATTCTATTTTCTACCATTGTAACACAAGTAGAGCATGCTGCATTTTGTAATACAGGAAATGCTTTAAACACACTTAAGAAAATACAACTCACCATGGGCTTTAAATGCCAAGTGAGCCAGTGGGTTCTGAGGAAAACACTAACTTGGGTGATGAGCCTTTATTTAAGATCATGAAGAAAAAAGCTAACTGCCTGTCAAACCATCTAGCTAAAGCTCTAACTTCCTAGTTTAAAAGAAACTGAGAACTAGGATGAAGAACCTTAAATCCAAAAGGATAATATAATCCCCTGCCTCAAATACTGGCAGAGAAAGCTAAGAGTGGCAGCTAGTCTCTTGCAGAAGAGAGGGGGAAATAAAATGCGTCAAACAAAAATGAACTTATTGCTCAGGTAATAATTGGTCTTCTCATGGACGGCTGCCCTAAGTCACTCTGAATTTCTTGTCTCCATCTGCTGGCAAGATGTCTGTTCATCCAAAGTTCTTGAAGTGTCAAGTGTCAGAATTCTTGTGGCATATAGTATATGGCATTTTTATTAAAGGTTTGGCCTTGCTTAAGGCTTCAAAACCCATTGCCTCCATGGCCCCTCCAACTCTGAAGTGGAAAAGATAGGTCAGGAAAAGAGAACTTTCTAATGACAACTCTTTAGAAGACTGGCTAACTACAATCTTGCTTTGTCAATATTTCAACTGAAATAGGAACCACTAGTTTAAATTTAAACCTCTTTACAAGCAGATGGTCAGTGATGTCTGTTCAATGCAGATAATTCTCTCCAATGTTTTGAGAGCCTGAAGAAAATTAAATTACAATTGTACATAAGTGGCTCTAGAGAGATGAGTCAGTTCCACCGAAAGAGGAAAAAGTAAACACAAATCAAGAGTTGTTATCACCATGTACAACTTATCAGTTGTGCAGCCCTACTTGTAATTAGGCTTATTTAACTACAAAATAATGCCAAACAGGTTTATTTTGGGCCAAAAGCATACTATTTCATGTTTGAAAGTCGCTTCAGGTGTTAATAAGAGAATAATGAAGAGAAAAAGCATAAACTACTCAAATCTCCAGGTTTTGTCTGCAGGGGAGAAGTGTGTGTTCCATCCTTTCCCTCCTCTACCCTAGCCTGCTGCCACAAACCCATACCAAGCCAACACCCCTAAAGATAATGTTAACATACAAGCTAAGGAAACTCATGTATGAGAAGAAAAAGTGGGGCTGGCCAGTGAGTGGTCACGTGCAGAACTACAAGTAGCTGTGAGATCTGCCAGAAGAGGAGAAACACATAACAGTGGGAGTAGCGGATGAGGAGGAGCTGAGCATTCCAGGCGCACTGTGTACATGTCCTGAGGCCCTCAATGATAATGGCAACTGCTGTCTGTAGCTTAGAAATGTTGGCTATCCTGACAAACAGAGCTGCTCATAGCTTGGACAAAAGAACATGTTTCAAAAAGCAAGGCTAACAAAGAGTCATTGTGAACAGCTTCTCCTCCTATCTTTTCCAAAAAAGATTCATGAGGACTGCCAAGAACATACGCAAACCAGACAAAACCACTGACAATTCCTGAAATACTTTTAAATCCCATGTGCTAGCTAAACAGTATTTTGCCTTTAGGATTTCACTTCTTCAAAAGTACCTCTTCCGACTCGTTTGGAGGTGTCTGAGTGTCAGCAACCTCCTCCAATTCTTCTTCAGCTACATATTCTTGCTGTTCAATTGCTTGCTGCTCACTGTAGGACTGCATATAATCTTCATCCTGAAATAATTGTATGATGAAAAAGTTTTAATCTTAAAATGCTTCTGCTTGTGGGAGGAAACAAATTCCATCTGAAGCTGCCTGGGTCTCTTGGTCACAACTGTCTGTTCTGTCAGAGCAGTCTTAACCAGGGTTCCTTCTTAACCAGAATTTAAAGCTGGTTACAAGGAAAACTGACTAATGTTAACCATGATTTCAATGTAGCACTTAGATGTGATTAAGGTTGAATAAGAAGTGACGAGGGTGTTAGTTAAAGGGCAGGGTGAGGGAAGAGATTGGGAACATTTATGTTTGGTACTGGCTCCAAGTGGCATGCTCCAAGTTCTAATCCATGTTGTAGGTACTAACATCTCTTGCACAAACAACTAGTTTAGGAGAGTATACGCTATGAGTGGGAAACCTGTGACTCTCCAGATTGGACTAGAAACTCCATCATCCCTTATCATTGGCCATTCTGGCTGGGCTGAGTCTAACAACATCTGAAGGGCCATAGGTGCCACCAGCCCTCATTATTTCAACACAAACTGATGGTTTCAACACAGTAAGTTAGGGTTACTACTATAGCTATGAAACATTATGAACTAAATTAACAGTAAATAGCGCTAATTCCTTAAGATGTTTTTCTTTTCCAATTTTAGAGAAGACTCTACTCCATTCGTAAGCACCACTATAATCCAACAGTTTTGCCAAGAAGTATACTTCTTTCTCTTTAATATCATAACATATGCCTACAGAGTAATTTCTAGTAACTCCCAACTAACTAGATGCTTTACCACCTTGCACAACACTTTACTACATGCTTTACAAGAAATAAATGAAGCAAGTTTAAAATATCAATGAATCTGTTGCTTCTTTATAATTTTTTTGTACACAATATTTTGAACAAACAGATACTGTAGTTATATTATTTTCAACTCAAGTTGGGCAACCGCTTCAGCAACTTAAACTGAAACAATTATGCATATGACATTTGGTGAAGTAACCTCCAACCTCTTTATTCAGCTTTAGACAGTTCTCAGTTACAAAAAAAAGAGGAGGGGTGGAAAGGAGCAAGCAGGGCATCAATCACTTTGGAATATTAGCACCTTAAAGATGTCTTTAGCAGGTCAATAATCTTTTCACCTTCGAAGGACTTTATCAGATCGTGTCTAAAGCCTGGATAAAAGCTTTTGCATTAAGTACTTCTAACAATTGGCACTGTCTCCCCACCACACAAAGCTGTTTTTTTCCTTAAGGATACAATCCTCAAGGTCATGATTCTCAACTGCCTTCCAGAATGACAAAGGAGCATTACCTACAGCCAAACAAGCTGTCAACACAAACTTTGTCACAGCCTAGATAAAGAAACTGGCAGACAGTGATAATAGGTCTAATTTTCCCCACATCCCTAGGGAGGTAAACAGATTTCAAATCAGTCTAAAAACCTAGGCATGTGGAGCAATGTTATCTCAGATAATACAATAGAAAGAAACTCACTGTAAAATCATCTAGAGGTTCATTGATTTCGAGATCTAGCACTCCATCATTATAAATCTCTTCTTCTCCCTGATCTTCCCCATATTCTATTTGGTCTTCTGTCAGCTCAGCCTCTTGGCCTTCATACTGCCCTTCTTCTGTGTATTCCCCAGAATACTCTTCAGGCACTTCTGATTTGCCATAGCCCAGTTCATCCTCCCCTTGTTCATATTCTGAATCTTGCTCAACAGACTGATCATTAGCATGCTTCGAGAGTTCAAAAGATGTAGCTACTTCAGATGTAGCATTAAGACTAACTGTGACACCTTGAGTGCTATGATAAGAGTAAAAAAAAAATAGGAAAGATGAAAAATCAATATATTAACCACAGTATGACAGCAGGATGTGTGCATGTGCATTCTGTACAGGATGCACCTAGATCATACAGTGTCTGCATTCAATAGCAAAGTGCATAGCTCACACATTGACTTGACTCTATGCCACAAACTCATAATATGCATACTTATACCACAGCTTATCATCAGCTGCAGGCTATTTGACCAGAGGGATCAAACCAACCAGATGGTCTAACAGGTTAGGCTGACAAGTAGTACAAGGTAGCCAAGCAAGCTGCAATTCATGTTAATTCCCAGACTACCGTACACTATCACAGCACTCACTACTCATCA
The DNA here is from genome assembly GCF_963506605.1 of Zootoca vivipara. NCBI lineage: Eukaryota > Metazoa > Chordata > Lepidosauria > Squamata > Lacertidae > Zootoca > Zootoca vivipara. The sequence continues at coordinate 47,565,885 of NC_083287.1, forward strand.
GCCTGAGCTACATTAATGCTGCCAGACATCAATTTGGACTTTCATTCAATTTTATTTCTTACAATGAAATAATGCTTTTAAAGGGGTAGGGCTGTTTGAATAGACATTGAATTGGAATTTGCATCGTCTGTAAAAGTTCTATTTTAAATGTGTCCTCAAAGTGTCTTATCTAGAATTTGAGGATTCAGAAGAAGTTAACCAACAAATTCTGCAGTAAAAGCCTATGACTTAATTTAGCCAACTATAGGATCTCCCCCACCTTAAAATGCCGTTAACTGTCCGGAAGTAACAATCCTCTAGTTTTCTTGCCTACCTTTCAAAAAACTATGATACGTTAAAGACATAGAGATGAACAAATTAATGCAGAAGAGTATGGGACTGAATGTTGAAGTTATGCACCAATGCAATTATTAGGATTTCCATCAAATTAAAAGAAAACCTAGTTTACCAGTTAACTCTACAGATTAACTGTAATCCAGTCAAATTGTTAGGTTTGTGTATGAATAAAAACAACCTTTCTTAGGCAACAATCATATAATGTGCAATATCCAATGTTAGCCAGACTCAGAATAGACCCAATAAAATCAATGGACTTAAGTTCATTATTTTCAATGAGTCTACACTGACTTCACTGGGTATCTCTCTAGGTGTTTAAAATTATGCACGTTACCACAGGTATCACCTAAGGAGAGGACTTGCTATCTACACAAGGAAATATGGGGCTTGCCATCTGAGGTTTTCACTGCTATAGAACATTGCAGTTTACTCTGTTATTATAATTCATATAAGAAAATACAAAATTTTCAGACAAATCCACACAACTGCTTTTTAGCTGATAAAATATTTTCATTTTTAAATATTTTTAGACAATTATATATTGCAGGCCTAAAAGTTAACCAATTATTCAATTGGAATGTCTTGTTAAAAATAAACTCCTGTTGGCTTCCAAGATGGAAACCAACTTTTTTAATCAGCATAATAGCACTGCTGAATGCATCTGAGAAAACAGACTCTATATAGCAGCTGTATTTTCTTCAACTTTTAAAACTCAGTCTCAAATGTGAATTTCTTGTCATACTCTTCCAATGTAAAAAGTAACATATCTTCTCTTCCCAGTGTGAAACACGTGCACACCCCTATTCTGGTAAGACTCATTCAAGGGACTGATCTAGAAACCCAATTACATTACTGGGCTGAAGTAGTAAGAGACAAACCTGAAATGTTGGTCCTCTTCATTGTCACTCTGTAGAAGATCATCATTCAATTCTTCATCTGACATATCTGACTGCGTCTAAATTTTAAATTTAAAGAATTGCCCTTGAGATAACCCAGTATGTAACATTTAAGAACACAGCAAAGAAGGCTGCTCTCTTAGCAGTGAACTTTTTACAAGGAATTATCAGTAAGCAGCATTCTTTCATGATTAACACTGTTCTATGGCTTTACTCTGAACAGCCCATGAACCAATTGATTAGATATCTTCAGTATTTTCAGACTCAGAGCCCACTTTTAACCCAAACATCTTTTACCATATATATATGCATGGTGGTAGCGATCCACCTTCAATCAGGCTGCTACCCACAAGTGGATCCCAACCCACCAGTTGAAGACCATTAGGTTAGAAGGAAATAGTATAAAATTTTGTATTTAAATTTGGGCTACATAAAAAACTGATGAAAATTCGTATTTAAAAAATCAACATTCACAAGCAATTTCAAAACTCATAGCAACAGCCTGACTCTGAAGAAGGAAAGCATATTTTCCAATACTAGGGCTAGACAATGTAATAAAAAATCAGTGTGGTGCAGTGGCAAGAGTGTTTGATTTAAACCAGGGAATCCAAAGTTTAAATCTCAGCTCAGTCACAATACAGTAAGTCAAAAACTTACGTGGGATTACGTTCCAGGGATCGCACCTAAAGCCAAAATTGTGTATAATCCAAACACATCAGGTGTGATGGTGGGTGGGATTGTCAGAGCAGTTTTTCCTCTATGTCCACCCCATTTCCACCCCCCTTTTCCATTATTATTATTTTTACCAGGCACATAAGTTAGATCCGCACAAGGTAGATGTGTGTAAGTTGTGGGCTTACTGAACTCAAAAGGCATCTTTGGGCCAATCACTATCTCTAAGCTTTACAACAATTTGTTAAGGAAAGTTAAGACAGAAGGGAGAGACTTGTGAACGCCACTCTAAACTCCTTGAAAGAAGGCTGGTATAAATAATAAAGTAGTTTGAAAGTGGTAGCCATGAGATCTTACAATACTCCTCAGAATCAGAGCTTTCATTTGAAGAATGCCTACTGCCTATGAAAAACATGCCAGTGTCTCTGTTATATGCCACTCCGAGTATAAATATTTATAGAGTAGTGGAATGGAAATGAACAAGAGGCCACACAAAAGGAAGATAAAAGAATCTGGGTTTTGCACAATCACATATCAGGGTTTCTAACTTGAGATCTTGACCAGTAGGAGTTTGTAGTACCAAAGCTTGTGGCAACACTGCTGGCTAGAAGGTTCAGTTGGCAAGACAACAGGCCAGAAACTGTGCCATGAAAACTAAACACCAAACAAAACTGGGGGAAAAGCCAACAATTACTGCTGAACTTGCAGAAAAACTCCTCTCACAGCAGCATGCTACATGACAGAATATTTAAAAGCTGTAACCTTGGGACAATAAAGTGGGTTTTATTGGGGGGAGTGAAGCACTTAGGATTTAACAAATGTTATGTATGTTCAGCTCTCTCTTACTCAACATCTAAAGGCCGCTATTCTAAAGGTTATTTTGTTATTTTATGTGCTTATTTATAAAATTTGTATACAGTACTGCCCTTAATTCAAAGCTCTCAGGGCAGTTCACAGCGTATAAATGCAAAATAAAACCATAAAACGCATAATAAAAACATGAAAAACACACACACACCTGCAACACACTTAAAAGGATATAGGATATAAATCAGCCAAAGGTCTGGTTGAAAGGCTAACTGGGAAAGATCTAGAGACAGAAAGTGCGTGGAAATTGGAAGGAGTTCAGAGAACAGCAGCAAAATTGCTAAAGGTTGGATAAGCTGTTATGCTGCTCTGAACACCTTCCAATTTGTTAATTGTGTTGTCAACATTTGTTTCCATCCAACAGAAAGCAGGTCAAGTAACCAAAAAAGAGGCATATTAGTACAACTTGTTTTAAAGGACAACATATACAATTTTATATTAACCCAAAAAAGACAATTTTAAAAGCAGGCTAAAAAAAATATTTGATCATTAAGTAGAAGATTAACAAAAATGCAACAGGGATGAAGAAAGTGAGACAACAGATCTACTACTGTTTGCTTTGTTTAATAATGCTGCAAGGAAAATCATAGGGAAACCACCACGATAGGTTTAAGATGCAGTATGAACAAACCGCATCACAAGCAACGAGAGGCTAGATCAGGCATAGGCAGACTCGTCCCTCCAGATGTTTTGGGACAACTCCCATCATCCCTAGCCAACAGGACCAGGGTCAGGGATGATGGGAATTGTAGTCTCAAAACATCTGGAGGGCCGAGTTTGCCTATGCCTTGCACTGCAGCTCTGCATGAGATCAAACACAACCCCCTACTCCACTCTAAGCCTTCGGTTTGGAGCTAGAAAGAGATAACTTGCTAGTTTGTGTGCCTGGACAACTCCAAAGCTGGGAAGGTGGCTAAAATGCATTACAGGCTAGTGTCCACTTGCCACAGCAACCACAGTACCTTGTTTATAAGGGATATTCCCTCCTCATTTGATTTACATATACATACCTTGTCTCAAAGAAAAGCATCCATGTTTAACATCAAACAGGACTAATAGCTACATCAAGTATAGCAATGCATACTTTGGAGAACACTGGTATTTTTCAGTGCAAATAAAACACAAATTGCTGAATTCACGACTCTGCGTAAAATAATGTCAATATGCTCATTTTACTTTTGCCAGCCCACAGAAATGGGGAAACAGCTGTTAAATGGAGCTTAACAAGCTTTCCACCTCAGGAAAATTTTCTCAGCCCTCCTCTGATTTCCATAATTTCACAAAGCACTAGTAACATTTTGGCATCCATCTGTCTCAGGAGACAATGAAGACTTTACCCCTTCAGGGGTAAAGTAAAACCCTTGGAAAGACACGCTTTATTGCAAGTGGGGCAGATGAAGGTGTCCAGTTTTGCTGCTACAGGTGCACCATGGAGTTTATTCTCTCTGTGCTCCACCCAGCGGTCATTTCTCCTCTGGTCACTTCTGTTGATACATGAACTGATTGTCTGTTTCCAGACACTGCTATAAGAGCCAGAAAAGCTGAAGCTGCAAATCTGATGGTTTTTAATCCTGTAATAAAGTATCTACTTTTTTGCACTTGCCTGGCAAGATCGTTGATACTTGGTATACAAGCTCCTGCTAAATATTCAGGTGACAGTTTAAAAAGAGCTATCTGTCATTATTAAACAAGAATACTGCATACTTCAAGTTTCCCCTTAATGCAACCGCTCTATATAACCAACCTTTGGCCTTATAACAGGTCCTTCTAGCAGTATCTTCTGTGTACATTTATGTTCATAACTGCCCTCACACCACTTTGTGAAGCAAGCAGGAAAAACTGCCAATCATTCCATACATGAAAGAAATAGCACTGGCTTGGAAACCTGGTTTTGTTGAACTCTTTTCAGGCTGCCATATACAAGAACATGCTTGAAGAAAAACACAATCAGGTTACTGTCAGAGGTGCTCCAATACACTCTACAAAAACAGAAAACCAGCGGAACCAAAGAAGTTAATGTCTTTTTTATATATTTATGCATACAGCTTACTTATTTACCTTTTTGCCAGCCAGCAAATCTTCTCCTAGCAAGTCATCGTCTAATTCACTGGAAGAAAAGATCATTCACAGACTTACAATGAGCTTTCTGAAGCAAGGATTCTAAAAGCTGTTATAGTAATTCATAAACTAGCCAGAGTTATAGAAATGAGGAAGCAATTTCAGGGTTGCCATATTTCAAAAAGAGGTTTTTTTTTAGGAAACCACCTAAATCAAAACTCTGCTGTTATGGGAGCCTTTCATCTGAAGAGTAGGGTAAAAATGCTTTAAATAAACAAACAATTCAATATATTATTATTTAGGTGACTTAAAAGCTAGAGATAAATAGTTACATAGTGCTTCACAATTATTCTAAAACAGGCGTCGGCAACCTTTTATTCCCGTAGGCCGGAGGATTCCCATGGACTATCATCCGTGGGCCGGACATGGGCCGCACAGGCGCAGAAGCCATTTCTGGTGGCGCTGCAGACATTTTGGAAATGGGCAGCCAGCACCAGAAATCACTTCTGCGCAGCCACGGACATGCACAGAAGAGATTTCTGGCGCTGCAGACATTTTGGAAATGGGCAGCGCAGCACCAGAAATCGCTTCTGCGCATGTCCGCGGCTGAATCCTCCAGATCATTTTTGCCCACTGACTCTTAACAGTACTGAAGTACAGCAAATTAAATAGAACAAATGCAAAACACACTTTTATGTTCATCTAATTTTAAAGAAAGATTAGCAGTCTCAAAACCATAGTTAGTGCTTGATTTAACTCCTTTGAAGAAAAGCTACCGGTACTTACCACAGTACAAACTTCTTATGGCAAGAGGCAGGGAACTTACTGAGCATAAGGAGTGTCACAAAGGAAGACTGCCAATCTTCATATAAAGCAATTCCAACACATTTTCCACATTATCAACATTGCTAGGGGTTCTTCAGGCTCACGTTTGTGGTCACCAAGATATTATCACTCCTTCTCCCCGATAACTCAGTCTGGTTATAGCCATATGGGAGCAACATTCAAGCCTGTCTTGTCTTAGTTATCTAGACTCTGTTTGGAGCTCTCCAGGGTGCTACTTGCTGTGACTGCTGTTTTAGGACTGCAACCTCTGCTTTCTTTGCCTCATCTTACTTGATCATGCTCACTGGCATCCAACCTCAAGATTACTAAACCTTGCCCAACTGGAATCCAGTCTCTCATTGACCTGGCTTTGTTGACTAGAACCTGAACTGGCACTAGCAGTGCATGACCTTACATCCCTGGACTAGCACACACTCAGGCTAGAACCCTTACCACTGACAGAACACCAGTCTCCTAATGTTTTCTTCCTGAAATTAAACATGCATGGGGGAAAATGCTCGTTGCTGTTCAGGACAATAGGTCAGGAGACCATTCATCAAAACCACCATAAAGAGATATAAGAGAACACTTATATCTAAGTGAAATCAACTATTCGAGCTGAAAAAGCAACAGTTTGAGTAACCTACAATTCCTATTCCTTCCTCTTATCAAAGATTATCAGCAACTCTCTTTCTCCACATCTCCTCTGTTCCCACCCCACAAAAGCATTTGCTCTTTTGAAAAGCAGGTGCTAACTGGGAAGGGGACACCAATATCCTTTCCAAGTGGCAAGAAAGAATTCAGCTATGAAGTTGTAGTAACAAGATATAAAAGCAAACTCCCATTCTAATGGTGTTCACAGTGCAAAACATTTGAAAGAAAAAAGAACCATGTTCAAATGGGTGCCTGATCATATGCTGTACTGCAAAGAAATAATGCCCTGCTGCACCCATGTCCTGGCTGCTGACTAAAGCAACAAAATCGAAAGCAGCACGGTGGCCAGAAACAATTACAGCACAGTATAGAAAACTTTAAGGAATAATGCAAAACATCAAAACTATCAAACTCATAATCGCATGAGCACTGTTCCAGAGTATTTTTCATTCTCATGTATATTTTATCAATTTGAAAAAAAGATTGGCTAATGAAGAAATTACACATCTTTCTGCTTATGAGTGTTTGTTGAACTAAATGGCTGATGAAGAACTGAACGGTTATCTCCGGCTTGGATTACTGCAATGCACTCTACGTGGGGCTACCTTTGAAGGTGACCCAGAAACTGCAACTAATCCAGAATGCGGCAGCTAGACTGATGACTGGAAGCAGCCGCCGGGACCACATAACACCAGTCCTGAGAGATCTACACTGGCTCCCAGTACGTTTCCGAGAACAATTCAAAGTGTTGGTGTTGACCTTTAAAGCCCTAAACGGCCTCAGTCCTGTATAACTGAAGGAGCGTCTCCACCCCCACCATTCAGCCCGGGCACAGAGATCCAGCGCCGAGGGCCTTCTGGCAGTTCCCTCATTGCGAGAAGTGAGGTTACAGGGAACCAGACAGAGGGCCTTCTCGGTAGCAGCACCCGCCCTGTGGAATGCCCTTCCATCAGATGTCAAGGAAATAAGCAGCTATCTTAATTTTAAAAGACATCTGAAGGCAGCCCTGTTTAGGGAAGCTTTTATTATTTAATGCTGTATTGTTTTAATACTCAATTGGGAGCCGCCCAGAGTAGCTGGGGAGGGGGTATAAATAATATATTATTATTATTATTATTATTATTATTATTATTATTATTATTATTATAACAAAACAGTAGTTGCTACCTGGAAACACTGTTCAGCAGAGTTCAGAGTTGGACATCAGAACTGGACATTTGCCGATTATACAAAGCTTTACAAGCTTGATCTCCGCCGGGTAAAGTCTGGCACCGTGACTTATTCAAGGACTTTCAGAGACTTCAGTTTGATAGTTTTGATGTTTCTGGCCATCGTGTTGCTTTCAATTTTGCTGAGCCATATTTTGCAACACAGGGGTTTGTTTGTTTGTTCGTTTACTCATTGCTGACTAAAGCAGGAGTCACCATTGCCGGCACTCTGTAACTATCTCAAAACCCCTACAGAGTACCAGAAGAGGGTGGGGCACAACTATTACAGGCCACTTGAACCAACCTGTACACAATGATAGCATTTCCAGAGGCTCTTCCCTAGCTATGGCCACCACCTGCAGCCTTACCCCTCTTCCTATACTATATAGATCTGAAATAGTGCCAGAGTGGCAGCACTAGTTGCAGTTGCTGCTTTGGTGAACAGGGTCTTGTTTCTTAGCTGAATACTGGGGACAGGGCTTTCACTGTGACGGTTCTCTGCTTGTGGAACATTCTTCCCTGGCAGATTTGCTTGGTACCGATCCTGGTGTCTTTTCAGCGTCAGCAAAGACTTTTTTTTATTTTCCCACAAGTTTTATTTAACTCTTACTCCTTATTTTAATGCTGTTGTTTAATGCTGTTACCTGTTTTTAGTACTGTGTTTTACTGTTCTGTTATTTATTTGAATTGTACTTTGATAAGTTTGTAAATGTTTATATTTAAGGGCACCACAAAAAATGTTAACAAAAAATAAATATGTAACCTGTTTTGAGATCTACAGGACTGATAATGTGTTAGCCACTCGATACTGCTAGGAGCTGTTGCATTCGGTTTGCCTTAAGATCTAGCAGCACCAACAGTGCAGGTCTGTACAACTTGCCTTGTATAAGATGCTGCTGTAAGCCAATGCAGCACAACCCTTTGCTTGCATCACAACAGCAGGTAGTCCTGGGTTTGAGGTCTCTAATATTTGCCACTAGCATTAACAGGAAAAATAGCAAAAGTCAATTTAGATATTTAAAAATGTTTAAGAGAATTCTTAGGAACCTGTTTGTATCCAAAATAAAACATGTTATCCTTTAAAGCAAAAATATGTTCCCCCATGGAATTCTCTCTTCTTAACTAAACTACACTTAGTTATGAAGCCAACTGCAAGAGCAAGTCTTACCCTGCCATCGTTTTATGCAACGTTCTTCATTATACTAGACTTGTTCATGTCTCCAGACTAAGCTCTTCACGACAGGTGTACATTTATCCACAACTGAGCATTTGACATGAACACAGCAGGCAGCTAACTTCATTAGTGTATGAATTTGCACTTTAAAAAAGCAGGATACAAAATACAAACTCAAAACAAAATGGAATTCCATATAATGAACAACATTTTTAAAAGGGCTTACCTGTCCCAGTCTTCATCTCCAGTTCTCCTCCTCCAAGATCTTTCTGCACCAGGCTTATCAAACTGATCAAAGTCATCATCTGTAAACAGAAGACATTTAGTGATTTGCACAATACAGAAAGAAAATCACAGATCATAAAACAGCAGTGCTGACACTTTTTCTCCTTAGAACTTGCCAATTGCTCTTCCAATTGTTCTTCTATGAGAAGAACTGAAAAATATACTAGATTTATTAAACTGAAAGGGATCCTACTAGTTTGCCAGTAGTCCTACCGGTAAGTACCATTAATCTTCTCAATTCCATTATGTTATTGATGTTGTTCACTGCCACTGCTTTCTGCTTTCTTTGGTCTTTTGATTGCTTGTTATTTTGTTGCTTTTTATCAATTGGGACTTGGGTGCTCCACTGAGAATCATCTTAAATAAATTTAAGCTCTTTTACATTACAATGATAAAAACCACAACACCCTATGACAGCAAGTTTCATTAATAATAATAATAATAATAATAATTTATTATTATTTATACCCCACCCATCTGGCTGAGTCTCCCCAGCCACTCTGGGCGGCTTCCAACAGAACAGAACATTAAAATGCAATAATCCATTAAACATTAAAAGCTTCCCTAAACAGGGCTGCCTTCAGATGCCTTCTAAAGGTCTGGTAGTTGTTTTTCTCTTTGACATCTGGTGGGAGGGTGTTCCACAGGACGGGTAACACTACCGAGAAGGCCCTCTGCCTGGTTCTCTGTAACTTGGCTTCTCATAGTAAGGGAACCACCAGAAGGCCCTCAGCACTGGACCTCAGTGTCATAGGTTAACATGCACAATAGAAAACCAAATTAAGTTTGCCACTTATTAAGAAGAAGACTAAAAGGCATATTGTAAAGCTAGGGAAGTACCACTTCAGACAAGCATAGAAAATAGTCATTCTGTTCCCTATTTTCTATGCTTGTCTGAAGTGGTACATGTCTCAGCTGATTTTTGCATTTAAGATTTCTATTAAGCTGCTGTGGACATTAAGTTAACAGAAAAACCTGATATTTTTAAAATAGAGGTTTAACATTAAAACTCTACAAATTCCTAGTTTTCAGTAACTCCTTCCTGCTGTGAAAGACATTCCATGCATATGCAGGAAATGGACAGAAAGCCTATTCTTTTTCTTCAGCAAGCAAGAATATGGATTTCAGAAGGCTTTCCTGCCCTGAAATGTTACCTCTGTACAAAAAGTCATGTGACATCCTCTTCAATATGCAAAATCCATCACTACTACTCAGGTACTGACACTCAGGAAGTTACACTGTGAGAGCTGTTACTCCTCCTCGTGACTGTTCCACTGAAAAACCTTCTCAATAACAGCACACCATTTGTAGAACACACACCCTCTGAAAGTTCAACTGGTGCCAATGTTGCTTAGTTTTAGACACCAGCTGAAAACTTGCCTCTTTCATCAGACGTATTAATGCAGAATGAAGACTGCAAAAAAACCCATTAAATCAATGGTCCCCAAACTAAGGCCCGGGGGCTGGATGCGGCCCAATATTCTTCTCAATCCGGCCCCGGACGGTCCGGGAATCAGCACGTTTTTACATGAGTAGAATGTGTCCTTTTATTTAAAATGCATCTATGGGTTATTTGTGGGGCCTGCCTGCTGTTTTTACATGACTAGAATGTGTCCTTTTATTTAAAATGCATCTCGGGTTATTTGTGGGGCATAGGAATTAGTTCACATTTCCCCCCAAAAAAATATAGTCCGGCCCCCCACAAGGTCTGAGGGACAGTGGACCGGCCCCCTGCTGAAAAAGTTTGCTGACCCCTGCATTAAATGTTCTGTTATATTGCTAATCTTAATGTCTTTTATTCCAGGTGGTTTACTGTATTTATTGTTGTAACCCACCCCAGGGTCCTATTATCAAGGACAGGATCTAAGTTTATACTGTAAAACAAACAAATGTACCTTTTGTCAAGCTAAATATGCATACTGTAAGTATGGATCTTGTTAATACTCACAAATTCATTTGACATGACACTTAGGAGTACAATTCCCCCATGTGTTTCAACATCTACATGAAACTGTTCGAAGAAGCCACTTCAAGATTAGGTTTATGAGTCATCAATATGAAGATGACATTCAACTATGACTCATTTTTCTGTCTGCTCATTTCAAGGAGGCTGTTGAACTCTGAACATCTGTCTGGAAACTTTACTGGGTTGGTTGAAGGTGAGCAAGCTTAAACTTAATCCAGGTAAAGTGAAGGTGCTGTAGATGACTGTGAATAGATACTGTATTTCAAGTTGTTCAGGACTTTATACTTTATACAGCAACAACCATTTGATTAGAGCTCAGAAGCAAACTGGTAACCAGTGCAGTTCTTTTAGGAGTGGCACAATATGCACCTGGCCACTAAGCACCCTGAATGCCACTTTCTGCAGAAGTGTCAACTAACAAACAGGGTTTAAGGTCAGCCAAACACAGAGCACATTACAGCAATCCAATACAGAGGTCTACAAGACCATGCACTACTGTATCTAGGTATTCTCCATCAAGGATGAGACATGGCTGGCAAACCTAGGTACTCTTCACTACCTAGGTTTCTAATGACCACACTGAATCTAGCAGTATCCCCCCCCTCCCACTTTCAGCGCAAGTGCAACCCAACCCACAGCTGGCAGATCTTTCATTTTCTAAACTCAAGAACCTGGAACGTACAACACCTCCATCTTGTCTGGATTCAATTTCGGTGTGCTGGGACACATTCAGCCCAATGCCACCTTCAGGCAACTGCTTCTCCCAATTCAGAGGCAAGAGACAGACAGACAGAGCTGGATGTCATCAACATACTAATGACACTTCATTCAAAATCCCCTGATGACAGCTTGCAACAGCTTCATTTAGATGTTGAACGGCATCAGAGAACAAACTAAACCTGCAGGACACTGCAGGTCATATCTCATGGTGCTGAATGGTAGTTCCCCAATGCTACTTTCTGGGAATAACCTCTGGAACAGAACCATTGCAAAACAGTGCCTCCCAATCTCAATCCATGAAGCCCCCCTAGAATGATAGATACTATGATCAACGGTATCAAGAGTCACCAAACTGAAAAATGTGTATTTCTCTCCCAAATAAAAGTAATCAATTACTACAACCTCAGTAGCCTTAAACCAGATTAAGGTGGATCTAAATAATCCACTTCATTCAAGGCATGCTTGTAGTTGGGTCACTACCACTTTCTCAAGCACCTTGCCCCCTCCCCTTGCCGAAAGAGGATATTGTTGAATGGAAGATCTGTTAGGAACTTCAGTGTCTAGGGAAGTCCTCATTGAGCACAGATGGCACTTCCCTCTCCTACAATGAGTATTTGCCGCACACTGCACCTTCCAATTCAACCCGCCTGGACCCAGCCAGGTTTAATAAGCCACTGAGGCAAGAGTTGAAAAGACAAGTGGTAGGTCACCCTGCAAGTTTACATTCAGACTTTCTTATATCAGCTGAAGATCTCATTAATTTCAAGATTAAACAAATAAAAGAAAAAGAAAGGCTACCCAACAATCTATATATATATATGAATGTTCCGACTGTGCGTGCGGATGTAACAACCTTCCTCTGTAACCGCTGAACCAAATTGCATCAAATTAGGACAAAGCGTACCTTGCCCACCAGGGAGGGCTCTGGCATAATTTTTTTCCAAAAAAGCACACCTTTCATACCTAAAATAATGATTAAACGCAAAAAGTGGCGCCCAAATTACACATCACCAGCAGAAGTTTTGAAGACTCCAGCAGCATCCAACAGAAAGGCAGATCGCGCGCTGTCACCAGCAAAAGCTCTGAAGGGCGGCACCAAATAATGATGTCATCAACTGAGCAACTGAAACCAAGGCGGCCATTACCAGAAAACCCACAGTCAGGCCAAGGAATGGAGATACAGGGCGGAGGCCTCGGCTCACATTTAAATACTAGCCCAAGCCAAGGCTGACAGACTAGGCCTCGCCTCTACTTTAAAGCCTACAAACTAGGGCTCTGCTCTACTTTACAAACTAGGCCTCAGCTCTACTTTACAGCCTCGCCTCTACTTCACAGACTAGGCCTTGCCTCTACTTTACAGCCCAAAGACTAGGCCTCGGCTCCACTTTACAGACTAGGCCTCAGCTCTACAGCCCTTTAAATACTATCCTGAATGGAGCCCTGGGTGGGGGGGTGGGGGCCCCAAATAGATCATGGGCTTACAGGGGGGGAAACGCAATACCTCATGGGTCGCTACAGGATGGGAGCAAACACAGGGATGAGACACAACCATGGGGGGGGGAACACATAGTCCAGGGGGCAACGGACACATCCTCCCCTTTTCCTGGGAAACATTGACCCTGAGCATAGCTGTCAAGTTTTCCCTTTTCTCGCGAGGAAGCCTATTCAGCTCATAAGGGATTTTCCCTTTAAAAAGGGAGAACTTGACAGCTATGACCCTGAGTCAGGCACAGCAATGGTCGCGTCATGGATCATCATAGGGTGGGGCTTAGGTAATGAGTGTCTGGCAAACAATTAGTTCTGTTAAGAGCATTGGTTTTCAAAGGGTATGGTGTATCACACTGGTGTGGCAGGAGAGGATGACAAGTGTGATGGGAAGATTCAAGGAAAATCAAAGAAACCTTTAAACATTTCAGTGTAGTATATAGTATCAAAGTATTTTTTTATTTGCAGAGCATGGGGCATCTTTTCAAAATAGCAAGAGCATCAAGAGATGCTGAGGACAATCCTAACTGTGATCCAAAATCGCCAATTGAACAGAGTTCTGAGAATAGTATTGGCTATTTCTTCTACAGTTCTCCACAACATATTATTATGAACAGATATTTTCAGCTCTCATAAATGTGAAAGATCAGAAAAGAGAAAGGTTTGTGTTGATGAGGAGATGAGTTTGTTTGTCTCAAATTAGACCTAACATAAATGAGATTACCTGGTTTATAATCACATTTTGGGAATGATTCATTTTCTTATGTAGCTGAATTGTTTCATACTTTCTGAGTGTCCCATGTTCATATTATAAATTAGTTGTGTTCTATTTTATAAACCAAGAACTGCTAGGAGTTGCTTCCTTTTGTTATCAATTTTAAAAATGGTGCAGTGCAGGCAAATTTTTATTCTGAAAGTGTGGCCCCGAGAAAAAGAGGTTAAGAAAAACTGGTTTAGAGAGTGAAAAGTCTCTAGGCATGCTAACAATGAACAGTGGGGGTTGGAGTATAAAACAATTTTCCAATCCAAGGAAGATTATGTAACACAAGAATGTTAGAAGTTTCACAGTAAATGTTTCAGTTGTGTGCTTACTTGCTAAAGCTTAGTAAGTGTTAAGGTGGCATTCAGAACCATCAGTTAGAATTGCAGCATAGTTTTTGTGGAAATGAGTAATGTACACAATATATCTGACAACAGCATTCAGGCAGTACTCTGACAAATCTTAAGTTTCCAGACAAGTAATGATATTAAACTGCAATCACAATTCATACTTTAAATCCAAACAAAATTTTTCAAAAAGAAGATTTGAGCTTCCAAATAAAAGCTAAATACAGTGGAACCTCGGTTTACGCCTACCTCCGTTTACGAAAACCTTCGTTTACGAATGCCGCGGACCCGGAAGTGTTTACATCCGGGTTCCGTGGTGTCGGTTGCGCAGACGCGGATGCGCAGAAGTGATCTGTGCAGCATGCACGTGCTCTATCGGTGCTTCGTGACCGCGCAGAAGCGGGCCTTCAGCGAGCGAATGCCTCGGTGAGCGAACGCCTCCGCGGAACGGATTGCGTTTGCAAACTGAGGTACCACTGTACACTCAACTGGAATTCAATATTTCCTCAGGTCAGTTTGTCACTATCTCTTCTCTGATGCTACTTCATGACCCTTTAACTATCATTGCTTCAGTTGCTCTCAAGCAAGATGTAAAAACTCTTGAGGGACTCTAGGATGGTTTCATATAAAGTATCTATACATTCTTATGATGGGAACAAAAAACAAAACTGATTAAAACGTTCAAATAAAGTTTCTAACCTACAGATGGAAAAATCATTTCAACCCCAAACAAAATTAAATTCACCTAGCAAAGAACAGAGAACGTAGTACTGTACTAAAAGACATTTTTTCCTACGGAACCATGCTACCACAGCAGTATTGAAAAAATTACTGATAGCACTAACATTTTAATATTGTTACAAGTTGTGGGGGTAGGCTACACATGACTGAGCCTCCCTTCTAATTCCTGGATCCAGCACAAATTCAATTGCTGGAATAGTCAGGCCAGAGTGGAGAGCTGAGTGGTGTGAGTTAGAACCAATGCAGCAAGCTGGAAAAAGAGTCAGAGAGATGTTTGATTTCTCTATGAATCCATAGTTGCGGCTATGGGAGAAACAAGGCCCTCCATTGGTGACTCAGGCTGTATATATGTGTAAATAAACCATATATCCTAAAGACAACAGTCTCTGCTGTTCCTCATTCAGAGGAAAACAAGCCCTGGGTAAGTGTCTGGAAGCCCTCGAATCTCACACCACACAGATTGGGGTGGATTGCAACAATATGTAAAAAGGTGTTAGAGAAGCAACCCAATCAGAATAATATTAGATCATTTAGTCCTTACTCCCCAGTTGTCCAAATACTCTGTTTCCAGAGTTGGTATTAAATCCAGTGCAGTCCACACTTGTGACGTGAGACTCTCCCCTATTTCAAGGAAAGGCTTAGAAATCAATTAGTCTCTCCTGCTTTCCTAGCTATAGAAACACACCCATAATTCATCCTCAGACCCACTTAAGTGTCTTTCAGCATTGACTTCTGGTGGCCCACTCTTCATCAGAAGTGAGCAGCCTGTGGTTACTGGACTACAACTCCCATCAATCACAGCTGGCTGCTGGCCACGCTGCCTGGGGCTGATGGGAGCTGGGAGTCCAACGAACATCTGAAGGCTCACCTCCTTGATGAAGGCAGTTGGCAACTCCCCGGGCAGCTCCAGCATCAAGCGTCCCTTTCATAAGAGCATCGTACCGCTTGTCCCTCCCCCCCCATAACTACTCCCCCGTCTGCCAGTTCCCCGATACCCCAAAACAAACCCTGTGAACCTCTGACCAATCTCTCTCGACGTAATCTGTAGATTAAGCAACCCCACCAGCAAAGGCGAAACTCGCAGGGCCCTCTAGCTATTTCCTGTCAATGTCTCAATAGAGGATCATCCCACGACCGCCACTTTAGAACCCACGATCCGCTTCTGCTTCCTACAGGCTTTACTAAATAACACCCGCCCTCCACGCGCGGGCACACAAAACATTGAGGGGGCGGGGTTAAACCCTATGGAAAACAGTAGGACTTCCTTCCGAGCAAACGACGGGGCTGACAGGGCCACCTGTGCCACCCACCCTTCGAGATCAGAAGGCCCCTCCCCACTCGCACGCTCTCCCCAATCGCCTCCCCGTCCCGCAACTGGGTCCCGCCGTTTGTATCCCGAGCCAGCCGCGCCCCCTCGGCCTTCGCGGACGGAGAATTTCCCCCCCGTACCTGCTCCTCCGTCCCCTCCTCCTCCCAGGGCTGCTGCCATGGCGTCGGGCCCCTGCGAGAACGCGGTGCGAGGACCCCCGCGTCACTCCTACTTCTCACGACCCCGCCGCGCTGTGAGGGAGGCGGGTGGTTGGTTGGTTGAGCGCCCGCCGCCGAGGAGCTCGAAGCAAGCTAGCACAACATGGCGGCCGGCGGCTGAGGGAAAGACGACGGGAGCGGGTTGTGGCGGGGGGAGCGAACGACGCCACTGACGCCGCGTTGCACTCTGGGATACTGGAGGACCAGCTCCCTCCTTGAGGCTGCGCTCCGCTCGTTGGTTAACCCGCCGCAAACAGGCCTCGGGGAAAAAAAACACTTCTCGCGAGCCTGCGCAGTTTCGGATGTAGGGCGGAAAAGGCCGCTGGTGGGCGTTGGGCAGTGACGCAAAGGGATTTGTGGTGCGCGCGCAAGGAAATGGCGATCCCGCCCCCGCCGGTTTCGCTGACAAAAAAGCTGTACAGCAATACGCATGCGCGCAAAGGAAGCCTGGCAGTTTGAAATCTCGACGCAGCAGCGGCGTGGCGCATGCGCAGAATTTATTAATTGAGTTGGCGCTGTAGGTGGGCTTTTTCCAGGGCAGCTGAGAAATAATCCGAATTAATCTTTCTTGCCGCTGCCGAGTTCCCTAGGGCCGATACAAGGAATATATGCTTGGCATATGAAACCCATAATTCTTCCCATTCCGTCTTTCGCCCCAGCAGATCCGTGTCCTGATTCTAATACAGTAGTAACAGCACCGGTGATGAGGATCTCGCTAACACTCATAAACATCCCCAAAGGGAGCTGGTCGTGGGAATGAGCTCAGCTGCGAGTTGACGCCCTCTGTCCCGCAGGTGAGCTTTCCCTATTGATCTCGCAGCAGTAACGCGGGAGTCGCCTTCCCGCATCCCGCTTCAACTGACCCATTTTCGCCTCCTATTCCTGTTTTATGAGTGGGCTCTGGTTCGTTTCGGCGGAATTTAGGCTTCAAGCCTCTGAACTGCTGGCTGACCTCGGGGGGAAAGTGGCCGCCGACACATTCACATGGGCAGGAACCTAAACCACCGACGGCCGCGCCGGGTGGCTTGAATTCTGCCCTCCTTCGCCTGAACTCCTGAACCTGCCTCGCTCCGAGTCCGCTCCTGGTCAGCCCAGCTGTGACTCGCTGGCCGTGGATCTCTAGGGCTCCCCAGCTCTGCTATCCTCTAAAGACCCTTTTTTTATAAAAAAAATGGGACTTTATGTAGGCAGGCAGCTGCCGTTCTTTCCCTGGGGAAAAGGAGGCTTCGTCATCTTGCGATCTGTTTGTTTGTTCCTTTCCCGACTGCTTTTTAAATAAGTGTTCCAAGAAACTTGGAATCCTTCCTTCAACTCTGTTAATGACTTCTATCAAGACCTTTTTTTATACCAGCCACTCAGTCTTCTCATTGTGTAAAGTCAGTGGATAGAATAAACACCATTAGGTGTACCATGCTGGATTGGTGTTTAATGGTTCTTGGTTTTGTATTTGTTTATTAAAATGGTAATAATAATATAATAAATAATAATAATAATAATAATAATAATAATAATAATAATAATAATAAATGGGAGGAATAATATTATCCCAGGTAAGTAATGATGATGATGTCAAGGCTTTCAATGGCTACTAGCTAGAATGGCAATGCTCTGCCCCCAAGGTTTGAATACAAGGTGCTGGAGGGTCTGCTTGGCTGCTGTGAGAACACATAGGCCAGGCCTAATCCTGCTTTTCTTAGGTTGACCCCTGTTTTTATTCATTGTGCTGGAATGGCTGGCTGGAATGAAATAAAGTTAAATTGACATGAACTGCATTGTTCGTTGTTGTGTATTCACAATTGTATACAGTATAGTTTTTTTAAAAAAAAATCAGGCAGTGTGTAGCGCCTTTACTTATTTTATTTTTTATTTATTACATTTGTATACCGCCCCTATATACCCGCAGGCCTCAAAGCATTCTGGGAAATGATATATACTGGATTGGAAAGAATGTTTAAAATAACATTTGTGGGGAGAAACCAGAGGCTTTTTTGTTAGGCATTTTAGGTACAGAGATTCCGAAAGAGCTGAAAAGACTATTTATGTATGTGACGACAGGAGCAAGAATACTACTGGCCCAGAGATGGAAAAAAGACGAAGTTCAAACCAGAGAAGAATGGCTGATCAAGATGATGGACTGAGAGCTTTCCATCAGTCCTTCAGTCCTTCAATATCACCTACTGAACTGTTATGTAGATCTCTCAACTCATATCTGCTTAGCCCCTACCTGAAAATGGAATTCAGGCATGGAAATGTATTGTTCTGAAGCCCCTGCTAGCTTAACCAGAGGTATAATACATATGAAGTAACAGATGAAGTCACCTTATGTGGAGTCAGCAAGCAGACTACTGCTCCATCCAAGGCCCTACTACCTGAGATGCTTTTAACATTTATTATTTATCATTTATTTCTTGTGTTTATATCCCACCTCCAAGGTGGCATACCACAGTTAATCCCCACAACCACCCTGTGAGGTATGTGAGGCTGAGAGACAGTGACTGGCCCAAGGTCATCTGGTGAGCTTTATGGCTGAACCTTGGTCTCCCAGGTCCTAGTCCGACACTCTGATGGTGGGGACTGAAACAGAGATCTACTTGCAAGTGTGCTGAAGGAGCACCTAAGGGCATCACTTATAAAATGCACCAAAGGAGGGACCCAAGACCCTGGATATATCAGTGCTATGTCTTGGGCAACCCAACCAGGTGGACAGAGTATAAATGATAAAATTAATATTGTTATCCTTCCAGGTCATGTAAAATGGAACTACCGGTACCTAAAAGCACCTGGCTTCTAACGGGGATCCAAATCAGTTTTTTTCTGCTGCAACATTGTACAGTCGTACCTCCAAAGTAAAACAGAATCCATTCTGGAAGTCCGTTCAACTTCCAATACGTTCGACTTCCAAAGTGCGGCTTCTGATTGGCTACAGGAATCGGAAGCTGCAGAAGCCCCATTGGACATTTGGCTTTCAAAAGAATGTTCGAAAACCGGAACACTCCTTTCCAGTTTTCAATCGTTCAGGAGCCGGAATGTTTGACACCCAAGGTGTTTGGGTACGACTGTACTTTTTACATCCCACTACCTGTTTTTAAGTTGCTCGGTCCCAGCTCCTGCCAACCTAGCAGTTTGAAAGCACGTCGAAGTGCAAGTAGATAAATAGGTACCGCTACAGCGGGAAGGTAAACGGGGTTTCCGTGTGCTGCTCTGGTTCGCCAGAAGCGGCTTTGTCATGCTGGCCACATGACCTGGGAGCTGTACGCCGGCTCCCTCAGCCAATAATGCGAGATGAGCGCCGCAACCCCAGAGTCGGTCACGACTGGACCTAATGGTCAGGGGTCCCTTTACCTTTTACCTGTTTTTAAAGTGATTTTTGGTGTAGCTTTGGAACCAGGAGTAGGCATTGTTGGGACCTTATGGGAGCCACTGCCAATCGCTGGTGGGGAAGCTTTTTCAGCCCAAAGGCTGCATTCCCTTCTAGGCAACCTCCTGAGAGTCACAAGGCAGTGGTGCGTAGGGCCAGAGGCACAAGTGGATAGAACAATGGAAGGAGATGTTGCCTTTTTACAGTACTGTAGACTGATTTCTGCACACACATCCATCGGTGTCATCCATCTAGGCAAGCAAAGGGCATTATCTGAGTTCAAGGACACTTTCCAGTCAGGGAGAAACATTCAGGGTGCGAAGCAGGACCAGTGAGGGATGTGGTCTAGGGAGAGCTCTGAGGGCCAGACAGACAGGCTAGGAGAGCTCCAATCAGGCCCTGAGCCTGAGGTTCCCCACCTCTGCCCCGGAGTCTCCTGGCCCTGCTGCTGTCACTGCCTGTACATCAACGCTCTCCATGCGTGTGAGCGAGACCAAGAGTGAGGAGAAGGAGCAGCCTCCTCCATTTTCCTTCTGCTTTCTTTTTGAGTGGTTGTGTGGATTGGGTCCAGAGGGCAAATGAGGACAGAAGAAAGGATGTGGACCCGCTCAGGTTGCTGCCCCAAAGCCTGGAGTCAGCATTGTGACCTGTTCCTGGAAGTAACTGCTGAGTCTATGGTAGCGGTTATGAGAGAGACCTAGCCTCATTGGACCTGTGCTAAATTCAAGACATAAGGTTCTCTGCTTATCTTGCCAAACCATCAGATTCACTTATCACTCGCTCTCCACATTAAGCTTCACACCTTGTTTTTAATTAATTTGTTCCTTTCCGCCAACAAGTGAGGTAACCCATCCCCTTTCATCTCACGCTACAGTGCAAGAGAGCCCAATAGAGATGCCTCCTCCAATATAGACGCAATTTTTGAAGAGCTATCTTGAATAACCAATTATTGACTTCATTGTACATTGTACTAGGATTTAATTAAGCGATAAGGCCCATCATAGTAGGGTCCTTTATCTTCCCGATAAGGATTTGTCAGGCTTACCCCAGGAGGTCTTTATCTGAAAGATAAAGTGAAGGTACATAGGTGCCTCCTTGTTAGTTTAAATCCTTTAATTAAAAGGACCTTTTTGTAAAAGTTATAGGTTATTGTCTTTGCCTCTACTCCTGAGAAATGCAAAATAAGATGACACATTGAACTGGACAAACATTTTCGGTGAAAACTTTCAGAGGAGTTCTGTACAGCTCCCAGGCTTGGCCCAATAGGTTATATCAATTCCTTACCTAATTAATTAATTATCTAATGACCTAATTCTCAATCATTTTCAAGGACCAAAGTTCAAAAGCACTCTCTCTCTCTCTCTCTCTATATATATATATATGTTTATCAACTTGATGGTTGGATAATGAAAATTGTGAAGAATGTCGGTGACCTTCATTGGTCAAAACTGGTGGAACTGAAAGCTGACTCAGCAAGGGAACCCCTAAAATGCATTGACTTCCCAACAGTGCCCTATGTAGGAAGATCTTTTAAGTATATCAAAGGTAGAATCCTACTGGTTTCAACAGAATGATTTACCAGTTCCTCCCAGTGAATATCTTTCATCCTCTGTGATGGAGTCCTCTAATCATGGAATGGACCAGGAAACTGGTGAATCCTATCCCTGACCTAAGACCAGATCCCCCACATAATTGCCACATAAAGGTGAAGGGACCCCTGACCGTTAAGTCCAGTCACAGACAACTCTGGAGTTGCAGCGTTCATCTCACTTTATTGGCCGAGGGAGCCGATGTTTATCCGCAGGCAGCTTACGGATCATGTGGCCAGCATGACAAAGCTGCTTCTGGTGAACCAGAGCAGCGCATGGAAATGCCCTTTCCCTTCCCTCTGGAGCAGTGCCTATTTATCTACTTGCACGTTCACGTCCTTTCAAACTGCTGGGTTGGCAGGAGCAAGGACCAAGCAATGGGAGCTCACCCCGTCGCAGGGATTTGAACTGCCAACCTTCTGATTGGGAAGCCCTAGGCCAGGGGTCAGCAAACTTTTTCAGTAGGGGGCCGGCCCACTGTCCCTCAGACCTTGTGGGGGGCCGGACTATATTTTGGAAAAAAAATATGAACGAATTCCTATGCCCCACAAATAACCCAGAGATGCATTTTAAATAAAAGGACACATTCTATTCATGTAAAAACGTGCTGATTCCCGGACCGTCTGCGGGCCGGATTGAGAAGACGATTGGGCCGCATCCGGCCCCCGGGCCTTTGTTACCCCTGCCCTAGGCTTTGTGGTTTACACTACTGTACATTGCCACATAGGTTATCCCATATTCCACGTTTTAGAATTTCAAAAGCTGTGGATGTAAACAAGATGCCCACAATCCTACTAGTTGTAAGTGACTCAAGTGAGTTAAGCCACATTCTGTATGAGAAATTAAACCCCCTCAAACCATCCAAGCAAACACACACGGTAGCTTTTCCCCTGCACTGGGATAACTAGTTCCTTGAGATGTTGGATCTGGCCACAGAGTAACACATGCCTTAGTTACATCCCAGTTGGACTACTGTAATCTGCTCTATGTGGGGCTGCCTTTGAAAAGTGTTCAGAGGCTTTGGCTAGACTGGGGCTGGTTACAGAGAGCATGTTGCTCCCCTGGTTAAAACAACTTCACTGAAAAATAACAACAACTTCACTGGCTACCAGTCCATTTCTGGGCAACATTCAAAGTGCTGCTTATGCCCTATAAAGCTCTATATCAGGCATCCCCAAATTGCGGCCCTCCAGATGTTTTGGCCTACAACTCCCATGATCCCTAGCTAAGAGGACCAGTGGTCAGGGATGATGGGAATTGTAGTCCAAAACAGCTGGAGGGCCGAAGTTTGGGGATGCCTGCTCTATATGGCTTGGGTCCAAGCTACCGAAAAGATAATATCTTTATATACGAACCTCCTCAGTTGGCTGCTTCTCTTGGACCCATCAACATCAGAAGCACAGTTAGTGGTCACACAAGAAGGAGCTTTTTCTTCTTCTTTTTAATGGGCCACAGGTTCTCCATCCCTGATGTAAAACCAAATGCAGTGCCATATCTTAGTTGGATATTGAGAAATCAGAGGTACTGTATAAACATACATTATAGGCTTCACATTCAAATCCAAGCTCCACCTCTGCGTTCATTTTCAAGATGGCTTTGCTTGTAATGATATGTAAGTTGCCAGATGTATAGGCTGCTTGTGAAATGAATATTTTAAAACAGATTTGTAGCCTGTGATTTACATGCTCCTTTGAAGCTTTCACTGATAAGGAATGCAATCATCTGGCATCAGCTTATTGATTTAGAGAGACAAAAGAACAAAGAACAGAAAGAGAATTTACCCTGATGAATCTGTATTTTTCAACCTCAAACAGGAAAACATCTTGCAATTCCTGCTAGAATAGCTTTGAGACAGCTAACGCATCCGCTGCTATAATAGCACCATTTGATTGTTACCTGTGGGAGTAAACACAAGCATTTATTTGTATCTGTTAAGTTAGAAAAGATGAATTCATTATGCTGTTAAGCTCCTACAGAGCGTCAGATCCTTCTGTCTAGAAATAAGTTTGGTCAAATAATGAGGAAATAAAATTAGGTAATAATGAAGAAATAAAATTAGGAAAATTAGGTATTTCTGGAAACCAAGCACAATCCATCAGGAAATTGTCTGTTGCAAGTTCTGATGAAATGAATGGAGGTTCACAACAGCAATACGACGTTTCTGTCCTGTACCTATTCATAGCTGTAATAGGGCTTTGCACCTGAGTTGGCTGAATTCCAAACTGGTTTATGCTGAATTGATTTAGGGTACAGAGCCAGGTTGTGTCAGCCCTGGATGTGTCAGACTGGATTGGGAGTGGGGCTTAGGTAGGATAACTTCCTGTACAAAACTTCCTGCATAAAACTCCTTTCCCTAAAATGGTACAGCATATACCAAAGGCATCTCTAGCAGGCAATCTTTATTTGAAATGCCCAAGCAAGAAGATTCCCTGGCCCCCATAAGTAAATTACTGCTAAAAACAGGGAACACGGGTGGTGCTGTGGTCTAAACCACAGCCTCTTGGGCTTGCTGATCGGAAGGTCGGCAGTTTGAATCCTTGTGATAGTAGTAAACTCCCATTGCTCTGTCCCAGCTTCTGCCAACCTAGCAGTTTGAAACCACACTGTTGCAAGTAGATAAATAGGTACCGCTGTAGCGGGAAGGTAAACAGTGTTTCCATGCGCTCTGGCTTCTTTCACGGTGTTCCGTTGCACCAGAAGCTGTTTAGTCATGCTGGCCACATGACCCAGAAAGCTGTCTGCGGACAAATGCCAGCTCCCTCGGCCTGAAGCAAGATGACACCATAGTCGCCTTTGACTGGACTTAACCGTCCAGGGGTCCTTTACCTATTTTACTTTTTACTGCTAACAGTGTTCTCACTTGGATATTTTTTCCTCTGCTGTCAGAGGCAGCATTCCTCTGAATTCCAGTGGCTAGGAATTGCATGTGGGGAAGAGGTAGGGTTGCCATATTTGGTTGGGCAAAATAAAGCACAGATCAGCGGTGGCGATCGGGGGCCCCACACTCTCTCATGACACCATGGGAAGGTGGTGTCCTGGATTTTGGCTTCAAAGCATTGGAGGATATGTCTGAGTAAACATATATATGATGGTACTGTAAAGGGAGGCCATATACATAAGTCCTAAACATGCTCTAAACATGTTGTGTGTTCTAAAACAGCTGCTTTGGCTGCCGGTTCATTTCCTGGCCCAATTCAAGGGCCCAAAATATATGGGAGACTATCTCCTTTGCTACAGACCCTCCTGGGTGTTAAGATCAGCAGAGGGGGGCTTCTTGGTATTTCTACCTCTCCCAGAGGCTTGAGATGGCAGCAGCCCAGGAGAGGGCATTCTTAGTGGCAACCCCTAAGTTGTGGCATTCCCTCCCCACAGAAGTGTGTCTGGCTTCTTCACTAGATGGCTGTTGACAAATGCTGAAGATGGACTTCTTCACTCTGGCCTTTGACAACTGAGATGCCATGCTCTTGCAATAAAAAACAGGATGTCCTGTTGTTTTTTCACAGGATACTTGCAGGATATGCTCAATAGAAAGCCCTGTTGACTTCAGTAGTGCTTCCTCCCATGTAAGTGTGTTCTGCAGCCCAGACTTTCCTTCTCCGTACAACGCATAGCTAGTCATTCTGGTTCTTCTCCACCAAAACCTTTCCTGCCATTGCAGAGCGAAATTTCTCACAGCCCTTCAGAACCAGGGAGAGGCCGACAAAACAAGAAGTCATGTAGAGAGATGCACAAGGATGCAGGGCAGAGAACAACAGCAACAAGGCTTCTTGAAAGACCATTGAGCAGCACACCCGCGTATATACCCAATGCAATAATTGCCGTCTCTCTCCTAACAGCACACGATAATGGCATAACACCAAATTTCAGACATCTGAGCCTCACCAAGGGAATTCCCTGCAACAGATGTTTACAGGTGGGTGTGGTTATAAACAACAGCAATCCAAGTCAGAGAGAATTCCCGTGCCTACAAGGCACATGTGATTTGCACAGAAATATTTCTGAACGGGCTCAGAAGCTAGGACCAGGGCTCTCAGCCCGACTGCAAGATATCACACACCAGGACCCACCTCAGGCCCAACAGGTGTGAGGTGTGTTTCTGTGGCAAAACAGCTCCTGCTTCATTTGAAGCTGGGGGTTTGGTGACCATAACTCACATCCTAGACTACATCTCATCCCGTTTCTGAACCGTTGTGCATTTCACTCACTCAATGTGACATGGAGTCAGGCATTTTGACTATGTGAGTTACAACAATAATCAAATTTATAAATTTGGCAGCTCCTACGGTATAGGAGGTACAGGATAAGGAGTCATTCTCTTACCTCCTTGGTGGTCTTCCCTTACACTTGGTGGAAAGTCCCGTTGTCTAAGGTAGCTGAAGCAGTCATTTTCACAAAGTGTCAGCAAGTATATTTACCCAGCACAAAAATCACCTCATACCCAATAACTCAATAACTCCTCCCACTTGATTTTGGTGAAAACAAAATGTATTTAAGAGCTGGGTTGAGATAGAAAATATGGCAATTTGGATGATCTGGTAATCTGAACTCCAACTAGATACCTACGCTCCCAAGTGAATTTGGTTAATCATATTTTAAAACCATCAAACTTGATGACCATAACTACATCCTGTGGGAACTAATTCCATTGTTTTAACTATGCATTGTGTGAAGAAGTGCTTTCTTTTGACCATCCCGAATCTTCCACAAGTTCTAAAATTATGGGAGAGGGAGAAAATATTATACATGTCTACTCAGACGCTAAGTCCCAAATACAACAAAGCATTAATCCCAGATAAATCTGTACACAATTGTCATCTGGATCTAGCCCAATGTTATTCTAGAGTACTGAGTGAAATCACAACTTTCCTGATATATTCCTATGGAAGTCTCATGATGTCACTATATAATTCAGTAGTACTCCTGTGTTTAGGAAACAGTGTAGTTATGGTGGCAAGTTTTACAAACAATTCAGCAGAGAGGCAGAAGGAAGATATAGAATCATAGAATTGTAGAGTTGGAAGGGACCTAGAGGATCATCTGGTCCAACCCACTGCAAAGCAGGAATCCCAATTACCGTAGATCATACATGACATATGGCCATCCAACCTCTGCTTTGAAAGCCACCACTGTTGATAAATCATTGAAGCCTGAAAACCAAAAGCCTAAAGCATACAGTGATGAGTTTCAGGGGTCAGTTTGGATGATACCCTGGGTGCCTTCCAAAGCTGTGATTTTGTATCTGTGAGCTTAGAAATTATAGCATGGGGCTTGCTTAATTGGTCAGGCCAGCTCCTTTGTCAAGATAATTTCAGTAGGCACTCACTAAAGTCCCAACAAGTACATCTTAAAAGGAGTTGCTCTGTTGCCCTAGAGCAGGAATGTCCAACAGGTAGATTGTGATCCAATGCAATTCTGTGCTGCATCAATAGGAGTATAGCATCTAGATCAAGGGAAGTAATAGTACCACTGTATTCTGCTCTGGTCAGACCTCACCTGGAGTACTGTGTCCAGTTCTGGGCACCACAGTTTAAGAAGGATACTGACAAGCTGGAACGTGTCCAGAAGAGGGCAGCCAAAATGGTCAAAGGCCTGGAAACGATGCCTTATGAGGAACGGCTTAGGGAGCTGGGTATGTTTAGCTTGGAGAAGAGAAGGTTAAGGGGTGATATGATAGCCATGTTCAAATATATGAAAGGATGTCATATGGAGGAGGGAGAAACATTGTTTCCTGCTGCTCCAGAGAAGCGGACATGGAGCAATGGATTCAAACTTCAAGAAAGAAGATTCCACCTAAACATTAGGAAGAACTTCCTGACAGTAAGAGCTGTTCGGCTGTGGAATTTGCTACCAAGGAGTGTGGTGGAGTCTCCTTCTTTGGAGGTCTTTAAGCAGAGGCTTGACAGGCATATGTCAAAAATGCTTTGATGGTGTTTCCTGCTTGGCAGGGGGTTGGACTGGATGGCCCTTGTGGTCTCTTCCAACTCTATGATTCTATGATTCTACTGGTAGGTCACTGGATGTCTGCGGTAGATCACAGGTAGATCATTGGCTCCCCCCAAAGAAACTGAACAACTGTGGCTCCCCTAAAAAAAGCTCAACATTTTACCTCCTCCCTGAAAAAACTCAACAACTTTGACTCGAACCCCCCAAAAGGGGGTAGATCACTGCCAGTTTTTAACTCTGTGAGTAGATCGCAATCTCTTGGGAGTTGGCCGCCCCTGCCCTAGAGACAAACAAGCGCTTTCCCCACCTCTCCTGACTGCATGCCACCTCATCCTAGAAGGGAGAACAATAGGCAGAGTGAGGGGCTATGGATGAGAGGTTGTGTGAGAGAGTTGGGCTAATGCTAGAAGCTGGAGACGGAGACACCTCTTGCTCTGAGCTAGAGCCAAAGCAGGGGTGCCAACTTGACTAAAATATGGGGGGGGGGCAGGTAAGCCCCGCCTCACATAATCTCAAGGTGTGGAGCACACACACCATTTGAATGGCAATGCCTATCAACTTTGGGGGGGGGGGCTGGACCCCTCAAATATTTTATTGGGGGGAGTGAAGAGACCTCATCCCCTAGGAGTTGGCTCCTATGCCAGAAACCCATTGGGAAAGAAAAACCTGTTGGGGAGTGAATGCTGTGAGCCCCTCCATCATATGGCCAGGTTGTAAATAAAACCAAATATCCTAAAGACAGCACAGTCTCTGCTTGACCTTCATTCCAAGGAAACCAAACCCTGGGCAAGAGCAGGCATCCCTGGAGTCTCTCACTACTTGGAGATCAGGGTAATACAAAACAGTATTTTACAGCTGATGAGCAAGACCTTTTTTTGCTTGCCACTTGCTGGAGTAGAAGTGTGTATATAACAAACAACAGCCTTGCTCAACACACGCCGGACACAAACTTCTTAGATCTGTGACTGACGCAGCGTAAGAGTTGGTCAAGTATTTTGGGAGCTCCTGGATTTGGGGGCCCTGGATGCCATCCTCGATTCCTCTACAGGACTTTATTACCTGGCTGCTAGGTAGGAAAATGTGCGTTCTAATGAGCCTCCCCACAACATGCTCTGGAAATCTTAAAACAGGGCCATGTGCCATGCAGGTGATTTCACTCACCATGGCAACTGGAATTCCATTCTCTCCCCTGTGCTACCTGCTTGGGGCAGGAAAACAGGAGCTTTCCATTGGCTACCTGGCACCTTGTTTTTCCCCACATGGTGCCCTGTGATTGGTTCACTCCTTCCCACCCCCACCCCTCTGCTTCACTTTATGATAACAGAAGTGCTGGGAGAGCAAAGAGGCTGGTGACAGCTGCATCAGTGACAGGCTCAACTGCTTTACTGAGAGAGAGAAATGAGAAGATCTTTGTGCTGAAGAGGGAGGAGGGGAAAAAAAAATCTCTGGATGAACATCAGCTTCTTAAAAGTTACCCAGTCTGAAACTTACAGCCATACATATTGCAGCTTGGGTTGAACGGAGGCTGAAATCTTGCAAAGTAGGTAAGATTTTAAAATCCAACTGATGACTCTGAATAATATTTTATGAATCAAACACAGGAGCTTTTGGCTTATCTTCAGAATGGTTTTGTTTCGTTTGAGATCAATGAAGTCCAGTCCAGTTCAGTTTGGATTAGAAATATAGGGTAGAGACTTTTTACTCTAGGGTATTTTTGCACCTCTGCAGGTTTGTTAGCCTTTTGGCCCAGAACGAAGCTCTCCTTCTGCCCCCATCCTCACAACATTTATTTAATTTTAAAATGATATTTCCTGCCAGCATGACTCCATAGAGCCTTGAGGGAAGCTATATTCAGGTTCCTGAATTATGCTGTATTTGCTAAGGGACATAGCAACAGAAAACACTAATTTATTCTGCATCCTGCTACCAGGTACCATAGCTAATTTTAAAAAACAGCTCCTCTTCCTTTTCCCTCTCAAAAACAAGGTAAAGTTTTTTAAAAAAATGTCTGAACCCCTAGGACTGTCCTGAGTTCTTTAAACAGAAAGAAACAATTACACATATATTTACAGAAGTACTAAGTGAAATCTAAGATCAAAAAATGATAGCACTTGATTTCATGGGGCATTACAAACTAGAATGCAACTCCCCCCCCCCCCAATGTATCTTAGTTTTGCATTTCAATGGCAAGGCAACATTTGGGCTTTTTTTATATAAGAAAAAGTTTAAAGGTGCTTCTGCAAAGGTGCTTATACAAATTGTGTATAAGTTAAAAAGTTCATCAGTCCCTGGACTGAAGTATGAAAAGCTAGGCAAAAAATATCCCAGTTTTTCTTTTCTACTAACTATGTTCGAATAGTTTACCAGCCTTTGAAAAATCTAATCTAAATTTGCAGGGCTGCGTGCACAATGTCGAGCATTTATTTCCCACCTCTTTTTACATGAGATTATGTGTGGCCCCAGCACAAAGAAGCATAATGCAGAGTGAAAAGTGGGGTGCTATGTGATCACAATGTCTCTCTCCTTTCTCCAGTGGAGGCTGGTCCATTAGGGTGAATGGGGCTTGACTCCACCAACCTGTGCTCACTTCAGCAGCGCATATACTAAAGTTGGACCCCACCAACTCACCTGCCTGCCTCCTTACTTACAAGGCACCCAAGGGGTGGTGAAGCCAGTATTATTGTCCTCTTCTTTAATCTCAGTGTTGATCTTATAGAACTCAGCAGGGAAGGGGATACAATGAGAATTAGTTGGCTCCCTCTGTCATTGGCTCTGGCTCCACCTCCTGTGTCTTCCTTGCCTTCCACCCTACCAGTCTCAATGGGCACCAGCCACCACTGCCTTCCTCAATGGGTGCTCATTGTTATCTGCCCTGACAGTGTCAATAGATGGGAAGGATTTTCCTAGACCAAGTTTAATACCTACTCTCCCCCCCCCCTCGCCAACATGGTCCATACTGTTCACTATGAGGGCTCTATTCATCTGCTAGTTTATGCCGTGCGGAAGTGTTGCATGTACACACACACACATGCTACAGAGTGAGCGAAGAGGTCCCATAGCACACCACACACTTTCAAGTTAGGTCAAGCAGAAACTTTCAGTAAGTGGCTCATCAATATGTGTTGTTCTTCATCCACCACACATGCAGTTCTGTTGTGTTTTTGTCTGTGTGTTGACCATGGAATGTATTAGTGCACTGAGAGGTAGGTGGATCTGTTCAATGAAGGGGTGTGGCCCTCCAGATGTTGGGGTTGCCAGCGGAGCTAAAGGTCAGGGATGATGGAAGCTGAAGCCCAACAGCATCTGCAGGGCCACAGGTTCCCACTCCCTGATTCAATGGTTCATATCCAGTCAACACAATCAGAACTCAAGAGGAAACAGTGGAATTCTTTCAGAACCCAGTTGCCAAAGGCTGGCTATTACATGGCAAAGAGAGACCTCTTCAGTTATTGACCTGGTGGAAGAGTCACCACTTTGATTTAAGTCTTTTAAAATAGTACAGAGAAGGGAGGCAGCAGGACCTCTGATAAAGGCAGGTGAGCACCATCCAGGGAAGAAGGATTCTTCTCCAAAGGAAAATGTGAACTGTGATGAACCACCTGGGACCCAGAAGGGGAGTGAAACTATACTCACTGCTGTGCAGGAGCCGGATGAGGAGCAAGGCCTCAAAGGAGAAAGGCCACACAGAGAACCAACTGTTTCTGCTGGTGGCTGCACAGACCAGCTGAGGTCTCTTTATAGAAGAGAACAAGGAGCTGTCCATTGAGGTCTTTCAACCAATGGTGCTGAAGCTAAAGCGTGGCTTGGACTTGTTCCAAATAACTAGAACAATGATACTTTGGAGCTGCTAGTCAGGACTACTAACTTGGAACTCCATACTGTACAAGAAAGGCTTTAGGGCATGGTTATAAGGACGAGGAGAGTTGCTAACAGTTGAGAGATTAAGCAGAATCAACAGGGTTGCACTCCCCCTATCCCTCTCCCAAGAAAAGTAATCCATTAGGGCAGGCATCCCCAAACTTCGGCCCTCCAGATGTTTTGGACTACAATTCCCATGATCCCTCACCACTGGTCCTCTTAGCTAGGGATGATGGGAGTTGTAGGCCAAAACATCTGGAGGGCCGCAGCTTGGGGATGCCTGCATTAGGGCATCCAAGGTTGATTCCATCCCAAATCTGAACCAGCATCCAGTCTGGAATGGGTCCCAATAATCACTTTCCTCCAAGAGCACCTGCAACTGATGAAGCAGTAGTTATCATAAACCTCTGGGTGCAGGGTGAGTTCCCTGACCCCCAATGTCCACACTACTGACTCTGTAAAGGAGCAGGTGACACTAGATTACAGTATTGCTGGCTAGTTTGGGTGGGAAATGCTCCTTGTCTGCTGAGGAAGCAATCTGTCTGTTTTGAAACTTGGCTGAGGCCAGCATGCGGGCAACCCCACCCCCCACAAATGGGCCCATGTCTCATTGGCTTTGCAGAGTTGTTATTCTTTGGTTTATACACAGTAGAGAAACTGGTTCCTGCAATGAAATTTCGAAGGGGGAGGGGAGAACAGCTGCCAAGGTATCCTGGAGTTTGAATCTGACTCAGTTAGGAAAGCCCCCAAGAGCGGATGGGGCTTATTTGTATGTATGGGATTCAAAAACATTTTACAAATAGTTAAAAGGAACTAATTTTGATCATCTGGGGGATAGGGAACTTTTTCATTATTGAAGTCTTATAACACAACAGTGCAGGGTGGCTTTCTCTGCCCTCACCATAGGGGGCAAAATATACAGATCTGCCAACTTTCACACTTCACAAAAGATTCCGAACTGAACTCATTTATCTCCTGTTTTCAGCTCTGATGCCTCCCACTTTGCCTTTGGTTTTGATTTTATATATATATAGATGTTAATCAAAGCTGTTCGAGAGCTGAGCTTGCAAAACAGTTTGCTACATAATTCAGGTCCTTTGCAAATCCATTATCCCTTTGCACTACAGCTCAGGTTCCTTGTATGGAGCTAAGCAGGGGGGGGAAACATTGCTTTGCTGTGTGATGCAGCAACCTCAGCTCTCAAGCTTAAAAGATAGCTTAGATTTAAGTCCTTGTTGATAGATGTTGTAAGGAACATCCAACTCAGAACTCCCGACATGAGAACATAAGAAGGGCCCGGCTGGATTGGATCAAAAGCCTACCTAGCCCAATATTCAGTTTCTGGCACTGAGGCTCAAACAAGCCGTGGCAAGGCTGAAACGGTGTGCTTAGCTCTCTCCAGCAAAAGGAGAAGTCCCAGGTGCAGTCCAGGGGGCATTTAAATATCAAATAAGGATGTGTTTGTTGCTGTAACAGAAGCGCAGCACTGATACAGAGAAATCTCTCAGGCAGAGGGAAATAGATCATCGCAACGTGACAGATCGATTATGTACAACACATCTTGTTACAGGTGCATCTTACAATACATTGCATAGTGATACGGAAGGATGGGCAGACTTTTTTGCAGTGTGGTTAAAGCATGTGGCAGAAGGATAATGTCCTGGAAATTCATCTGGCACAAGAGCACTTCTCAACAGCTAGCTGGTTTGAAAACCCATTTCAATATTTGTGATAAGAACATGGCACTATTAGAAGAGGCCAACTGGATCAAACCACAATCCTGAGTTGCCAGCAAGGTGCCTTTTGGAAGCCCATTAGCAGGGCCTGAGTGCAATTTATGATTCCTAGCAACTCGTATAAAGAGGCATTCTGCCTCTTGCCATGGAGGCAGACCCTAGCTATTATGCCTAGCAGTCATTGCTATAGCCTTATCTTCCATGGATTTCTCCAATCCAAGCTGGCAGCCATCGCTACACCTTGTGTGCATGACTTTGCCTACTCTCCTTTTTATACCCTAGAGGTGTGTCAGATTTTGCACCATGTGGGGAAAGGGCCAGAGCTCAGTGGGGGAGTATCAGCCTTGCACCCAGAAAGCCCCAAGTCCAACCCCTGACATCTCCAGATAGGAGATGTCTGAAACCCTAGAAAGCCACTGTCAAACCGTGTTGTCTTTACTGAGCTGGATGGACCAATAGTCTGACTCTGTATAAGGCAGCTCCCCATGTGCCTAAATTAGAACTTGGGGCCATTCAATGAAGCTGAATGGTAGGAGATTTAGGACAATGAAGCATGCAGTTAAACTATGGAACTCACTACCACAACACCAGTACAGTACTCACTTTTTAATTTGAAAAAAAGGTGAGTTATAACGTTATAACCATAGGGGATCTGCTCCACCTCCTTGATCATTTTGTGTTTAAAAAGGGTATAGATTTGCAACTTATTTATATAGGCTTCCGCTAAATCAGCCTTCTCCTAATGTACACATTATTTGGTTGGAGAACTGCTTCGCAAAATTCAGAAGGTTGCGGATTTTGAACTCTAGTCTGCATGTGGTTTTGCAAAGTGCAAATCAGATCGGCTGGCATTGAAATTTCTCCCCATCCCTAATACCCACGGTTGTTATTTAACCCTATCTGAGTGTGCCAGGCTATAAATGGCCACCTACAAAAAGCACTTTTGTGTTTTGCTAATGCCCTGTCTATCCCCTCAGATTGGGTGCGTGGGGAATGGCTGTGTCTCCCGTGACGCTGTTGCTGCCACTGCCGCTGCTGCTGCTTGTTCTGTTCAGCGATACCACCAAAGGACAGCGAGACCCAGAGCTGTTCTGTGGAGGTTAGTAGCCCAGCTGGGTATTTCCTCATGTGCCTCATTGACTTAGCGCATCGCAGGAGCCATGGTTGCCTGGAATTAGGTCAGTTACTGCTAATCCCCCAAAGCTCTCACCTTTGCGTATTAGCTCATGACCAGCAGCATAATGGGAGACGATGGGCTGGATCCAACTGACTTGCAGCAGGCTCATTTAAATCGATGACGACGTATTGGATTTGAAATTGTTTTTATATATTTCATTGTTTTGACTGTTTTTATGTGTGCAATTGTTTTCTATTTGGTTTTATTGTATTGTGACAGTGCTCTGAGCTGCTTTATGGGAAACGACCCATAAATCAAATACCGGTAAGCCATAATACAAATAATGCTTCTGTTGATTTCGAATAGTCTGCACTGAGTATGTCTTGTTGATGGCTCTGCCTGTCCAAGGCGGTCATGCTTCTGAAAACCAGCTACTGGAAACCGCAGCACATCTTGTGCTCAAATCCTGCTTGCAGGAATCTGATTGGCCCCTGTGAGAAAAGGAGGCTGGACGAGATGGGCCACTGGCCCAATCCAGCAAGTTCTTCTTACATTCTCAATTGGATGCAACCCCATGGGCAGTATTCAATTAAGTTTTTCTCATATTAGACCCACTGAGATTAATGAACCTAATGTGCATTCATTTCAATGAGTCTTGCCTGAGTAAATCTTAGTTAAAGCTGAGTAAAATGCTGAATACCACTCCATGTTCAGGGTCCCACCCTTTGGTTTTCATGTGGCTGCTTCTCCCACTGCTCCAGCAACATAATGAGAAAGACCCTGTTTAGGAGTGCAGAATTTGGTCGTTTATTTTGCTGCCGTCTCACCTACTCTTCCCACGTAATCCCCTGTTGCATTTCCAGGGCAGTGGCATGAGATGCCCCACAGAGAAGCACCACCAATGCTGCAGAGATGCCTTAAGAGTGGCCCTTGCAGTTGATTCACACATGGAGGCGCATCACACACCATTATTATTATTATTATTATTATTATTATTATTTGAATTTACATACCTCCCTATACCGGGAGGTCTCAGGGCAGTTCAAAGAATAAAATCAAAATATAAAACCACAAAATGCAAATGCACAAAATCTGCAATGTCTCCGTTGCTGGGACACTGTACCATAGGAGTTCTCTGAATATGTAGATCTGTTCCTGGGATTTATTTTGCATGACCAGCCTGGGTCTTAGTAGTTATAAGGAAAGCATTGCCGATGAATAAAGCATGCAAATTTAATACTACAACCAATAGTAAGTGATGCGTTCATATTGACCCTTTTATTTGCGCAAATTAGGCTGCAATCCTATATTTATTTCTCCGAGAGCCAGGGCCATTGAACACAGTTAATGTTCCCTGTGTTTATTTATTGGATACTTCAGTTGTAAACAGCTCTTAATATCAAACCAGCTTAAAGATGTTGAAATCCTTATAGAACTTCTCCTTGCTGGCTGGTACAGTGCATTCTGCATAACCTAATAGCTCTATGCAGGGAGTCGGTCCATTCAGAAGCACCCATGTTGCCCTCTCGTCCTCCTCTGCAATTCCTCCTGGTTCCAAAACAACAAGGCTTTGTCATCTATTGACAGTTGCACGCAGGAGGGGAAAACTCTCCATCTGTGGTCGCCGAGCAGAGAGACAAGTGGTTGTGTCTTTTAA
Source organism: Zootoca vivipara (assembly GCF_963506605.1). Classification (NCBI taxonomy): domain Eukaryota; kingdom Metazoa; phylum Chordata; class Lepidosauria; order Squamata; family Lacertidae; genus Zootoca; species Zootoca vivipara. The sequence continues at coordinate 47,601,664 of NC_083287.1, forward strand.
CAGATGGCACAATGAGCTATAAGAAACGTGCGTTCCCCCCTGAGACGGATAACCTGACACGAAGTAGTTGCAGCAACATATTGAAATAAATCCTCCCTTATGAGTGTCGGTGGCTGCAAAAGCCGCCACTCGTCAGTCCCCGGATCCCTTGACAAAAGTCTTGTTTGGGTGATGCAAGCGCGGCAGTTTTGAGAGACAGACCACCTTGTGTTTCCTGAAAAGTAGCAGAAGGAAACAAGGTGGCAAATGATGCGACTTACAGATGCGCATTGATTTAAAGGGACCAAGAGCTGTAGCAGCCATCGTTCTCCCACCCAGAATGAGATCTACGTAAGAAACAGAGGTGTTTTCCTGCTGTTGTTGAAAGCAGGTTGCAGCATTTCTCCTTTTTCTCCCGTTAATTTCCGGACTCTACTCTGGAGTGTATTTCAGTGTTTCCTATGCCACCACCCCACGGGAATTTAACCCTCTCCTTTTGACACACACACTGGTTTTCTGCAGATGGAACTGGTGGGAAGGGAATGCTGTAGAATTCCCATCTGTTGCTATGCATAAGGAAGGATGGAAGGCAATGCTTTTGAAAAGATTGTTGTGTCAAGTTGGTTCTTTTCCATTGCTATGTAATTCCCCATTAGGATAGGGATGGATGACCCCTTTTGGCCCGAGGGCCATTTTTAAACATGGCCAATCTTCCAATGTTGGGTGTGGCCAAAGCAATCAATAACAATCCATTCAGTGAAATAAAATAAAGAAAAAACAGTGCCACCCCGTGAATAATAATAATAATAATAAATAAATAAATAAATAAATTATTATTTATACCCCGCCCATCTGGCCAGGTCTCCCCAGCCACTCTGGGCGGCTTCCAACAGAAGAATAAAACACAATAATCTATTACACATTAAAAGCCTCCCTGAACAGGGCTGCCTTCAGATGTCTTCTAAAAGTCTGGTAGTTGTTTTCCTTTTTGACATCTGTTGGGAGGGCGTTCCACAGGGTAGGCGCCACCACCAAGAAGGCCCTCTGCCTAGTTCCCTGCAACTTGGCTTCTCGCAACGAGGGAACTGCCAGAAGGCCCTCGGTGCTGGACCTCAGTGTCCGGGCAGAACGATGGAGGTGGAGACGCTCCTTCAGCTATACTGGACCGAGGCCATTTAGGGCTTTAAAGGTCAGCACCAACACTTTGAATTGTGCTCGGAAACGTACTGGGAGCCAATGTAGATCTTTCAAGACCGGTGTTATGTGGTCTCGGCGGCCGCTCCCAGTCACCAGTCTAGCTGCCACATTCTGGATTAGCTGTAGTTTCCGAGTCACCTTCAAAGGTAGCCCCACATAGAGCGCATTGCAGTAGTCCAAGCGGGAGATAACTAAAGCATGCACCACTCTGGCTAGACAGTCTGCAGGCAGGTAGGGTCTCAGCCTGCATACCAGATGGAGTTGATAGACAGCTGCCCTGGACACAGAATTGACCTGCACCTCCATGGAGAGCTGTGAGTCCAAAATGACTCCCAGGCTGCGCACCTGGTCCTTCAGGGGCACAGTGACCCCATTCAGGACCAGGGAATCCTCCACACCTGCCCGCCTCCTGCCCCCCACGAACAGTACTTCTGTCTCGTCAGGATTCAATCTCTATCTGTTAACCGCCATCCATCCTCCAACCGCCTCCAGGCACTCACACAGGACTTTCACTGCCTTCACTGGTTCTGATTTGAAAGAGAGGTAGAGCTGGGTATCATCCGCATACTGATGAACACCCAGCCCAAACCCCCTGATGATCTCTCCCAGCGGCTGCATGTAGATGTTAAAAAGCATGGGGGAGAGGAAAGAACCCTGAGGCGCCCCACAAGTGAGAGTCCAGGGGTCTGAACACTCATCCCCCACCACCACTTTCTGAACACGGCCCAGGAGGAAGGAGCGGAACCACTGTATAACAGTGCCCCCAGCTCCCAACCCCTCTAGATGGTTCAGAAGGTTATGGTCGATGGTGTCAAAAGCCGCTGAGAGATCCAGCAGGACTAGGAAGCAGCTCTCACCTTTGTCTCTAGCCCGCTGGAGATCACCAACCAGTGCGACCAAGGCAGTTTCAGTCCTCCAGTTCAGAAACCTCCATGAGGAAAGACACTTCATGGATAGGGAAAGGAGGAATCACAATCCCACTTGCTGGCTCCACCCTCAAGTCTATGTTTTCATCCTAAGCTGCCAACGGAGTCTAGGCACGTAAGATCTCCTCCCATTTCTCTTTACCCTCTGACAGATCCTGGCAGGATCCTGTGGTGCTGTTCCAAGTGGGGCTCTGTGTCCATGGCAATCAGGTGAGAGGGAGCCCTGCTTGCCAAGGAACCATCTTCAAGCTCCCACTTGTTTGTTTACCTGTCCACACCTGAAGTCATGAAAGATGTCGGGGGAAAGACAGGTGGACCTGGTTTGGGGAAAACAGGCATGTGGGCCAAATTAGGACCCCTACTAGGCCTACTTAGGCCCCCATGGGCCAGAGGGTCCCCACTGCTATTTTACCCCATAGCCACATCCCCTCATTGCAGGCTTGGGTGCCTTCTCCATGGTATAATGGTTAATTTGCACGAGACCCAAGTTGCTTTAATTCAGATGACTTGGGATTGGCTATGGTTGGTAAAACCTTTACAGATTCCAGACTAGGCAGATTTCCGCCTTGTGGAGCTCAACAAGAGGGCTCTGGTTCTGTGTAATCATATTGTTAACAGCCCTGCTTTGCATGTCAGATATCAGCCTGCAAGGCTGCCTAATGAAGCTGGGCATCCCACTGATTTATTGACAAATGCCACGGCATAGAATTGATCCAACTTTTTCCTTAGCCTAAAAATGTTCCACCAAGAGGAGTATTCAGTGCTGAGCAGCAACAAAAGTGCTTAAGACCAGCCAAGGAAGTAGGCTCAAGATTTAGGTCATAATATACAATTTGAAGATTGGGAAAGGATGTGGAAGGCGAATTTAAAATTTACAGACTGTATTTTATTGAAAGAGAATTATATGAAAATGATGTATAGATGGTACATTACCCCAGAGAAAGTGGCTAAAATGTATAAGACGGGATCAAAAACTTGTTGGAGATGTAAAGAAAAAGATGGTACATTTTGTCATATCTGGTGGGAATGCAAAAAGGTCAGAAATTATTGGGAAATGATATATAATGAATTGAAAAAAATGTTTGAAAGACTTATGTTAAGAAACCAGAAGCATTCCTCCTAGGGATTATAGAACAAGAAATAAGAAAAGACAACTGGAAATTATTTATGTATGCAACAGCAGTGGCAAGAATTATACTAGCACAAGCTTGGAAGACAGAAGAAACCCCAATGGCAAGAGAAACTCATGGAATTTGCAGAATTAGCAAAATTAACAGAAAGAGACAACAAAGACTTTAAAAGAAAATGGGAACCATTAACAATATATATGAAGTGACAACATGAAGAGTTGGACTCATTGGCAGGGTTTGAGTAAACATTCACAAATGTATATATTAATATTAATATTAATAATAAATAAATAAATAAATAGATGTAAATGTATTAAGAATTAATTGGGGAAATAATAGGCAGGATGAATAAATTGAAAGTAAAACCAAGTGGAAGTACGAGGAAAGTCCAGGGGATGGGGGCAGGGGGAAATGGAAAATTGCTAGAGAGAGATTTCATAAAGGATGTATATATCGAAAAACCAATAAAAACTCTATATATATAAAAAAGACCAGCCAAGGAACACACAGGGTGGAGCAGTGTGCCGTGAAGCAGTGGAGCCAAAATGCCCCTCCAGGAACCCTCTCCAGCTGATTCCTTTGCCACGGCACCTGCGTTCATCTGGAGTGAAAGGTCTGCAGGTTACAGCCAGTTCTGCGCATTCACTTTCAGTTCATGCAAGGGGATGGTAGCCAGTTGCGGAGTCTGCAAGTGCTTCCTAGAAGGTGCCCAACACTGTCTGCACACGGCAACATGGCAGGGAAATATCCATAATGACAGTCAAGCCTCCCCTTGGGGATGCTGCGCATTGGAAGGCAGTTGTTAGGCGTTCCAGATAGGAATGGCTGGATCCAGTCCAGGAAAGAACGAGAAAGGTGAAATTAATAGCCTCTCCAATATTAAGGTGGGCAACCAGCATCTGTGATATAGGGATAGAATTTGGTTGCAGGTGATGAGAAACACTGGGGATGCAATCATACACCCACCAACTGAACTGTGTCTAGGATTGCACTGTGAATCAGGTATAATCTCTCTGTAAAAGATGATGTTTCAGGGCTGAGGATCTGCAGTGTATGTGTGAACGTCTGTACTGTGTTGCCGCTGGTGCCGAGTTTTATATGTTGGACCATCGGTTTGCCATTTTGGAATCACAGAGTTCTGCAGAGCCCTGAAAAGCACTGAAGGATGTGACCTTCCTTTAAAAAAACCAAAAAACCCCACCTCAGCTACCTAATGACGATTCCAATAGGGAAAGGTGGATAATAATAATAATAATAATAATAATAATAATAATAATAATAATAATAATAATTTATTATTTATACCCCACCCATCTGGCTGGGTTTCCCCAGCCACTCTGGGTGGCTTCCAACAGAAAAATAAAACACAATAATCTATTAAACATTAAAAGCCTCCCTGAACAGGGCTGCCTTCAGATGTCTTCTAAAAGTCTGGTAGTTGTTTTTCTCTTTTACATCTGGTGGGAGGGCGTTCCACAGGGCGGGTGCCACCACCGAGAAGGCGCTCTGCATGGTTCCCTGTAACTTGGCTTCTCGCAATGAGGGAACCGCCAGAAGGCCCTCGGTGTTGGACCTCAGTGTCCGGGCAGAATGATGGAGGTGGAGACGCTCCTTCAGGTATACTGGACCGAGGCCATTTAGGGCTATTAAAAGTAGCTTGTGGGGTAGTGGCTGAAATATCAGGCCTGGGGCCTAGGGAGATTTAAGGTTCAACACCTCCTCAAGGCTTTCTGGCCTTGTTCACACTTCACAGAAGGGAGCCTCCAGCTTGTGGCCAAATATTGGCCTGCCAGGCCATTCCCACCCCACCCCCCACCACAGCCACAACCACCTGACTCCCACCCATAGGAGCCAATTCCTAGGAGCTGAGGTCCCTTCGCCCCCCAATAAAATATTTGAGGGGCCGCCCCCCAAAAAAAATTAAATAAGCATTGCCGTTCAAATGGTTTGTGATAGATTATGCGGGGTAGGGCTTACCTGAACCCCCCATATTTTATTCAAGTTGGCACCCCTGCCCCCACCTGATGGCAAGTGTGGGGCAGGTAAAGCTGTGGCTGCAAGGGAACAATGGTGTTCCTGATTGCTCTTCCGCAAGTGGGATTTGTGCCTGCTGCCCTTTAAATGTTGTGAACTACCCTGTGATCTTCGAACGAAAGGAAGTATACAAATTTAATAAATAAAATAATGGATCGAATAATGCAAAGCCCCGCTGGGAATTTTATTGTGTTCTTAATATTTTGTTGGGAACTGCCCAGAACGGCTGGGGCAACCCAGTCAAGATGGGCAGCATATACTGTAAATAATAAACTTTTTATTATTAAAAAATTATAATGGTTCTGCTTGGAAGTTCCTGATCAGAGCTGAGTGGGCCCAATCCCTGCCCAAGCAGAGCTGATCCCTGTCCAAAGTGGGGCAGGAATCTTTGGCACTGTAGCTGGAATTTAAGCCAGGCTCAGCAGCAGATTTAGGGGAACTGAGCCAAGAGGGCACCTCAACAATAATGCAGAAAAGAAGGCGAGAGGAGGGGGATTGCTGAATTTTGGTGTCGCATAGGGTGCCACTGGTATTTGAAAGCCCAAAGTCCGCCACTGCAGGGTTGCAAAAGAAGACTCAAATGGGGACTTGAACCATGTGACTTGTACCATGTGACCCACCCACCAGCCGAAAAAGCCTTACCTTTCTGTGCCTCAGCCCTGCAGTAAATCACAGGTAATGATTTGTTGTGATTGCGTCTTTCCAGTCTGGAGGGATGAAAACACCGAATCCTGGCTTAGCATTATGCCCGAAAAAAGGGATTGCGGGGTTTTCACTGCCAAGAAAATGCAATGTGCAGCTAAGGTTTGTTCTCAGCTTACTGGTTGTGGGTTTCGGGAGCAAAAGTCTTGGAGCTCTGCCCCCCGCCCCCCCCCGCCCCGGCTCCGTGTGTGCCTCTTTGCTGCATCACCAGGTACCTCCGGAATTTGCATTTGCAATATGATGCCTTTGTGTGGATATTTGCTTTGGCAAATTCAAGGCAACTGCTTTATTTATCAAAGGAATTGCTGGCCAGTGAAGAAATGTGTGACAGCAGGTTACACGCTGCATATTTGGTCCTGGGAGTGAGTCAGGCATCCAGGCAATTATCTTCCATTCAGGATGACAACTGAGAGACGTGCTCATTCTGTCTTGAGGAATAACCCTGTTATTTTAGTATTTATTTCCAGGCTTCTGAACCAGTGCTAACTTGTCAGGATACAGAAGCCCCCTTTGCTTCTGCTTTGGTTTCCTATCTGGGCTGGATTATTCAATTACTGGCTGTTTGGCCTCCTCTCAACCTTTCTAAATCATTTCCAGCTCCCACACAAGGCCTTGGCAGGAGTTGAAAGATGGTTTCAACTGAAAATTTCACAGCTTCATCAGCCCTTCCCGGCCGCCTGATCTCCGGACTTAATTAATTTTAGAGGAGGACTGGAACAAGCGTTCAGACGGAATGGGACTCATCTGTCTTCTGGGGGCACTGAGGCAGTGGGGCAAAAGAAACATGCAGAGCGCCCTCTGCTGTAGGTGCAAGGGAGTACCAGAAACACAGTCCCAGTTCTGCATCAAGCACCACTGATGGGCCCCAGTCTGTGCCAGGATCCTGTCCATCTCAGACCCTGAGCAGTTTTTCTTTGGAGGCAGTGATATGGGACCCCACAGAGACATTTGACACAACTGGAGGGCCCAGAACAGCCTTCTCCAGCTTGGTACCCTCCAAGAACTACAGTTCCCATCCCGTGCTGGCTGGGGCTGATGGGAGCTGTAGTCCAAAATGTCCAAAGGGCACCTGGTTGACTAGGAGTGCCAACTTGACTAAAATATTTGGGGGCCCAAGTAAGCCCCACCCTGCATAATTGATCATAATGTGGTGCTCATACACCATTTGAATGGCAATGCCCATCAACACTGGGGGGCCCTCGTCCCCCTCAAGTATTTTGTTGTGGGGGTGAAGACCCCTTGGCCCCTAGGAGTTTGCTCCTACATGGTTGACAAAGGCTGACCTCCAAGAACCAGCCAACATCTCAAGGTAGCCTGGAAGGACTCTGCGCATGGATGCTATGCCTGAACACCCCAGTGTCTCATCTGAGCACAGCCTTGATTCTCAACTCTTCCCCTTCACCACCCAGGCCTCAAAGGCGACAGTGGCAGCAGACCCAAAGCACAGAGTTCTGCAGGACTTGAACCCCAAACCCTGAGATTGAGTGTCTTGGCCCCATCTTCTTTCCTGTTTCCTGCTGAGCTCCAGAAGGGCAACACCAGGACAATAAGATACAGGATGCTGACTGCCAGGACCACCCTCTGAACCACTTGTCACTAGGAAAGGCTGGTGTTGCCACTGAAGGCTGGCTGGGGACAGATTGATGTGGGCTGGGCACAGCCCCATTCACTCTAACAGACCAACCTCCACTGCTACTGAGCAACGCAGTGCCCAGCTCTTTTATTCTGGTCAGCTTGCCCTGTGTTCCTTCCAGCAGGAGTGGAAGGAGAAGCAACCTTTAAGGTGGTGTTCAGAGGGCTGCTGGAGCAAGTGAACATCATTAAAGAAAGTAAGTGCTTCATGCAGCGCGTAGTTAAACTGTGGAACTCACTGCCACTGGAGGCACTGAGGGCTACCAACTTGGATGGCTTTAAAAGAGGACTGGACAAATCTATGGAGGATAAGGCTATCAGTTGTCGCTGCCAATGATGGTTCTGCTCTGCCTCAGCGGTCAGAGGAAGTAAAATCTCTGAACTGACCAGTGCTCTGGCCCTGCTTGCAGGTTTCCCACAAGGATGTGGTTGACCACTGTGGGAACAAGATGCTGGTTCAGGTGGCCCATTGGCCTGATCCAGCAAACTCTTCTTAATGTTGGTGCAAGGCTGTAATATCCTTCCCTGCCGACCCCCTTAAGGTTGGCAGGAGAGGATCTCTTGGTAGTTCCACCACCCACAGCAGCAGTCCATATCCTAATTAACATCAAGTATAAATAAATCCTGACTGAACATAAACTTGATCTTAATTTGTCAGAAATGTTTCAGCCATATGGTTTTCCTGCGGCTCCTAGCTGCAAGAATGTGTGTGCATTTAAAGACAAAAATACACACAGCTCTCTGAGTTCATTAGAACAGCTAATGCATCTTGAAAGCATGAACCTAGCAAGCTGTTTCATCGCTGGAGAGCTGCGAAGGAGGTGGAGCCACCTTTCTTGGCAACAGCTGAGAAGTTTTTAGTGAGAATTGTGTGGAGCTCTTGGTAGAGAGCTTTTTAGGGTCGAGTTACTTTGTCTGACGGCAGCTATGTATGTGAGGAGTTAACCCTTTTTAAAAGAAGATACAGAGCTTGTATCAAGGTGAAGAACCTGTGGTTGCCCAGATGTTGTTGGACTACAACTCCCATCATCCACCGTCCTTGAGCCTTGGCCATGCTGGCTGGGGCTGATGGGAGTTGGAGTCCAACAGCATATGGAGGACTGCAGGTTCCATATCCTAGACTCCCATGTTTGTGGGATAAAACAGGTATAACTTCCAGGGCACACACACAAAAAAAAGTCAAGCATTTGTAAACCACTTTTGTTTTGAACTCCTATAGCATTTCTGTATAAATGAGAGCCAGGCAGCCAATAGCAGCTCTGACTTGTAGCAAATTGTGATTAGCTGACTAAACAGGGGCCCTTCCTTGCAGGAACAGCCAATGCCTGATCAGCCAAGGGCTCCCCCCAGGCACTAAACAGATGAGCTTAGTTGTAACAGACTTTGTTATCTTTTGACACTTTATTGGGAAATCAGTTTCTTCTGTGAAGGGGGGAAAGGGTGTTTGTATTGGAACAGATGGTATTCCCCTTTGAAAGGTGCCAAATCTCTAACTAGACAGGAAACAAAATCCTCCCCTCCCCTCCAGGAAAGGACCACCCCCTCCCCATAGCACCTTCACCATAAGGTAGAACTGCTCAGTTTAATATATTTGCTTTGGGTGCTATTTATTTGCAAAGATGCTGAAGTGTTTCACTAAGCTTTTAGGACAGCCTTCCCCAACCTGATGCCCACCAGATATTTTGGGCTGCAGTTTCCATCAGCCCTACCTAACATAGTCAATGGTCAGAGGCAATGGGAGCTGTCACCCAACAACATTGGTCAAGGATCAGATTGGGGAGAGCTGCTTGAGGAGAGCCTAGCTGCATCTTAAACCTGCATCCCAAGAGTCTTGGGTCCAGTTTTGCTGAGCAGTTCAACAGCAGAGCATCTGCTTTGCATGCAGAAGGTCCTGGGTTCAATCCCTAACATCTCCAGGTTAGGGCTAGGGATGTCTCCCCTGCCTCCTTCTGGCAACTCCTGCGGCCAAGCTGGTGCCAAACATATAGCTCTGCTCTCCTTTGGACCACACCAGCAAGGCCGAGAGAGGGGTCTTGTCATCTGGGCAGCCCAGGACCTCCAGACACATTGCCCACGCTTTTGCCCCAGGGAAGTCACCTCGGTGCTGCTAACACAGAGGTTTGACTTCACCCCTAGAGGAGCACTCCATTGTCTCTTGAGACAGATGGATATGGCAACCATCTACAACAGGCATCCCCAAACTGTGGCCCTCCAGATGTTTTGGCCTACAACTCCCATGATCCCTAGCTAACAGGACCAGTGGTCAGGGATGATGGGAATTGTAGTCCAAAACATCTGGAGGGCCAAAGTTTGGGGATGCCTGATCTACAGTGATCAGCAGCTGAAGTATTTCATGCTGCCAAGATATAAGCATGGTCAGCCCATGTCTGCAGACCAAACAGCAGTCAAGGACCACAGAAGCAGTGTTGGTGAAAAAAGAAAAGAAAAGGCTGGTGGCAATCTAGTTTTTGAATGGCTCATGGAGTGTCATGTAGGAAGCTGTGTGCTTTGTAACTTGTACTGAGTCAGACCATTGGTCCATCAAGGGTCCTGTTGTCTATATCAGGGGCCTGTGAGCATCTACAATCCCCATCCTCCCAGAGCATTGGCCCTGCTGCCCAGGAGTGATGGGAGCTGGAGTCCAGCAGCATTTGAAGGGCCATAGGTACTCCATCCCTGGTCTACATTTACTGGCTGTGGCTCTCCAGGATCTTTCCTAGCCCTGCCTGGAGATGCCAGGGATCGAACCCGGAAACATTTGCATGCAAAGCAGATGCTCTACCACTAACCTGTTCCACTTGTGTCACTGGACTCACTTTAGCCTACTGTTGGGCGGGGGGGGGGGGGGAGAAGGCTTATGTGCTGGTCCAGTTGGTCACCATGTAGTTCCCTCCTCTGGCCAGAGGTGGGGGTGGTGTACAGGTTGGCTTTCCCAAGGGTCAGGTCCCACTGCAGGCTTGATCTCTGACACACACTAGGGCTCCAAGTTTCAAGCCTCCACTAGCACATCACAAGAGGCTACACCAAACCTTCCTCTGCAAAAGGCTAGTTTGCAACCTGCAGGAATTTCTTTTTCACATGGGGAGCCATTCAAAGACATGAAACGGTACAGCCTGGTCTAAAGTGGTACAAGCTGGAATTTCGGCCATTCCATTCTACTGTCTCGTTCTGTGTGATGGGTAGATCAGGTCTGAAAGTTCTGAGCTAAGGAGAACAAGGAGGAAGCAGCCGGGAGACATTCACAAGAAAGGTGTACAAAAATGCTTAATGCTTGGGTAGCGTCCAACATATGAATTCATATATTACTGAAAATAGCATACAGAAATGTTTTATGTTACGTGAAATTGCTTTGTGAAAATGTTTATAGTAGGCACAGTTGCATTTAAAAAGTGTATATTGGGAGAAATTCACACCGAAATGCTGGTTTTCTTTCTTTCTTTTTCTTTTGCATATATATAAGTTTTTATTACTTTTTTCAAACATTTTCACAATAACCTTCAAATCAAATACAGTGGTGCCTCGACTTACGAATTTAATCCGTTCTGAAGGCACCTTTGTAGGTCGAAAAATTCGTAAGTCGAAAAGCGCCATTGGAAACGTGATTTCCCATAGGAATGCATTGAAAACGGAAAAATTCATAAGTTGAAGCAACCCCATCTAAAAATTCGTAAGTCGGAAAAACCCTATCTAAAACCACCGCGGTTTCCGTTTGGATGTCGAGAAATTCGTAAGCGTGCGGCCATTTGCCCCATTCGTAAGTCGAAAAATTTGGTTGTGAGTCGTTTGTAAGTCGAGGTACCACAGTACATTGCTTCATAAGTTGACTCCCACCCTCACCACCACAGCATTTTTACCCAAACCTTTTCCACTGCATTATATTACCTATTACCAAAAGTTTCTCTATTACTTTTATTTTTGAAATGTTGATTTTCATGAGGTTTTTTAAAAAGAAAAAGTGATGTGATGTGATGTGATGTGGGAATGTGGAGAATAGAACTGAAGACTGGAAAAATGAGAAACTTGAGAAAAACCAGAAATCGATTGATCCAACCATCTGTGGCTGACCATCACCTCCATGGGACAAACAGCACCTTTGGGTGCTAGTGGATTAAAAACCACGTCTGCTGTGCTACTTCCCTGAAGTTACCGGTACTTGCTTCCCCCAGCTGCTTTGCATTAAAAAAAAGACTTCACAAGCCATGGGAGACAGAATCCCAGCTGTCCCCTGTCCTGTCTTCTTTGGCCCTGAAACCAGAAGAAGCAGGCGGGGCAAATAAATTGTAAATAACTTTTTTTAAAGCAAACAAACACATTTACGAATAAATTGTGAGTGGGACTTTTGATCTGCCTCTGCATTCAGCCCAACCAGCTCACAGCACACAAGGTCCCCAGGTGCTGCCATCACAGGCATAAGCAGCGTTAAAAAGTTGGCTTCTCTCAATGAAATTGCTGTTGTCATCTGTGCTGTAGACTTTTCAGATGCTGCGTGTGAGACTATTCTCATGCTCATAGCTTCTTTCCAAGAATTATTCTCAGGAGGAGGTACTATGGAGGCACCCAGGCCCAGCTATATATTAATAGTTTATAGCAGGCATCCCCAAACTGCGGCCCTCCAGATGTTTTGGCCTACAACTCCCATGATCCCTAGCTAGCAGGACCAATGGTCAGGGAAGATGGGAATTGTAGTCCAAAGCATCTGGAGGGCCGAAGTTTGGGGATGCCTGGTTTATAGTGACAAAATGTTATTCTCTCTCTGTGTGTGTATGCATATACTTTGGAATGCACTTTCCATGTAAACAACTCTCTTAATATTTCATCCCCCTCCTCCCCCCCCCAGTGCATTCTACTGGCATGTTTTTTTATGATATGCAAATACATGATGGAATAGCCTGGGAAAAGATGCACCACCTCTGTACTGAGGCTTGGAGTGGAAGAGACCCCAATTTTGAAGGATTATTTGTTGCGGGGAGGGAGATGTTAAAGACCATGCATTTAAAGGAATTATGGAGTGCACCATTCCACAATGGAATTATCCACCCTTCCTCTGGATGCAGCTGAATCTTTTCCAGCATAGCCCTGGGAGCTGTAAAAATAAATGTTTTGGCTGATCCAAACACTGGATTCGGTGCCTCGGTGTGCTATTTCATGGGCAGAATTGGCCATAAAGCCCGGTTTGCATGCCTGGCGGTGCTTCTTTCGCTTCTTAATTCTAACTTCTGCATTAGGCTTTTGTTTAAACGGGGATGACAAATGATGAAGAGAGTCCATACTCCTTAACATCCTTAACACCTGTGAGTCCGCAGCTTGCTGGCAACCCCCACGATATTGTATTTCTCATACAGCCACAGCTGGCAGAGGTATCTTGTTTTGTGAGAATTTCATTCCTCCTTTTTATGTCTTTAAAACACACAGAGACACATACAGAGGGATATATTTCTTGCCCCCATAATTTTTCCAGAAAACTCTGGATATATGTTCTGTGTCTAAAAAGTGAATTTTTAATATTGCTGGCAAGTGAGAGAGAAAGATGGTCGTTCACTATTGTTTATCTCCAACACCTGGTCATTGCTGGGATGGTGCCTCTGACTGGGGAACTTGGAGGCAGATCATGTTAAGAGCTTCGCAAAGTAAAATTAAATAAAAGAAGCCTTCAGTTGTGCCTGGAAACTAGGTAAAGGTAAAGGGGTAAAGGGACCCCTGACCATTAAGTCCAGTCGTGACCAACTCTGGGGTTGCGCACTCATCTCACATTATTGGCCAAGGGAGCCGGTGTATAGCTTCCAGGTCATGTGGCCAGCATGACAAAGCCGTTTCTGGCAAACCAGAGCAGCACATGGAAACACCGTTTACCTTCCCGCTATAGCGGTTCCTATTTATCTACTTGCATTTTGACGTGCTTTCGAACTGCTAGGTTGGCAGGAGCTGGGACCGAGCAACGGGAGCTCACCCCGTCACAGGGATTCAAACCACCGACCTTCTGATCAGCAAGCCCTAGGCTTAGTGGTTTAACCCACAGCGCCACCTGGGTCCGTAGCTAATTCAGTTCAGTCAAAACTGGGGAGATATTCTAGGAATGTATCAAACATAAGGACATAGCATACCCTCCAACAATTCTCTGATGAAAATAGGGATGTCGTAGTCCATAAGAGTTTTATTATTTATACCCCACCCATCTGACTGTGTTGCCCCAGCCACTCTGGGAAGCTTCCAGCATATATAAAAACATTAAACTTAAAAAAAAAAAAACAACCTCCATCTACAGCATGGGCATTCAAACTAAGGCGTAGGGGCCAGATCCAGCCCAATCGCCTTCTAAATCTGGCCCGTGGACGGTCCAGGACTCAGCATGTTTTTACATGAGTAGAATGCGTCCTTTTATTTAAAATGCATCTCTGAGTTATTTGTGGGGCCTGCCTGCTGTTTTTACATCAGTAGAATGTGTCCTTTTATTTAAAATTCATCTCTGGGTTATTTGTGGGGCATAGGAATTTGTTCTTTCTTTTCTTTTCTATTTTCAAAATATAGTCCGGCCCTCCACAAGGTCTGAGGGGCAGTGGACTGGCCCCCTGAAAAGTTTGCTGACCCCTGCTCTACAGGGCTGCCTTCAAGTGGCTTGGGGTCAGGTCAGATAACTCCATACCCTTCAACATTTCTCCAATGAAAATTGAGATATTCTAAGGAAAAGTAGGACATTTCAGGATCAAATCAGAAACTGGGATGGTTTCTTTAAATCTAGGACTGTCCCTGGAAAATAGGGGCACTTGGAGGGTCTGAAATAGGAATCTGTCTTAGACTGAATCAAACCACTGGTCCACGCAGTCAACATTGTCTCCACACCACTGGCAATGGCTCTTTGGCATTTCAGCCAAAAGCCTTTCCCCCGGCTCTGCCTGGAGATGCCATGGATTGAACTACAGCCTTGTATTTCTACACAACCATCATTGGTTAATGAATCATTTTAACAGTTCTGCCCCCAAATAAACTTGGGACTTGCAGCATGATGAGGTGTTGAGAATTCTCTGTTAGAGCCCTACCCCCAAGCCCCAAACTTCAATCCTCAGTGCTCCCCGTGAAGGCAGAATTTAGATTGGTGAACTATGTGTGGTTTTAGGCATTCGGGGCCCTGTTCAGTTACACATGAGCCCTGCTGGATCAGGCTAACCGCCCATCCAGTCCAGCAGCCTGTTCTCACAGATGCCCATGGGAAGCCCAAAAGCAGGGCTGAAGTGGAACAGTAGCATTCTCCCCACTTGGGATTCCCAAGCAGCTGGTCTTCAAAGGCATGCTGCCTCCAGCAGTGGAGACAGGACACAAGGGGGAGTAATGTGCGACATCTGCCTCCGCGATTGGTAGGCTGCACGAAGTCTGTGATTGGACAGGCCTCACACATGCACTCCAACATTCCGCATGAAAATAGGGACATTCTACACTAAAGCAAGAGAAGGTCCCTGTTTTCATGCAGAGTAAATAATAGGGGTTTGGCCTTCTGCTCTTGTCTTCTCTGTACTTATCTCTCTGCCTACCTATTGCTGGAATGTAGATTTGGCTGGAACCAGATGCGGTTGGTCTGCAATTCTCATCCTCCCTGACCATTGGTCATGCTGGCTGGGGCTGATGCAGCATCCAACAACATCTGGAGGTTCACAGAGGTCAACCTCCCCCCTTAACCCCATACTTGATCTATAGCTTCTGGTTTCTCCATTACTATGCCCTCTAGGTCTAGATTTGGGTGTGGTCGTGCACACATAGCTGAGTGATGGTTGTGTCCAAACTTTTTTCAAAGAGGGCCAGATTTGATGAAGTGAAGGGCCGTGGGGGACCGACCAAAGTTGTTGAGCTTTTTGTTATGATTTTACTCCAAAGTTGTTCAGCTTTTTGGGGGGTTGGAGTTGTTGAGCTTCTTTTAGGATTGAAGTTGCTAAAAGTTTTTTTTAGGATTTTACCCCAGGAAATAAACTGCTGCAGGGGCCAGATTAAACCGACCAGCGGGCCGGATTAGGCCCCCAAAACGGACTTTGGACATGCCTGTAAATCTCTCCTTAAGAAGGCAAAGAAGTTCAATTCTAGCAGAGAGGTTTCTATTCCTAACATTTGAGCAAGGCTGGCATAATGTGATAATTTTCAGAAGGTCTGATTGCAATAGTGGGTGCCTACACGGCTTGTGGTTTATCAAGGCAAATGCAGACAATCGCGCTTGTATTATATGGCTGTTTACTTGACAACCTCCCTCCTTTCAGGGTGCCAGACATGCAACAAACCCCGAGTAGGACACAAATAGGTGGTCACTGTTAGAGCTATCCAGGATCAGGTTTGCAAGCCACCATCCAGTTAGAAGGGCCAGAGGTGAGTACATAGTCCAGATACAGCTGGACTCAAGCTCCAGGGCAGCCCACAAACATCAGAGGGGCCCGAGACAGGTACACAGACGAGGCTAGCTAGAAGATCAAGTCTCAAAGAGAAGGAGCTGATTAAAGGATAAGGAAGAGAAGGAACTGTCTAGGATAGATGAGCAAGAACAGGAAACTTCTGTTTGAATAGGCCCTGTTCCACTGCAAAAATGTGCATGCTGTATTTTTACTGCTGCGGTTTCCGCAGTGGTAGTGATGTGTCCTTTTTGTATGTGTGTTTCTGTTTCCCACCCCAGCTTGCAAGGCCCTTGCTGACGAGCTGGCCTACGACATCAAGAAAATAGGTCCAAAGAGGACTGTGAATTCGGGGACATTTCGGCTCAACCCTGATGGCACGAGAGGGAAGAAAAAGGTAAGAGGGAGAGGTACAGTAATAATTGCCAGCATGTGCAATTACCAACCACTTATCCAAACAGCGGTTGGTCTCTTAATCTTCTAACCTTTTCCTTGGTAAGACCAGCAGCCAGTAAATTGCTTCTCTTTCCTCTGGGAGCCAAAGTAATCTATGAGCTTGAAATTGAGGTATTTTTTCCCAGGACCTTTTATTTTTGGAGGTGGGCTTTTAAATGTTGAGAGGGTAGTATTGTTCCATTGCTTGGCTGTTTCTTTTTTCTTTTTTAATATAGACAATCAGAACCATAAAGGCACTGAGGAGAGAGTGTGTGGAGGAGGGATGAGATGGAGTAGAAGTCTCTCCTCAGAGTCAGCTCTCATGGGCAGCTTTCCCCAGTCATGAGAGTCTTAAGATCTTATCCCTGGGCAATTTGTTCAATTTATTCTGCTCACCATGAATGTCTTCTCTTCATGCACCTCTTGAAGAACGTTGGTTCAGAACTGGAAGCAAGGCCCCGAATTTGCCCCAGTGGGCAAGAGGGTTATGACCAGTTTATAAAATGAGTTGCAAATGGCTGGTTCATTTCAGTTTGTGAAAGTTGTAATAATAGCAACAATATCAAAGGAAATCAAAAGAAAATATGCATGGCACATCATAACATTTTTGTTGAGACGAGCCTAACCAGACATGGAGACTGTTTACGTGTGTGTGTGTGTGTGTGTGTGTGTGTGTATACATTCTTTAATGAAAGATAAAAAGTAATGTGTATATAATTGTAAGTGCACAGGGTAAAATAAGACATGAAAAAGGGGGGCAGAGAAAAAGAAAAAGAGGGGAAGAAATGACACCCATATACAATACAAAACAAAAACAGAACTTATAAATATTACAAGATTGTTATTTTACAGTGTTTATAGAAATGAATTCCAAATATCAGTTTTCGCTTATCACTGATTTGAATGATTATTCAAATGTTTAAAATACCAGTAGTTATATTGTTTCGTTCTTTTGGTAAACTGCTTGATGTTTCGTTTTGCTTTTTTTTTTCAATCAAGTGGTATATAAATTTTATGAAATAAATAAATACAGTACCAGATCTACAAATTTTGCCTTAGGAGACAAAGGCCTGCCCTGACATCCCCCGCTCCACTGCTGAGAGCAGTGTTTATGCCAGAGGGACAGGAGATGAAGGCAGTAAAGTCTTACTCCTCTTTGTGTCCCATGATGTCATGGACTGGTTGGACACAAAGGAATGGTGGGAGGAACCAGCTGGGGAACCACCAAGGGAAGAAGGCTCAGAGGCAGGGGATTGGTGGTAGGACAACAATGAGTGGTCAGAGAGAAAGGAGGGGAAAGACTGCGAAGAGGGGTTGTCAGAAGCTGAAGGGGGTAACAGGGCTTAGTGAGCTGGGAGTGTCTGTGGCAGAAGTTGAAGCAGGGGAGTAGGGAGGCCAAGAGGCAGAGGTGGGTCAGGCTGGTGAAGAGTCATGGGTGTCTCCCCCTCCTGATGTGACAAGCTTCCCTCCCCACTTGTCTCCCAGAACCAGAAGAGGCATAAAAAAAGGTGGAGGAGAGGTTGGCTTCAGGCAGGCACAGTCTCCGATTGCTTGGGGAAAACCCTGGAGAGGAGGGGACTTAGACAGCTGTGGAGAGGTGGGGACTTTCAGTCTTGGCAACTGATTCATGGGGCAAGACCTACTGGGGATGAGCTACTGTGCTCATTAGGCCTGACACTCAGCCAAGTGTCATCAGAGTGTGGCTCCTCTTTATGTCCCTGCTGTTCAGTGGGAATACAAAGAACAGCCAGGCCCTGATAATGATGCAAGCACTCTGTAGGCCTATGGCACATGCTTGGTGATTCCCTGGTGACATTCCTGGCCTGGTTCTGTTTATCAGAAGTGGTGGGTGGGTTTCAGACAGGGATCTCTCCTAGCCTTACCTGGCTAGGCTGAGGATTGAGTCTGGGATCTTCTGCATGCAAGACAGATGCTCTACCCCTGAGCTATGGTCCTTCCCCTAACTACCAGAGGTTGCACCAGGCGCCAGAAGCTATTTAAGAAATTATCTTCTGAACTGGGGAGACAGGGGATGGTTGACAAAAGCCAAGGATGTAGCAACTGACTCCGTGTCTGCGTTGTTGGAGTTTGGTGTGTGTGTGTGTGTGTGTGTGTGTGTGTGTGTGTGTGTGTGTGTGTATTACAAAACTGTGGATTCAAAGAATAAAGAAACTTAGGTTTTATTACTCCTGACAAACAAAGGCGTTCAGAGTACAAGCTGACATATGGCCATCATGGAGTCATGAGGTTAACCAAAGAAAGGTCTGATACTAACTGGCTGGAGGAGGAGGAAGGAAGGAAAACCTGAGAAAAATAATCTACAGGTAAAAGAAATCAGTGGGGGAGGAATAAGTTGCCTTGCTGTCTGCCCCTCCCTTCCCCACTAGGTCAGGTAACTTATTGCGGGTCTTGTTGTTTTACTTCCAACATGAGTATACATTTGTGTGACTGGTATGCACATGTCTAGCAGATTATGTGTCCCCCAAAAGAGATTGCAATCCAATATTAAGCATGCAAAAGAGCCACATGGGACTGTGTTTTTTTCTCTTCTGCCCAGGACCTACCACCTACCTGTCAATCCACCCAGCCCTGTTTAAATGTTTGTTATGTTTTATTTGATTTTGTACCTGCTCGTCACAGTGAGGTCCCAGGGTGTGCTATAAGAATAAAATATATACGGATAAAATAAAGGCCCAGTTTCAACATTGTATGGTGCAGACCTCCTGATAAGAGACCTGCTTCTGTAGGGCACAGTGATTGATTGGGCATATATGGGGCAAAGCACTCTTTGGGGTATCCTGCCCAAAGATGTGCTTTGCACATCAGGGCCAGCACCTTGAACTCAGCTTGACAGCTAAATGCTGACATGCTGGAGAGAGTTTGGGTTACATCCAACCAAATTCTACTCAGAGGAGACCTATTGAAATTAATGGACCTATGTTGGTCATCACCACTAATGTCGCTGGGTCCACCCTTTGTAAGGCTAACATTGGAGGCAATTCTGTGTGTTTATAGGAAATGTGCTCACAACCTAAAAAGTACAGATAATGCTTGTTGTTTAGTCATTTAGTCATGTCTGACTCTTCGTGACCCCATGGACCAGAGCACGCCAGGCACTCCTGTCTTCCACTGCCTCCTGCAGTTTGGTCAAACACATGTTAGTAGCTTCGAGAGCACCCAAAACATCTCTTTTATTAGAGGCAGATGTAAGGCATTCTTGGCAAATCCCCATCTAGTTCTGGTGCATCCTAAAACCTTTCACTGGGCATGGCATTCTGTTTCTAGTGTTCGGGTGGGATTGCATCATGCAGGTAGGAGATGATGAAACTGAAAGCTGAGAATTAAGCTACATCCGCAACAGGGCTAACAACATCTCTTTAAAACTGGAAGCGCCTTCCAGCAATACATTTCATGTTGCCCAATGCCTACGTCTGTGAGATATGAGGGGAAGTAAGCAGTTTGACAAATCTAGCTTCTGCCAATCTAGTAATATTGGCCAAAGTGACATTTATGATTGTCCCCTCCAGATTCAGCATTCCTGATAGGGAGATGTCTCACACCATCTAGCCCACGTATGTCTCATCTGACTGATGGTGGCTCTTCAGTCTCTCAGGCAGATCTCTCTTTCCCATCACCCGCTCTCTGAGTCATGAACTGAACCTGGGACCTCCTGCTTTCGGAGCATGCACGCTTTTGCTGATCTATCGTTGTCCCTCTCTTACCTCGAGAGAGGATCAGGATGAGCCTGGGTATGGTGGGACAAAGGCCAGTCTATGCCAGTGTTTCCCAACCTTGGGTCTCCAGCTGTTTTCGGACTACAATTCCCATCATCCCTGACCACTGGTCTTGCTAACTAGGGATGATGGGAGTTGTAGTCCAAAAACAGTTGGAGACCCAAGGTTGGGAAACACTGGTCTATGCAACCTATCACTCAAGTAGCATCTTTTAAAGCAACCTCATACTGTTTTGCCAATTAACTCTGCAGCTTCTTTAAAGAATCTTCAGTAGTTGAGGGAAAATAAATTTTTATTTCAACAGAATAGGACCTCCTTAAAACAGTAACAGAAACAAAACCCCTCAATCAGTAAACCTCCTTAAACCTTCTTACGGTAATACAAAACCCTCTACCACCAAGAAATAACCCCAAAGGAGCAATTTCAAAGGAACAATCCCCCCCCCCACCAGACCTTCACCCACACACAACAGCAGATCTAACCGTGGGAAGCCACAGCCATAATCCTCTTCCTCCTGACCACATTGCCCTCCACTATCTGTTCCTGCCTCAACCAGGTGGGCCACCTGTGGCAATTGGGGCTCCTAATCAGGGCAATCAAGGCCCAGCTGGGCCACCGTCAAGGCCAGGAGTGCTCCTGCAAGGACTCGCAGGAAGGGTTGGCAGCATAAGGCCAAACCTACACCTCCTCAATTTTTCCTTGCGCATTTTCCACTACGCATACCACTTTTAAGTGTCATGGCCTCCCCCAGAGAATCCCGGGAACTGCACTTTGTTAAAGGTGCTGGGAGTTGCAGGGTCTCCTAACATTTCTCTCGGTGAGTTTTGTCCCTTTGTAATGTAACTTTTTTGAGGTTCTTTAGAAATAATCAATGTCGATTATGGTTCTTTCTCCCTCTCTCCTCTTTTTTTTGCTCTGTTTTTCCTTTTTCTAAAAAAACAGTTTTTCCTTTTTCTCTGTTTTTCCTTTTTCTAAAAAACTGTAAACTGCAGCAGAAAATAAAGTGAAGGCATTGCCATCATGCAGCCCACCTGAGGTCAGGCCCCACCTGCTGAAGACCACTGAGCAAAACCCCTGCCTGTCAGCCTTCAGCATCTGGGCCCATTGCACTCCCAAGTCCTCATTCTCCTAGCACAGGAGATGTAGCAAAGGCCATCGCTGCTTGACATTCAGGGTCAAGTCGCAAATGGGTTGGCCAGTGCTTCCCACTAGTGGTGAAAGTGATTCTTCACTTTGAAGTTCAGATAAAATCCACTTGCAATGCTTGAAGGCAGTTCGGTGGTACCGATTTTAAAAATTATTTGGTGTGCTCCAGAATTGCCAAAAAGTGTTTTGTTTTGTTTTGTTTTTAAAATTGTGATTGCAGGCATATAGGGATCTAACTCTATAATTAAAAATGGTTTTTACAAGATGCGAATGAAATTTCTCACCCCGTCCTTCACCATAAAGCCCCAAGGTGGGTTATAACATTAAATATACAATTATAAAAACAGATTAAACCATTCCAGTGATAAAATGAGTGGATAAGACATCTTTAGCTGCTGATTCATCACAACTAAAAGCACATTTAGAGCAAAACAAAACCCAAGCAAACCCACATAACAGACACACATGACAGCACCCGACTGTAATGAGCTACCAAATAAAACCAGTGTCGATTAATTCAACTCAAATTTGAACAAACAGCATATTTTGTCTTTCTAGTAAGTTACTCAAAGTTGCTTAACTCCCCTAATTTATTAAACCCTTATCCCCACAGGAGGTATTCAAACAAAAACAAATGCAATTCAGACACATTTGAATCCAGGTATTTATTAAGAATAATGAACATTTGGATCTGCTGGGAAATACGAAATCCCCCTGCCACTTCAAATTCTACCACCCACATTCTATTGCGTGAGTTTCCCAAAGGGCTCACTTCAAACTTCAGCATTTTGGGGAGTGATGAGGCAAACAAACATTTTATCTTTTAGCATAAATTACTAATGCCAATCTCAATTCTTTGAGTAGCAGTCGTTATGTATCCCAAACACCACCATCGCCGCACAAGAGGGAGGTGTCAGCATGCCTACAGGAACCCAAGCCACAAGGGAGGGAAGAAGGGAGGGAATGGAGTATCCTGCAAGTGGGCTGAACAGGAGCACTCAATACTCTGCATCAAAAACCCTAAGGGTGGGAAGAACCCCAAACAGCCCAGTGGGGGCCGAGCATGCTTAGTGGGCAAGAGGAATGCTCACTGACTGGTGGGTGGGGGTGGAATTGAGTGGTTGGAGTGGCCCTTGTCATCCTCCGTCACCCCATGAGTACTTCCTACACCAACCTCTCCATCCCCATTTCCAGTTTTCCCCAGTGTGTCCCAGTCCCAGCTACACCCCTCGCCACGATCCTCTTTCTCCTCCCCGTTGTCCTGCCAGTCCCTGACAATTGTTCCTTACACTTGCAGTCCATTGCAGTCCTCATCATGCAAACATCATGCGGCTGTGGTCATTGTACTGTGTGAACAAGCCAGAGGTGGCCGTAGGCAAGAGACTCCAGGACATGAGCAGAAAATTCATGGTCTGAGGCTAGGATGTACGGTAGTCCAAAATTACAACTCCCATGGAAAATATGATGTGGGAGTTGTAATTTTGGACTATGACTAGGGATCCCTGGATTCAAGAACCCAACCCCAACCATAAATAGGTTGAGCTAGTGAGCTCTGGCTGAAAAAAGGGAGAGGTTCATGGTGAGCTCTAGCACATCTTTTTCTAGAAAAATAGCTCTGCTAAGAGTCCATGCCTCTTGTGCGTGGGTGATGCTCTTTTGACTACACAAGCAACAGCATTCACACACAAACCACATTACCTATAACAGTAATGTCTCACTCTGAATGTAACCAAGCTGTATGAAGGACTCTATTTTTAAAAAACAGAGACACCATATGTACTTTTGTTACCTAAGAAATCCTTTAATTAAAACATATTTTTAAAAAAAGAAAGAGAGGAAATGATTTGTTTGTCCATTTACCAGTGTTCTCTCCCTCTGTCCCTCCTTCTCATTGTCTCCTTCATGAAGTTGTTTTCAATGTTTAAATCAATCATTAGACTCTGTTTATTTCAGCAAAGGACTTAATTCTTTAGAGATATGTGCCTGGTCCCCAAAGGCTATGATACGAACATGACCTTTGGTACCTGTAAATGTTGTGCGAGAAAGCTGCCTTTCCTGACAGCTGTGGCGATAATCCCCTTTGTCTCTCTTAAGTGATGGCTGATAAGTCCGTGCAGAATTTGTTTGCTGTATTTCTTTCTCCACAAGGTTAGATTACCCCAAAGAGGGGGGAAATGTGGAAAAATACAAGTTTCCCCCCCAAAAAGAATTTATTTTGGAAGGAAGTTGAGTAATTGTTTCAATCAGGTTTAGCTAAAAGTGAGGGAGAGGGAGAGGGAGAGGGAGAGGGAGAGGGAGAGGGAGAGAGAGAGAGAGAGAGAGAGAGAGAGAGAGAGAGAGAGAGAGACAGAGAGAGACAGAGAGAGACAGAGAGAGAGAGAGAGAGGAGAGGTTCACAGGCCTGCTTTTGAAAATAAAAGTCCTTTCAACATGAGAGGCTAGGAGTGAAATGTACCACAGTAAGTGTTCAGAACGCAAAGTGACATTTTTTGCCATTTCCCCCACACGACAAGGTGTTTACCTGAATAGTTGCTGCTAGAAGAAAACACACATTTGTTTGTTTGTTTGTTTGTTTGTTTGTTTGTTTGTGGGAAGGATTGTAGGAATCAAATGTCCTTGACACACATTATGTTCTAGGTGTAGTAGAAATGCCTCTGCCATGCTCCGCACCTGCCAAAGGTGTATGCATAGAAGGGTCACTTTAACTGCCTGCCTGAAGCAGCAGAGAATTAGTTCCCAAGAACTATTGTTGGGGTTTTTTAAAGACGCAGATTTGTTCTGTTTTTTTCCAGTGTGATGGTTTCAGAGTCCACGTCTGAAGACTTTTCTAGGTCATACTTATTCTTGTTGGCGTTTTTTTGGCATTCACATTTGATGGCAAGACATTCCAAATGAGAATATTGTGGCAATAAATGCGCATCTGCTCTGTGTTTGGAATCTGAGGCTCTGGCGAAGAACGCAGGTTACAGATTAGTCTTAAAGTATGGCCATTATCTGCCCTCTTCCAGTTATTGGTATACATTGCAAAGTCCCATCCTGGCTTAGAATGTGGAAGAACCCCTTTGTTGTCTATTCATATTTATGTATGTATACGGATGGGATATGTATTCTCTTTTCCACCCTGTTCTGTTCTTCCACCTGAAGCCCTTTTCCATCCATCCAGAATAGCTTTAAATGACAGAATCCACTGCACTGCACTTTACTGTATCTCTCTCTCTCTCTCTCTCCCCCTCCACCCACCCCCAGTTAGTATAGAAGGACGGATGAATGGGGTCATGCGCCAAGTCCCCTGCAGTTAACCATTATTTTTGGTGAATAAAGGATGGTTAAGGTTGAGTGGAATGTCAGCAAACCTTTCATCCCTCTTCCTTTCAGCTGTCTGTGTTCATACCCACAAGCCATACAAAGTTTCCTGGCTTGGAGTTCACATACGTGGCCAGCTGGCTCCTTTTGCACAATGCCTGCGAGTTTTCTTGGCAGGGCCGGGCACGTTTTGGACTCCATAGCTGCAGAGATTTCTACTTTGGTGCAAGTCACTTTAGGTCTGGCCTCTCTCCCCTTGTGTTTTAGAAGGCAATGCCTGTGACCACTCATACATCGTTACAGCGCAGACGTTTGATTTCCAAAATAGTGTTCCCTTCAGGCTGAAGGTGGAATTGGATAGGGCAAGGCCAGGCTGAGCCTGTCAGAATCAGGCCAGTCAGGTCTGGGTGGAGTCTACATACATGCATATATATATATATATATATATATATATATATATATATATATATATACTGATTCTGAAGAATGCTGGTTTTCCAGTACTAGTCAGCTGCTATAATGAAGTTTTATTTATAAAATAATGGCTGAGCATTTTAGATAAATAACACATTTCAGCTGTCTGTTTCTATCAGCACTGCCCCAACATGGCATAAGAAGAATGCATTGTATAAAAGGACTAGTTGCAAAAGGGATGTGGGTTAGTTTGTGCACTCCTTCTTTACCACATACAGGTGCTGAATTAGAGAGCTTGGCCGATGTGCAACATTTGCAATGCAAAAAGCACCTGGGAATTACCACCAGGAATGGTGTTTGTGTGCTGGGGGAGCTGCAGGAGTCCTTACTGTATTTTTTGTTCCATAACACACACTTTTTTCCTCCTAAAAAGTAAGAGGAAATGTCTGTGCATGTTATGGAGCAAATGCATGGTCCCTGGAGCTGAATTGCCCAGGGGCGAAAAGCAGATCGTGCATTTTTTTTTTAATAGAAAGAGCTAAAGCAGACATCCCCAAACTTTGGCCCTCCAGATGTTTTGGACTACATTTCCCATCTTCCCCGACCACTGGTCTTGTTAGCTAAGGATCATGGGAGTTGTAGGCCAAAACATCTGGAGGGCCATGGTTTGGGGATGCCTGAGCTAAAGGCTAACAAGAGGGAAAGAGGGTGTTTAAAGGAAGCTGCTCAACAGCTGATTGCAAGAGATCGGGGAGGGAGATAAGGGAGGCTAGCTCCCTTCCCGGCCTGCCCCCTTGCCCCGTGCTCCATTGTTGAATGTTCTGCAGAGGGAGGCTGTTTGTTTCCCCAGCACATGTGACTGGCTGATTAGATTATCTGTCTGGAAACTGTAGAAATGGCTCTCTTTCCCTTCCTAAAGAAGCTGCAGAACTGTGACAGTTGAACCCTATAAAACAGGATTTTTTTCCTTTGCAAAGTAAGCTCAACAACCTTGAGTTGATCCTCAAAAATGGAGCTTTCCCCCTTTGCAAAAAAGCTGCACAACTGTGAACTGATCCCCCAAAAATGGGGCTTTTCCCATTTGCAAAAGAAGCTACACAACTGTGAGCTGATTCCCCCCAAAATGGGGCTTTCCCCCTCTAAACATTAGGTGTGTGTTACTGTCCAAAAAATACGGTAATTTGCGCCACTTCCAAGATGAGTAAATATCCCAGCTAAAATTGGATGCGATACCAAAACATATGAAAAGTGGGAGAAGGAACTGTGGTTCTAGGAATAGGTAGCACTCCCACCAGACTCTGTGCTTACCTGTCAGTAGTCTGTCAAATCTTGGGAAAGCAAAAAGACTTTCCTGGTGTGACACAAATAGTATTCCTTGCTGAATACCAGCTCTTCTTCCTTTGAAGTCCCTCAAAAGTGATTCCTCCTGCAGTTTCACAAACATACATTTTTGCACAGTTGTATCTTTTCCTGTGAGAGTCAAACAAAGTAATTTCGTAAAGGACATTCTCTGAGAATGACAGGCAAGCACCATCAAGCAAGGCCTTGGGGGGGGAGCCTCTTTGGTGGGGGACGGGGACGGTGCAAACACTAGGTTTACGTCTGGCTTGGCAGCAGTTCAACAAACCAACAGGCACCACTGAAACGACACCATTGCTCTGTAGGCAGGACCTAAGGCTACCTCTGCATGGAAGCTTTTTGTGTTTCTGGTTTCGCTAAATAGGATGTCTCATCACCTGCAAACAGGTACAATGAACGTAGTACGGGAAAGCATGAGAGAGCCGCTCTGAACATGGTTTCTTTGTGTGAATATTCTACAAGATGTCATTGATGCAAAAGTGCATTGATAGTGGATTTCTACTAGTGTCCACACATTCCGCTTTATTAGTTTTGCGATGGTTCTTCAATTATTGCATTATTGCCACCTGGACAGGCAACCTTGCACTATACTGCAACAAAAACAGGACCAACCCCACGCCACCCACCAATACAAACCTGGAACATTCGTGCTTTAAGACATTGCAGAATTTCAGCAGGAAGTTAAGGTACACGCAGTGACTGGAAACACAGACCCTCCAAGTGTCCCTATTTTCCAGGGACGTTCCTGATTTAGAGAAGCCATCCTGGTTTTGGATTTGATCCCAGAATGTCCCACTTTTCCTTAAGATATCCCTTGGAGAAATGTTGGAGGGTATGACAGGGGCGTAGCCAGGATCAAAATTAGGGGGCAAGGGGCGGGACCAAGGCATGGGGGAGGGGCCACAGTGGGGCAAGGAAAGCCATGGTCATTCAGGGGCGAGGGGCCGCCAGGATCAGCCCGAAATTGGGCTGCTCCGACCCCCTCCTCCCCCTCCGCAACCGGCAGGGGCGAGGGGCCACCAGGATCAGCCCAAAATCAGGCTGCTCCGACCCCCTCCGCGATCGGCAGGGGCGAGGGGGCACCCGGATCAGCCCAAAATCGGGCTGCTCCGACCCCCTCCTCCCCCTCCGCGATCGGCAAGGGCGAGGGGGCACCAGGATCAGCCCGAAATCGGGCTGTTCTGATCCCCTTCTCCCCCTCTGCGATCGCCAGGGCGAGTGGAGGGAAAGCTGGCTTTCCCTCCACCCGCCCCACAGCCAGCAAGGGAGAAGGGAGACGTCCCTTCTAGCCAGCTGGCTTTGGGGTGGGTGGAGGGAAAGCCCCAGAGCCACGCAAAGCGTTTGGCTGGCTTTCCCTCCACCCGCCCCACAGCCAGCCGGCTAGAAGGGACGTCTCCCTTCTCCCGCGGCGGGCAGCGGGGCAGGCTGGTCAGCGGCCCTGCTTCTAGGGGGGGCAACTGCCCCCTCCTGCCCCCCTGCCTACGCCCATGGGGTATGGAGTTATCCAACCCTGGAGCCATCTGAAGGAAATAGGGAAGGTGTTTTGTTTTTAAAAAAATGTTTAGTGTTTTATTATGTTTTTATATATGTTGGAAGCTACTCAGTGTGGCTGGGGCAAGTCAGTAAGATGTGTGGGGTATAAATAGTAAAATAATCGTTCTGGAATGGGACATCCCTATTTTCATTGGGAAAATGTTAGAGGGTATGGAAACGAAGCAGTATGTCTACCCCAAAACTTTTGCAGATGCAAACAGTCTTGAAAGCAGAACTGGATTCCATCCTTTATTCCATCACGAGCACATATGATCGTGAAAGCACAATAAAAAAAGACAGCTGGAGGGCCCTTTAAGTGTTCTAGAGCAAGTGCTATTTTCGTTTCCTGTTCTAGAAAGAACCAAATGAATCCCTATACCTGGCATCCCCAAACTTCGGCCCTCCAGGTGTTTTGGACTACAGTTCCCATCATCTCTGACCACTGGTCCTGTTAGCTAGGGATCATGGGAGTTGTAGGCCAAAACATCTGGAGGGCCGCAGTTTGGGGATGCCTGCCCTATAGAAACTGAGATGGTGCTCCTGAACCTGCTACTATAAAATGAAGAAATTGTGGATAGAGCTATAGTGTCTGTGGGGAACAGGTACAATGACTTCCCTTTGAGCTGTCCTGTCCTGCGGTCTGTCTGCATGGACAGCCTGCCCTGCCCACACAGGACCTTCTCATCTTCAGGGAATACAAATTCAGGGGCAACGGGTATGCTGCATAGCTTCCAAGGACCACGAAAAGGAAACCCTTTTGGTTTCTTTAAAAAAAAAACCACTTGTGTGCCATTGTTTCAAACTAAAACTACTTGAAACATAATGAGATGTTGCTGGTTTTAAACATCACGTGCTACCTCTCCTGAACTTCCTTGCTTGGGGGGCAGGTTTGGTCTAGCAGCAGTTCTTGGTGGGGATCCGGGAGTGGCACAGCCACACCAGAGACTGTCAGTTTTAGGCACTCGGAAGAATCCCAGGGATTCGGCACATCTGCTGCTCCCCCCTGAAGCCTCTGCTTGGAAGCACCCTGACGAGGATCTCAAGATGTCAAAAATCACTTTCCTGCATTTGAAGGTTGCTTCAGGCCTCTCAGAGAAGTTCACTGTTATACTTCCAGGAGTGGAAAGACAGAAGCGGGGTGGGTAGGGGGCAGGGAATAGTTTTGTATTTTGATTGCTTTGCTTTTCCTTTGATTGTCTGCTTATTATTCACATGTTGGGCAATTTTAGAATGTCCATTAGAGAATGTAAGCAATATGTTAATCAGCCAATGTACAACACACAGGAAAGGACCCGCTAACTAAACTGATTTTTAGCTGAAGTAGACAGTGCTGCGTATAATTTAATTGGGGGAGGTAGGAGGTTATGTTGGACAATACTTTTTGGGGGGGTTTCAGTGACTGAATACATAAGATTAGCTACAAGTTTAGAAAATGTTCTAAATGTATTAAGTAGTCAAAGGGAAGCACCTTTAAGTTTCAACGATTTCTGCAGCGGACGTAAAAATGACTTCCTTCGGTTGAGATCAACAGGATTTAAGCAAACTTCACTTCAGCTGCCTATCGCCACTTTCTGAAACTGGCTTGTGCAGCCTGATCCTATCGGTTGCCACACTGGGGCAATGACTCATAGGATCAGAAACTAGGAGGATCCTTGGTGTTTCTGCTGTGGCTGAATCCTGGTCTGAGTCCTGGCACAGCAGAAGCCACCATTATCACTCTGGTGACATTGCTGTTCCCCATTACCCGTGTAGGTGACTAGCAAGACTTAACAAGAAGCTTTGATGGGACAGGGGACAAGAGAGCAAACCATTTCTGGAACCAGGTGTGATATTCTGTGGGCTTCCTTCGGTGGGCGCAGCCGTGCTAAGGGCTAAAACAGTTGTGATGATAGCCACACAATTAGCAACTGCATTTCCCCCCAGCCACAAAGTAAATAGCTGCAGGATGGGAGCTGGTGTCCCAAACCATCAAGGTGTAAATCCCCTTCTCCTTTCCCTTGGGCCTGATCTGCATTCCCTCCGTAACTGCTATTGACTCAAAACAACAATGACAAGGAGGCAATCCTAACCCTAACCCTAGTTTCTGCCACACACACACACACACACACACACACACACACACACACACACACTACTGCCAGGGTGTTCCGGGGTGGGGCAGAGGGGAGCTGACCATGCAGCCTCTTGGAGATGAGCCCAGTTTGGGCCCCTGTGCTATGATAGCTAGGAGCTGGCGCAGCAAGAAAATGCTGAAAATCCACCTCCGGGCTGTCACAAGCAGCAGGCTTGTTTTACGTGGTAGTCTGTACTGCCTGGCATTAGTTCTCCAAGGTTTTGGCCACTGTTGTCCAACCCTACCTGAAGACGCTGCAGAGTCAACCTGAAACATCCTGCCTGCAAAGTGTGCACTTCACTAAGGAGCTGTAGCCCTACCAAGACAGCTTGCCCTTCCAGTGGCACACCTTGAGTGGATTTTTAGTCACCTTGTTGTTGTTTAGTTGTTTAGTCGTGTCCGACTCTTCGTGACCCCATGGACCAGAGCACGCCAGGCACTCCTGTCTTCCACTGCCTCCCGCAGCTTGGTAAGACTCATATTTGTAGCTTCAAGAACACTGTCCAGCCATCTCGTCCTCTGTCATCCCCTTCTCTTTGTGCCCTCCATCTTTCCCAACATCAGGGTCTTTTCCAGGGAGTCTTCTCTTCTCATGAGGTGGCCAAAGTATTGGAGCCTCAGCTTCAGGATCTGTCCTTCCAGTGAGCACTCGGGGCTGATTTCCTTCAGAATGGATAGGTTTTATCTTCTTGCAGTCCATGGGGCTCTCAAGAGTCTCCTCCAGCACCAAAATTCAAAGGCATCAATTCTTTGGCGATCAGCCTTCTTTATGGTCCAGCTCTCACTTCCATACATCACTACTGGGAAAACCATAGATTTAACTATACTATAGCTTTAACTATTCCTAGTCACCTAGGAAGGCTTTTTAAAAAAATTACAGATGCATGCAATGAGTTCCATGTAAACAAATTCACACTGTCCTATAATAAGAGCTTGATTCACTTCACCAAGCAAGCTGTTCAGCTCTCCTCCAGAAGACCAGAGGAAGTATTCTATACTGATTCAGACCACTCACAGTCCATTGCACTTGCTGTGGTCTGCACAGACTGGCAGCAGCTTCCCAAGGTTTCAGCTGGCAGCCCCCCCCCCCCAGTGTTACCATTTATTGCCTTCATATCTCACCTTTCCGCCAAAGGAGCTCAAGTGCCATCCATGGTTTCCCCCCCCCCCCCCCGTTTTTGTCCTCACAACAACCCTGTGAGGTAGGTTAGGCTGAGGGAGAATGCTGGGCCCAAGGTCACCCAGTGTATTTCATGGTTGAGGGGGGATCATAACCCTGGTCTCACCAGTCCAGCACTCAAAGCACTGTCTCACACTAGCTCTCCTTGCAGATTTTTCAGGATTGAATCCAGTACCTTTTGCATCAACAGCACGTATTTATTACTGAGCAACAGCCCTTGTGGTATTTGCAAGACTGGAAATGATCCACAGAGACAGAAGGAACAAAACTCAGCAGTGTGCTCCTACCAAACTACAGTGGTAACTCGGTTTACGAACTTAATCTGTTCTGGAAGTCCGTTCTTAAACCGAAACTGTTCTTAAACCGAGGCGCACTTTCCCTAATGAGGCCTCCTGCCACCAGTGCCCTTCCACCATTCAGATTCCATCCTTAGACCAAGGTAGAGTTCACAAACTGGACACTACTTCCGGTTTTGCAGAGTTCGTTAACTGAATCATTCGTAAACAGGACTGTTCTTAAACCGAGGTACCACTGTATATGGGGACGTGGGTGGCGCTGTGGGTTAAACCACAGTACCTAAGGCTTGCCGATCAGAAGGTCAGCGGTTCGAATCCCCGTGACGGGGTGGGCTCCCGTTGCTCGGTCCCTGCTCCTGCCAACCTAGCAGTTTGAAAGCACATCAAGCGCAAGTAGATAAATAGGTACCGCTCCGGCGGGAAGGTAAACGGCATTTCTGTGCGCTGCTCTGGTTCGCCAGAAGCGGCTTAGTCATGCTGGCCACATGACCCGGAAGCTGTATGCTGGCTCCTTTGGCCAGTAAAGCGAGATGAGCACTGCAACCCCAGAGTCGTCCATGACTGGACTTAATGGTCAGGGGTCCCTTTACCTTTGCCTTTTACCACTGTATATACAAAGCTGGCATCTATGAGAATCACCACAGAATGGGAAGGTGTGGCTACAGTATTGGGAAGAAAGGCATGCTGAGGATGGCTTTCCCTGGAGAAAAGTCAGAACAGCCAAGGAGAAGGAACCTGCAGGACTGAGACAGTATAAACAGCAGGCCAGAGGCGACTGGTGATGACCATTGAGGCTGGTGGCATAGAGAGGGCAGGGCAGCAGATGTTTGGCAGACCCGGGGTAGCAATAAGTGGCTCTAAGGGGAGGCAGAGCATTGCTTGGCTGCTGTTCTCTGCACATTCACATGTGTCTAAGCCCCACAGAACGCAGTGGCCAAGCAGGCTTGGATGAAGCTCTTGTTATCAGTTGCCCACATCCTTTTCTTCTAAAAGTACACAAAAACCACATACAACCATATTAACAAGCGTCATCCAGGTAATCAGTAAAAGGAAAAGGGAAAAACATTCCCTGAACATGGAGTTTTATGTTGAATAAAGATGCTTTGGCAGGGCCGGCTCTAGGTAGACCCCCGGTGGCGCGGTGCATCAGGGCACCGGGCCGGCACCAGGGTGCACGACCTGCTCGAGACTGCCCTGTGCTTTGGGTTGGGCCTTAGGTTAACATTTTTCAGGCCACAGTTCTTAACCAAAAGACAACAAGCTATGCATCATCATATAAATACGATATATTTTGGGAAGTTGCTTGTCTGTTCACTGTTCATTTGGACGCCTCTTAAGAATTGTAACCAGATTTTGCACAATGGTTCCTGAGATCGAGGAGCAGGTTTTAATTTATGTTTGGATACCATTGGACACCATTCTGAATCAACATGATGTACTGATCCATTCCAGAACTTTCCTGATTTTAACCACTAATCTTGTTTACGGCACTGATATTTTTCAGCATCGTAGATTTTCCAAGTAGGGCAGGGTACGAGGCTGCTAGTAAGTTATAAAAGATCAGACATTACAAAGTGTATTACGAGTCTAGCTCTATGTTTTATTTGTGCGGGGGTTTGGTAGCAGCACCCAAGGCAAAAGATTCAATCCTTTCTATTTTCTATTTCTACTGGATAGCAACAAATCCATTTTATGCTGAGAATCATCAGCTCCTTGCTGATAATTAAATGATCCAGTTGTTGCACTCTAATTTCTATGGCTTGTAGTAGCCAGTGTTACTCCCATTGAAATTAATGGACATGACTAACGTAGCTAAGTATAACGGAGTTGGACAAAACCTTGTGTTTGTATCTCACAGTTGATCAGGTAGAGCACTAGATCATCAGTCAACTCTTCCCTCCATATTCTGACTCTCATAGGTTCCCACCCATCCCTCGACTCCCAAATCGGCCATCTCACTATTGCGGAGGCTTAGTACAGGTAAAAACAAAGGCAGATCGGTGCTCTGTTAACTTGATCGTTTTTATCATGAAAATCGTTTTACATGAAAGAATACAATATTCAATATAACATAGCATACGGCAGTTGTTGCTGCTGCTGCTGCTGCTGTGCTGTTTGAATGAGCCTAGAATTACACACCGGGTATTCTGTCGCTGTTTCTTGGTGCGATGAGCAAGCATTCGGGAATGGACCACAGAAAAAATTGTTTTTAGGGTTGGCATTGCTGGTGGTCTCACATGAAGTGGAACACAACTGTTGCCTATGCAGCCAGCTCTAGAGTAACAGAGCCTGCCTTTCTTCACTATCGAGGAAGGCTTTTAATTCCAGATGTTAGAATGTCAGTGTTTGTTACTGTAAATGAAGTTACGCTGATTAGTTACAGCACAAAAGCTAAAGTACCTTCCTCTGCTCGGATCACGACTCTTAATAACGATGATGGAGGGGGGGGGCGCTTTCTCCATGAATTTGCCTCTCTTATATACATCTCTACACAAGTGACCACAGTTTTGCATTGGGAAAACTTTTTCAAAAAAATAAATAAATATGAGTGAACAATGTTCGCAGGCTAAAACAGGGAGCAGGATTTATGTTTCCATGTGAATGAATGTTTCCTGCTCAACGTCACATTTTCGTAATAAACTTGTGTTTTTTTTAAAGCATAACTTTCTTTGAAATTTTCCTGTTGGTGAATAAAGTCTCTTCCTCTCTCTCTCTCTCTCTCTTTTTTAATTAAGCAAGCCCAGGTGGTAGAGCCACACAGCAAACACATTTTTCCAACCTTTATTACGCCTCGTTAGAATTCTCTCCTTTAAAAGGATTTCTAATTATATTGTCTAATAAAACTAAACCTTGGAGATCATTTGCATATTATATGAAGAAATCTCATACAACAAACTCACAGTGGATTCAATTAACATAATAGCTAATTATATATCCCATCAGCCTTTTGAGTAGTTCGGCATTCATGTTTCTCCTCTTCGTAGCCTAGAGCAAAGGGGAAGGGGGACGGGCTTTTGGAGTTCTCACTTTTAAATATTGACTCTTAATAAATATCGGAAATGATTGGAATACTTTTGTCAATTATAAAGCTTGTGATTAAATGACATGAAACACTTTTTTAAAGGAAAAAAAACACTTGTTTCCAAATTCCTGGAATCCCACTCCTCCACACAGTTAAGTCACTAACTTCTGAACGCTTGTTAGACGTGAACTTACTCATATACATGGGTGGTTGAACATACATAAACATGCTTGCGTAATTCATACATACTGCAGCACTAATGGAGGAATGGAAGGCAGGGGAGGGAGAGAGAGGCTTTCACATGGAAAATACTTGATTGGCACTCTGGATTTTGGAAGATGTCCATCTGCAGCCGTTACATTTTTATTTTTCTTATCCCATGCCCACAACCCAATTGCATTCTTGGCTGGTTATGGTCTCTATCAAGGCACAAATTTACAACGAGATTAGCAGAGACATAGTAATGAACTGGCTCATGAGCTTCCTTGTAATTGACTGTTATGAAGGTGTCATCGCTGCAGCCTGTAATGAATTCTCCATCGTGGGGCTTAAAATTGGCTAAAATATTCTGGAACTGATTTGCCTCTCTATGTGCACATGACCATGTGTGTTGTAGCAGATATTAACTTTCTCTCTCTCTCTCTCTCTCTCTCAGCATTTCGAAATATTGGAAAGATCAGCTTACTTTCCCCCCTCCCATGTCAGACATGCTTTGAATGATCAGCAGCACTGTGGGATTTTTAAAAAAAAAAAATCTGGAAAATGCTTAGAGTACTCCATGCAGTGCTAAAATTTGCACAAACAACAAAAAACCAATGGGGGTTAGAGGGATTTTTTTTGGGGGGGGGAGAGATACCATGTTAATTCTTGTTGTTTTGCGAAAAATAAATAAATGATAAGCTAAAAGTTTGATACAAAGTAAGATGCCTTTCTCTTCTTACAATGATGGCTGCCTTGTTATTCATATTTTAATGAGCTTACTATCTCTGCGACAGCTTTTTCGGGATGGAGTGAGGCCCACATCTCCGGTGTGACTACAATGGGAGTTGCTTTATTGACAAGTACCATTCAAAATCTTCAGAGTCTCCAAAGAAAGGCTTTCGTTTTCTGCCACATGCCTAAATGCTCCCCCCTTTTTTTTATTGAGGCAATTTTAAAGCATCCTTAACTTTGGGAGGAAGGATGTTGCACTGGTAGTGGTCGTGGCTGTGATATATTTGTAGAGAAAGTATATACGTCAGGGAAAGACATTTGGTTTAAATGGAAATTGCTGTTGCTTACTAATCAAACCTGGCTAGCTAAAGAACTGGCAAAAATTGTACCTATTTCATTTGTGGGATTTATGCTTGTGTGTGTGTGTGTGTGTGTGTGTGTGTGTATTATATATTTCTATATAATAATAGCACCCACATCTGTGTGCAAGGGTAATTCAATCTCCCAGCAGTTCTGTTTTTTTGGGGGGGAGCTAGTCTCACACTGACTGAACTCTGTTCATTTCAGAAAGGGGTGGGGAGGGAAAAGTGGTTTGAGAAAAGGAAATGTTTGTAGTAACTGATCAGCCACTGTGCCAACCCTACACAGGCAATGGGGGTAACTGGGCTGTTTGTTTGTTTGTTTGCTTGTTTGTTTATTTTGTCTGTTATCATATTTGTTGTAAACTTGGTTTTTAAAATGGTATGTCATAAAAGTGCATTCCAGTGTCATAGGGCACAGACCAGCTCATGGCTAAGCATTGTCACTGGTGCCAATGGGACAGAAATATGCTTACTGTATGCTCGCATTGAGTTGTTGACTTTCATATTTTCGGAAGTTCTAATTTGTATGTCTCTAGTCTGAATCCCCTTGCAGTCCATTGTGGGATATGCTGCTTATCTGAGGTGTGTTTTTGGTACTTCATTGGGTTGGATTTAACCAACTGAGGAATATCTTCTGAAATAACTTTTTCCCCACTCCAAGCTTCGCAAAATACCCATCCTGCTGTTATGAAAATGCTACAGATCATTTTTTAATCAGTCGGTTGAGATAGAACTTGTGCATGATTCCTCCTGTCATATTTAATTGTCCTGCATTTTTATTTAGGCTTGAAAACTAACTATGCCCCATAGTTAGTTTCATTTCCTATGTACTACATATTTTGTATGATGCCCTTTACTCAACCCAACACAGAATTAAACAAGCATTGAAAGCAATGGCCTGGAGCACTCTTAACCCTGTATGAGACTGTAGCCATGGCAGCTATATGATGGTATAGTTGCGTCAGAGATAATAAAAACTCCCTGAACTTTAACCCTCATTATATCATTGCATCATGTGCTACTTTGGGCCAAATCCTTAGGCTCTGTAATAAGTTTTAGGCAAAGTTGTGTCTTGAAAAATTAAGACATTGCAGATTTCTAAAAGATGTGAAAGTAGCAGAAGAAAAGAAAAGCAGACGAGGAAACCCCTTGTTTTATTATATCCATCTTGATTCTAAACATAATAAAGGAAGCTCCATTGAAATAAATGGAAATTACTTCCAAATAAAGTCAGCGCATTTGACTTTCTAACCCCCAAGCCATAAGCGGGGGGGGGGGGCGGGCAGTGTTGCTGAATTGCATATTCCACTTAATCTTTTGGGAACCATGCTGCTTGGTCACTGTTTATGTGCAAGTGTTTGTTTCTGTGCGAGAAAGGGAATGAGAGAGGAAGAGAGAGGGAAAGTATAATTCCATGTGTGCGCAGAACCACATTTTGGATAATCTGCTTAATTTACGAGTTGGCCTTCAATATGGCGCTTGAAAATTTGCATCCAACATTTGCAAGGGGATAAAACCCACATCGTCCACTCTCCCGCAACTCACCCACCCCCGCCTTAATGAGCAGCATTTACCTTTTTGTTGCTCCCAGTTTCCATTAAAAAAAAAGAGAGTTAAGATTCCAAATGCAAAACGGGGCTGAGGCTGAAGGAGAACGTCTCATAAAAGGGCCCAGTTTAAGAAGCACAAGAGGTGGGGAGCGGAGGGGGAGGGGGAGGGGGAGGAGGGGGAAGGAACCCTAAGCTTTAATTTTAATTCTTCTGCCTTTATTTATCTGATTTGTAGCCAGATGGTGGTGAAGCAAGGAACTCCTTTGTGTAAACGGAGCACACATATGAAAGTGCTTCTGTAATGTAATCATTGAGACCGGAAGGCTTCATACCGAGCCTGAAAAGAGACAATGGAGACTGGATATATCAACATTGCAGAAATCGAGTTCATTTGTGATTCAGTCCCTTTGACTATGGTTGTCATGATAACTTCCTACTTTGATCAGCAGAGGGTGGAGGGGGGGGAGAAAGATCTTCTAAAGGCCCAAGGATGCAGCCCTGTTGTTTACTGTGCACTTGGCTTCAATTCACGCCCCCTTCCGGAAGAAGCAACAGGGATAGGCGCATCTTGCACCTTGACCTGTCTAGACGGGAGAGAAGTTTTTTGTCCCGGTTTCCAGGGATGAGGGCTGCTCTTTGACCCCTGCAGCACTAGCTGTTGAGACCCTCGCTAAGTATGTAGGTAGCGTCTAAATGTTTTCCCCCCGAATTCTTGCTTAATTCTGAAGGAAGAGGCATGGGCGAAGACATGGGCCAGCTGCTGGAAAATAAAGCTTGAAACAGTAGAACCTGGGAGAAGCTAAATTTTGTAAGCGGCTATTTTCTTTCTGCACACCCCTGGGAGGCATTAAACAGCTGCATCTGAGTTGACGAACAGCAAGTAAGACAGACCAACTGAAGGACTTGGGGGGGGGGGAGAGAGAGAGAGAGGGAGAGAGACTTTTTAGAAACTGCTCCCGTTAAAGAAGCAAAGCTGATTCCAACAAGAAATCTTTCAAGGGTACGTCAAGAAAACATGGGCCATGGAAAGTTGATTTTTCTCTTTTGATTTGCTGAGTCTTATACATCTTCTTTTAATAGCAAAATGTGCTTGCAAATCTAAAAGCTTATAATGGCACATTAGTCTATAAGGAATGCTTTATGAGAACCGTAGATGTTTAATTTTTTTTTGCAAGTGTCATCGTAGATTCAGCTGACATTTTTAATTATGTGTGTAATATAATATGGGTCAACAATTATGCAGATATGGAGATCTGCTGACATTGCTCTGTTTCTT
Organism: Zootoca vivipara; assembly: GCF_963506605.1. NCBI lineage: Eukaryota > Metazoa > Chordata > Lepidosauria > Squamata > Lacertidae > Zootoca > Zootoca vivipara. The sequence continues at coordinate 47,640,283 of NC_083287.1, forward strand.
TGACCTGTGTAAGAGCCCTGTGCTTGTAGCCTTTTGCTTTTGTAACATTTGGAAATTTCGGTGTATACAGATATATATATATTGAAAGAGAGAGATGTAATTTTCTCCTTCCCTTTAGGTTGCTTTTACAAAGTCAGAGACCTTCTTAACAGACGTTTTGGAAAAGATATGTGATCGGATGAACGACTATCAACTTCAAGACGACCCAGTCACTAACAAAAAGATATTCAAGAGATATGCTCCTAGGAAGGATGAGCCAATCTACGCAGAATATAAAAAATACTTTTTTTATTCTGATGCTTATAAGCCCTTGAAATATGCGGTAAGACAACATAATAAACTGGTGACATTTCGGGCTGAATTGCTATTAGCATAATGTTTGATATTGTATATTAAATCACTTCACTCAACGTAAAGCCAGGGCTTTGATAATGCTACGTTGTTTCTGTAGGCTCTTTAGTACTTTGTAATTTATAACAACAAATGGTATGGCATGGTCTAGAGATGCAAAATCATGGCACACAGCACCTGTGTTGTCTAGATAGATGCTGTTGACTCCATTTCTGTGTAATTGGTTGTTAAACTAGAATCTTTTTTTTTAAAGAAAAACCATCAGCTTTACTAGCAATTATTTTTCAGTGGTATAGATCAATACTATGTTGCGGCTCTGTTTTTTTAAGAAGTCGGCAACTGTGGTGATAGGGTAACAATCCAAATTAATTATAATGTAATTTCAAATCTTTATTTGCTGTTCAGAGTGGGAAAGGGCGCGTCTCCGGCTCTCCTTTCCTTGGGCCTTGTTGACAGGGTCCACATATATTTTTGAGGGCCTAGAGTGTGTTGAAGCAAGAGGGAAGGTCCCAAGATGGCCTAGCGCCAAGTTGTTCGCTTGTGAAAGAACACATAATTTTTTCCTGTACCAGGCATCATTGTACATTAGAGAATGCTCACTGTTCTGCTTTGTTTTTAAGTATTCGAAGCAAAGTGGTGGTGGCGGCGGGAAGCAGGAACCTCAATCCGAAACTTAGCCTGTGGAAGTAAAACTCATTGTTGTCAAAGGAATTTGCTTATAAGTACCAATGTCTTTAGATCTGGGGTGCATATGCAATTGTAGTAGCCACACTAATGTGAATTGCTCTTGTTTCCTGTGACATGTTGAAGCAAGTTATTGGATTTCAAGATCCTGTGTTTAAATTAATGTGCTAAAACTTTACCCCCCCCTATCCCCGCTGTGACGTATTCTGACTCTAACCTTTGGCACTGGGTAAGAGTTGGCCATCCGCCACGGTGGATACTTGGCCTCCTGGTTAAACCCATTTGTTGTTATTATTTTTAAAGTGTATATGTTGGGGTTCTTTCCGCTTTTTCCGCAACCGATTTTGGAGTTTTGGGGAAAGAGGCATTTATACCTGTAAGTTTCAGACAAAATGGCCGAGGAGAGCTTTACTGCCTACCGCCCAGAGATTTTTCAAGTACAGCGCCCTTGTCCCTTTTGTACCATTTTGCAAAACATTAGCATTCTGCTAAAATGGAAAACCGTGTGCACAAATATGTGTGTGTGTGTGTGTGTGTATCTATACAAACACACATATGTACACACCCATAGCGAGAATGCAGGTATAATCATTTTTAAAAAATATATATGTATTTAATTTAAACTAGTTGTATCGCCATTAAAGCAGCTTGCATCATGAGGAAACAAAGTATAATCCTTAACAAAATATCATTATGCAAAGCATTGTTTTCTTTCTTTCTTTTTTAAAGGAACCTAAATAAGCATATATTGAAATTCAATATACTGTTAATTATATGGGGGGAATAGAACAATTGATCAGGGTGCTTCACAAGCAAACAATCCCAAACAGTCTTTGTGAGGCGGTTCTTCCCTTTCTGCTCTGTGTTAAATGGCCTTGTTTAGTTCTTTGCTGGAGAGCTGCTATTTTTCTCCCTTTCAGTGCGAAACTATCATAGAACAGTATGAAGATGAAATATACTCACTTATCGCCCAGGAGGCAGACTTTCTGGCTGACAAGCTGTGCATTGAAAAATCAGGTACTGTGTCTGATGTAACATGTGCTGTTTTCTCTCAACAGCAACTCTCCCCCCACCTCCCCTCCCCTCCCCTCAACCCAGTTGTATTGCTTGGGTGCAGCAAAAGCGCTTGGGTAGGGGGGAGAATGTTCTGTAGATGGAAGATGCACTGACATGAACTGGGGGTAGAAAGTGGGATCCTCTAAACAGATTGAAAACCTGCTCATAAATTCTGTCATGCCACCATTTTTTAAAACGCCAAGCGCATGTGCTACGAATTTTCATCAAGTATTACAAGTGCCAGATTTTCCCCCCATATGTGTGTCCATGTGTATGTAATAAATAGACAATCAGGTGTGTGTGTGTGTGTGTGTGTGTGTGTAGATAAATAGAGCCACATTTTGTATCACAACATATTCCTTACATACAACGCTTGAGGTTGCCATCATGAGCCAGTTGAGGCCAATGGCCCCAGATTTTAACGGTGCTGGGATGCACCCAGCTTTTATTTTTAGCAGTTGTTTCTCTCTGTGATATCCTGGGAGGTGGGGTCAGTGGAATACCGGTAGGAGCAAGAACAAATAAACACTGCAACACTTCCAAAAGTATTTTGGTAGGCCACGTGCCCTTAAGCAGTTTCAAGATTGATTCCTGCTCAAATCACATTTTGTGGACTTCCTTAACCAAGAAAAGAATTGGTACTATTGCTTCATCATTTAAATAGCAAATACATCATTCTGTAGTGTGATCCAGAAGTTTCTAACTGAAATAATGCCCAGATAAATTATTCCCTGTTAGGAATATTCATTCATGTTTGTCATGCATCCACCTTGCTTTTAGTTTTACATATTAATATTTAAGGCCAAGAAGGCAATTCTGTTTAATCCATTTCTGTCAAATTCTAAAGAGATTTAGACCAGGCTTCACTAACCTGGTGCCCTCCAGGACTCATGGGTGTTGTAGTCCAAAACATCTGGAGGGCAGCAGGTTGGGGAAGGTGACATAGCCTTTGGATAGAAACATTTTAGGAATAATGAGTGAGTGAAAGAGTATGGGTGGAAATGTACATCTAACAATCACTACTATAATATTTGACAGGCTTTTAAGGTTCAAAATAACTATTATTAATTTCCAAATTAAGGGATATTAAAAGTTAAATGTTGATGGAATTTAGGAAGTGTTCATAGAAGTTTCTTTTCTGTTTTTAAGTAAATATGTAGGAGGACCAGAAAAGTGTAACTGTTAAAAAGTCTCCATTGCGACACCCACAGATAAATCATTTAAAAACAAAGTATTCCAAGATGTTTCTTTTTATCAGGGCATCGTCTATATTGCTTTTCTAAAATTTTTGGAAAGGGCAAAGATTAAATGTTGTGTTCAGAACTCTGCATGCACTTCCCATAGTCTGTTATTTCCCCACCTCCAAGCTATATGGAGGCGAAGAGAAAAGGGCATTGAAGAGTAAGGAGAAACTGGGTGAACGGTCTGAGCAGATTTCCTCCGACTCACTGATCTAACTCTCAGACTTGCCCGTAGTTTTAGGGTGAAGTCATTTGCTGTCACACTGATGCCAAAAGTATGTTGGGTAATGAATTATGTTTCCTGGGACAACTGGCAAAATAAGCTTTTGCTTATGAAAACCCATGCCAAAGTAGGTTAGTAAACCTGCAGCCTGCGCACAATTACACAGGTGTCAGTCCTATTGAACATAGTAAGATTTACTTCCAAGAAAACTTGCACCAGGTTAGTCATCGGGTTACGGTAGTCTTTAGTCTTCTTTCTCGTCTCTTCTGGCTAATTTCATAAATCACAGCCTCCTTGGTCAGTTATGTATATGTTGGTCAGTGTATATGTATATGTATATGTATACAGTATGTATATGTATACACACTTTTATTTCATTTTAATAAAAGTGTATAAAGTTATCCTCGGCATTCTGATTTCCTTTAAAGAACCCCCGGGAAACTGACTTGCCTCATGAGAACTTGGGTTTACTATCATCGCACTCAACGGGACTCATTTCCACATAATCCTGTTTAGAATTGTGGCTTTAGATTGCAATTCAAAGCAGGCTTACTTGGAAGCAATTTCTTCTGAAATCAATGGGTCTTCAAAGAAGGCACAGTTGGGACTGTGGCAAAATACAACCAACGCCAGAAGGGAAAGGGGCAAGCCTTCACATCGGCTGGAGAGATTCAAACGTTTGGATCCTGCGGAACCAAATAACTATCAGAAGTGTTTTCTGAAATAAATATATGAGAACAGCAGCGGTAGTTTTGCTGTTTTTGGCTGGACCTGGCTTGAGAGGGGACAAGAAAATACAGTGCTAGAACAGAGCAGTCCTTGTGCCTGACCTTGTAAAATCTCGCAGGACTGCAAACATGGCAAACATGCTAAAGAGAAACTCCAGAAATGCAAGGGAGAAAGGAAAGCAGCCAGCCATACTATCTGACTCCTGTTTCCATATGGGGAAGGAGAAAAAGGAGTTTGACATTAAAGAGAGCATCCAAACACATTTCTAGAGAAAAACGTTTAGTTTTAAAGAAAGAAAGAAAATAAGAGAAGCAGTGGCATTCAGCTTTCAGATTAATTCAGATCTACAACATCATCAACGGAGGGAGATAAAACTGCTTAGCTTTAGGGAAGCCAGAAGCATCTCAACTTAGCTTCTGGTAGGGAGGGAATCTGATTCCAAATTGGCAGGAGAATCACATCTGAAATCAGAGAAGTATAAAAGTAAAATTCTCCGGGAATCACTGCACAGAGGCACTACATAGAACGGCCTAAGTGCCAAAATATGGGGAAATCCTTTTTATGCTTTCCCCCAGCTCTATTATCACTTTACAACTTTGTTATAAATTTGTTTTGATGCTGGCAGCCATTCCCATCTGCTTGCAGCTTGTGTAGAGGTAAATATACTCAAGAAACTGTTTTCGGTGTGTGCAGAGCTTTGTGAAACATGAGCGCTTTCAGTCAACCAAATGGCCCACAAAAAGACTTTGCCCATGGCAGTTCATGGGGCTGTAAATTTCACTGGAAAATACAAAATATAAAAAGACAGTGCAGAAATATTTTGAAGTGTAGCACAAAGCAAAATTCAGAGAATATGATGTTATTTTGAGGGGCCCAGAGGAACGATAGCTTGTGTTGATATTACTGTGTTATCTTTTGCGTTGTATGAATGGAAAATATTCAGGGTCCTCAGTCTTGATGCAAGGGGTAAAGAGGGAAAATGCGCAGACTTCCTAAGAATTTGTCCACTTGATGCTACTACCAGTATGTCAGATTCAACAAACATTTGCTGTAAAGATATACTGGCATTTCTTTGCATGTTTACATGACATTTGTGTTCCTTGTTGACTAAAGAGAAAGAAGAAAAAACCTTTAATGAAGTGTGTTAAAATGATGAAACTGTTTGATATAGACAACCGTGGATCAGTTATCTGTCAAAAGTTTTCTTTGATCTCACTCAAAATCTCTATACTACACTTTTCACAGATAGGGAATTAAAAAGAATGAAACACACAATGTGTGTTCTTTTTCCTGTTTTAGTCTGCCACTCCCTTCTACTTAAGCAACAGGGAGCTGTTTCTCAGGTTAATACTTGTTTTCTCTTTTTTCCATAAACTGGAAGCTGAGATTTGCCACAGGACCATTGGTCTTATAGGACCTTATGATCTTATCTTGCAATGAGTAGTTGTCCCTTTATGTATCACAGTCTAGAAGATTTTGGAAAGGCGGTGGATGGAAGGTTTACGTAAATGACAACCTTTGTCATATCCTTGCTTTCCTGTTTACCCCTTTACAGGGAGCCAAGCTAATTACACTGTTTATTGCAATTCAAATTAGGAGACTGGCCAAGGATATTCTCTAGGTTAAGCTATGGACTTTCATCAGTAGATTTACCACGGCAATATAATACACTACTCTAGATTTCAATTGCCCCCCAAAGTTATCATTAAGGTAACATAGAGACTTCCGTTGTAATAATCGCCTTCACATGCTCATAGCTCTGCAAAATTATTCTCTTTGGCTGGAGTTTTCCATTCTCATCCCAAAGGTGAATATATTTATGTATGTAGAAAGCTTGAGCAGAAACCATTCATGCATTTTTGAATTGCACAAGGGTAGAAAAATACATCCATTCTGCTACAGAAGCTGGATGTTTCCACTCCCCCCCCCTCTCTACCTCATTCCAACATGTCTATTATTCCTCTAACAGCAGAGCTTTGAAAGTTGATGCTTTCCAGGTGACTAGTCCTCACTGAGAGTTGCTCTTCAGGATGATTTGCCAAGTCCAAAGCAGTAAGAGAGAATTCTAAATAATACAGCTCTGTTTTTGTACCTGAATTATGTTCACGTTTCCGCTGCACTAATATTTTTTGGGACCGGAGAATAAAGAAGATGTATTCACTTCATGGGTGTAATTTTTTTAATGAAACTTTAAGGAGTTGCATAATTATCTCCCCTCGCCTTTTGGAAAACAGTTTGGAAATGCCCAGTAAATGAATACAGTGTTTAATTATAGTCCTGTTCTACAAACTCAAGCTTTGCAGGAACAAACATTACGGTCCTACCCTGTTTCCCCGAAAATAAGGCATACCCATAAAATAAGCCGTAGTAGGATTTTTACGCATTTGCGCAATATAAGCCATACCCTGAAAATAAGACATAGTGATAGGCGCAGTTCTGGAGGGCGCCAAGGAAGAGGCGAGGCTGGACGCGTAATAAAAAATAAGACATTCCCTGAAAAGAAGCCATAGTGTGTCTTCTTGAGGAAAAATAAATATAAGGCAGTGTCTTATTTTCAGGGAAATACGGTACTTGAAAGACCTTAGTATAGCAACAAATCCATTGTAATTGGTTTCATTTCTTTTTCTTCTGAACTAGTAACCATTTACTTATTGTGTGACACTGAAATTTCTATTTTGAGTTCTTGCAGGGGAAAATTGCTTGCTTCAGTAAACCAAACATACCCATGTAGTTCGCTGGAGTACCTGTTGCCAAGTAACCTAGGCCCAGTTTTCTTGTCAAATAATGGGCTTAACTATATTTACTCAGAAGTAAAGGCCCAAATTACAATCGGACACATTCCAAATAATTAGGTTCACAGTGCAACTCTTTACATGCCTACTCAGAAGCAAGCCCCATTTAGTTCAATGGGACCTACTCCCAGAATCTCTCAATTCTGGTTTCGCTTTCATTTTTCCAGTCTTAAGTTCAGATCTTTATATTTCCATATCAATTTGCAATTTAAAAAAAAAGTTCTCACGAAAATTCATCAGTGAATTTGTCTTAATATGCACATTTTGCAAAGAATTTTACCCTAATATAATGCATGTTTATACATTATTTTCACTGTATACATTTTTATGCACACTTTGCCCTAGTATATGCATTTTAGTACACATGACTTAGCTGGACAGCTGCATCTCAAAATTCAGAGGAGTGCAAATTTCAAGGAATGGCTATGTTTCAATTATTGTATTATTGTTATTTTTTGGAAACTGAGATTTAGGCAGGTTCACCTTTAAATGCGAACCAAAAAGAATCTATTTCCCTATCCCAGATAAGTGTGTCTTGGATTGCAGCCATAATTTTTAGATAACTTTCATATGTCCACATCTAAAAAAATTCTTCGTTTTCTAAGCTTGATCTTCTTGATATGTATTTCAAGGCAATTATTTTCCTTGAAGAAGTTTGTGCAGTGGGAAAACACAGAATGGGACAATGCTGTAGAGTTCATAATGGAAGGAGGGAAACCCACATCAAATCAAAAGAGTTTTTTTATACATCCCTTCACCTGCCGTTTGCTCAAAGCTCAAAACGTCCAGAGAGCTACACACCTTTAGAAGTACCAGTAGTTTTTTTAGTAATATACCCATAACAAAAGTAAAAAGGTTGTGAAGATTTGCCAACATGAATCAATCAATATACAAACTGGGTTGCTCTGTTTTATGGAGCCATGCCAAATCAGGCAAAAAGATCCGTCTGCTATCAAAGTAACATTGACAGATTTCTATGATACCTATAACCTGCCATCGTTCTTTGATCAAAATGTATGTCAGGATTTAGCATATTCTACATAGTTGTAACCCTGGCAAGCAATTTATTGCAAAGTCGTGGCCAAGAGATTATGCAGCATGAAAAAAATGAGGAAGTTCTGCAATTGTAAGAGAATCGAATTGCTGAATACTTTAATGACACGTAACATTGTCCTTTCTCATTCAGGTCTTTGTCCCAACCCCGAGATGCACAGTGAACTCTAGAACTGCAGTTCTGCTGCTATTACAGATGAAGAACGTCAAGTGAAATATCCCTACAATTTCTGCCTTCCATTAACCCTTATCTTTGTTTATGGTGGGTGTTTTTTTTAAAGGACATCCACCTTGATACTGATAATTTAAAGTTGCCATATGCACCATTTATTGAAGACACTGGACTGGGACCTCCTTAACTAGAATGGTCAGTGGTGAAAATTATTCCCAAGACTGTTGTGTCATTCATGCTCTTTTTCAAGAACCCCAATGCCTCGTAGTAAGAGAATTTGTTAGCTCATTGGTAGAATGGTAATTCTTGATTAACAGAAGATGGCCACATGGATTGAAGCAAAATTATGGTGGTGTGTGTTGTTAATATCTTGTTTTAGCCGGTGTGGTTTTTCCAAGTCATTGTGAATATATGAACCAATAATAATAATAATAATAATAATAATAAGGTTCAGGGCTCATCTTAGACTGCTAATGACACTGGTGTTGTCACACTGAAGTTAACAGAACTGCACCAGTTTAAGTAAATGTCAGCTGGTTCCTGTTGCTATAAATCAACTCTTTGGCAGAAGCTTTCTCAACACACCATCCTTTAGAAGTGATCTGATTTAAAGAAACTTACTTTGTTTAGAAGAAACCATTGACAGAATTTTGGGTGCTCTAGATATTGGAAGAGATTACTGAGCAAAAAGTCTATCAAATAGCAGAATCTCTTGTCTAGGGGTAGAATCCAGCCAGTCCATATGGCAGTTGCTTCTGTTCCTTGCACGCAAAACCAACGAAAAGGTGGAATTTAATGTGATCACCGTAAATTGCAATCAGATTGTAAAGAGGTTGCTTCAAAATGGGAAAATATCAGTGTGCCCCTGACGCTTCTTGCACCAGTAAACCGTGTCTAATAATTTTCTTTGATTGGATGGTATTTTATTACTAACTCGCACAATATGTGTGTTTATGATTTTCAACACTTTATAATGATAAAAGCCTCTTGTTCAGTAATTGTTGCTTATAGCTACTCTCAAACTTTTTTTCCACTATTTGGTAAATTCTTACTGAAGTTTGTTCTACTCATGGATCAAACCACATCCCTCCCTTAGTTTTAAATAGAAGGGTTAGTGTGCAAAAATATTGTCTATATTTTGAAATATGAGGTTTCAAAGTATGAAGTTTCCCACACTGGAAACATAACTTCGAAAAATATACATTGTGTACAGTTTTGTTTGAGGCCACTGGAAAGTCAATCAAAATCCATTCCCTATAAACTTAGTAGATTTAAAAGGGATTTAAAAGGAAAATGGTCATGCCTAAAACAGTGCATGCTTAAATGGAAACAGCTCGGCATTGAAATTTTAGTAAGGGAGATGTATAAAATGTCACACTGTAGTAGGATGAAAAACCTACATATGCCTGCCTTAAACTTGGTTTATTCCAAGCAATCAACTTTCCTCTCATTCCATTACACATTTTAATTCTTTTCAAAATTAATGAGTTCTTTTGAAACCAACAGAACTTAACAACTTTTTTTGTTTAGGAGTGAAATGTACATATGTTATATCTGAGCCAGGAGAAAACTCTTGATGCTTTTTGGTCATTGTGAATTTTTATTAATTTTCTTTGAATGGAGTCAACAATTCACTATGTATCTTTCCCGGTATTCTTGTTGTGTGGTTTACGTTCCTTTCCACAAGCCTTACATGTCACAGGTGGTGGGTTTACAATGACTACCTGACCCTGATATTACTTGGAAGTAAACACCATTGATATCAATGGGCATCCTTCTGAGTAATGTGCTTAGGCCTATGTGTCAGTCTCATGGCAGTGGATATGACTACACTGGCTTACATTCAATTCTACCTATCTCGGCTTAACTGGATTGTGCAACATCAGAGCCACCAGCCCCGACCCTAAGTCCAATTACTTGGAATTATAATCCATTAAAGTCATTGGAACTTACTGCCAAATAGATAAGTTTAGAATCGGGGTGATTGCCTGTAAACCTCCACCTACACCCACATAAACAGAAACCACTGGGTCCACAAAGGGTAGTTAAATATTATTTTTAGCAGCATGTTTTATCAACAAGATTTTCCTCAGTTTTATATTCATCCTTTGTCTGTGTTAAGTAGTAACAGTCTATTGTCTATCTCAGCAAATGACATTAATTTTCTTTCTTTCATTTAAATAATACATTTTATCTAATTAGTATGGTTTCTAGTCTGTTGAATAACAAAGGTGAATATACCAGTCAGTTTGAGGACTTTCATTTTGACACAAAACTATTATGCTTAGCAAACACCCCAAATATGAAGATGAAACAGAGAGGTTTCCAGTTGGCTTCATTTAGACAAATAGAGCTGGAAACTCTGTCCCTATTCATGGTGGATGGAAAATTAAATGGAAAGGGTCAAATTGCTTCCTTCACACTTCATGGAATCCTATTGATTTTTAGGGCAAAGATAAGGAAAGAACTTACCCAAAATCTATACTTTATATATATTAAAAGGGGGCATAATCAACTTCAAATCTCATCAGTTTATTTTAATTAGTGAGAAGTGGTCTCAGTATCCCAATTAGTTTGGGGAATGGTGAAATCATATATATACCCTCTCAAAGAAAAGAAGAAGAAAAAATAGGTCTGGTGTTTGCATGCACTATTCAGATGCCAAGGGAAAGATTCGGGGTTGTATGCAAGGCTAGTCATATTCCATGTAGACCCATCAAAATTAATTGACATTACTAACTTACACACATTAATTTCAGTGGGTATACTTTGAGTAAAATTTAGTTGAAAAAAAACCCTCTATGGAAAAATCCAGTATATATAACTGCACATCAAAAGTCCTTTCAGACTTTCTGGTACAAAGTTAACCAATTGACAGTGTAAGCACTTCAAAACACTACTTTTTCCTCCTATTTCCATCTATTCTAGTAATCGTCAACATTTCAGTTACAGCTGTCAGTAAAACTGTATCTGACTGAAGTATTTTGTTTGTGTTTTCTTGAACGCCTACTTTTAGCACTTTGACACTGGGTTTATACTTCATTTATTGAGTAAATAATCTTTTGTGATATACTGGCACTCTCACAGGATATGGATGAAAACCTAACTGCGCCCGCTTTGCTTTTTGTTGTGTCTCCGGGACCCATATGTTGTCTTGAAGCCAGGCCTCCAGTGACAAGCTGGTGCAGTTTTGATTGGGTTAGAAGGCAGGAACTTATGAGCAGCTCTTTAGAACTGATGGTTGTGTCTTAAAGATAATTTTGTCAAGTCCCCTTTTGAAACATTACTAAATGACTTCAGTTTTATACGCTGAAGTATATAAAAGGGCCTTATCACAAACCCATTGATTCAGTCGATGTTACTCCAGCACAGATCTGAGCCAAATTGGTTTGCATAATTTACAGGGCGATTCTATACAAGTCCACCAAGACCCTTTCAATGGGACTTACTCCTAGGTAAGTGGGTATGTGATGGGAGCCTTGGCATGAGTATGGGCCCACATGTGCCTTAAATAAGGTTGGGACTTTTAAACCAGGTGAATTATGGAGGGACAAAATAAGTAGGGCACCCAGAAGCTTCTATTGCAACCGCGTGAATATGACATTTAGAAATATTGTTAAATAAATATAGAGTTAGAAAATGGCTCAGTGCTTAACAATAATCAGTGCCTTTTATTATACTATACATCACATTACTGGTATATTTCTACCAAACAACATACCATTAATGCGGGTGGAGGGGAGCTTGGAGGGGGAGTGATTGTGCTCTTTGCTTCTCCTCTTCTTGTCAAACATGTTTTCAAAAGTGATGGCAGGGTTGACTGAAGCTTGTTTTGTTCACATCATTTTGCCTTCATGAAGAATCTGGACAAACTGTGTCCATAATAAGGCTTCTGCATAGAAGAGCTACCAGGTTTCTTTCTGACTAGGGAAGGACAAAAATAAAAGGTCAAAAATAAATAGTGCAACCAGTGCTTTTGTATGTGTAATGGTACTCATTGTGTGCTGGCACACAGGGCACTTTTATCAAAATATTAGCACCTTGATAACGCACCTTTTACAAATAAAAGCACTGAGCTTCTGTTTCCATGCATCTTCAAACTTTGGACATGCCTAGAGCTTCTAAAAATTATATATATATATATATATATATATATATATATATATATATATATATATATAACCCCATGGCAGAAGTACATCAGGCAGCATTATTACTAGGAGTATCTCAAGAGAAGATTTTTTAAAAAAATAGATATGAATGTTTGTTCAGATAGCATTATAGAGAAGTAAATTAAAATATTGGAGCCATTCATTTTAAAGCAGCATTAATCAGTGAAAAAAGTTAAGCATCACCAGCCTAAAATGAATGCTAAAGACGTATCAACATTACTTGAGTGAATCTCAGTCATCACTGAATATTGCAGCCCTTTACACAATTCCTTGGAAGCAGGTATTATTGGAATCAATAAGACTTGCTTTCATGTCCATATATTTAGGATCAGGGTTATAAGTACACTTATTTGGAAGTAAGTTCCCTTTGTGACAGTTGCAGTTACTCACTTGCAAGTGAATGTTTTCAGGATTGGCTTGCGTAGCATTCAGTTCCATGATATGCCGTTGCTTTGCGAAATATTTCTGCTTAATTAGTACTTAAGGGCAATCCACTCTAATTATTGCAGATAGGAAGATGGTTTTGACCTCTGACAGTATTTATTTTACTAATGCATACATAAGCGTGTCCATTTAATTCACCAGAATTTAATATATATGTTAGAAAGATGATCTGGAAAAAAAATGAGCTAGTTGTACAAAATATACAAAATGTGTGTTGCACATATTTATAAATTAGAAGTAGTGGTGGCCACCACATTTGGCTTTAAAAGAGAATTAAATAAATTCATGGTCGATAAGGCTATCAACAGTTACTAGCTCCACTGTTGGAGGCCATTTGCCTCTGAAGACAGTTACTGGAAATCACAAGTGGGTAGAGTGCTCTTGTGCTTAGGGCTTGCTTGTGGACTTCCCCTAGGCATTGGTTTGCCACTGTGAGAACAGATTGCTGGTCTAGACTGGTCTTTGCCTGATCCACCAGGCCCTTGTTACGTTGTTGTTTTAACAGAACTGTTCAAGGCAAGAGAGGATGATGTAACAAAGACCACCATTCTTCTAAACTCAAAGGAGCAGCACGCATTTGCAGCGGCCACATTCCCAGTCTCCGTTTTCCTTCAAAACAAAGATGGCACCCGTGTTAGAATTATACACTTATTTTTTAATGGTTGATTTCATTTTCCACATCAGGTCTATCAGGCATAGAGCTCAGGTTGCTGTGACTGATATTATATTTAATGTGGATTGATACTGTTTGCTAGGAATGAGCTGCCACTACTACATATCACTCAGGGACGGATAGTGGAATTGAACCAAGAGTCCCCAATGGAAAAGATCAATACTTTATTTACTAAGATAAGCCCTAAAAACAAGATTGTTCAATAACAAGTCTTTTTTTAACTCATATTTGTCTCCCGGTGAGCGCTCTCTCTCTCTCTCTCATCACACACACATTCAGTGGACCAACATACGATAGGTAGAATATTAACTCATACAGGAGACATCCTGCACTCATTAAGTTCATTGCAAATTAGGGAAGCCGCATCGAAATGTAATGAAATACTATTAATCGCACTTCTTGTGAAATACTCTGTAATTATACTGAACACAACCATATACAGCATGTTTTGTTATGGTAGCTTAACTAGATAATTAGAGCTAAAGTTATTCAGTTGCTGGATATCAAATGTAGATCTCTAACACAACTCTGTCGGTGCTGATATGCTACCGCTTAAATGTAAACCCAGGCCTGCGTGCGCTTAGGCATTGAAAAAGAAAAGGAATCTATGTGACAAGGTAGACCGTATCCTGTGCAAAGAAAAACAGGATTCGACACACACAGCTACCTGTGAGGAAGCCCTGTGGGCTTTACTTCTGAGTAAATAGCTCTCCAAGGTTGCAAAAATCATTCTGCTTCTGGTGGTTTTAGATAGGATAAAGGAGCTATGTGTGGCACACTGAAGCTGTAGCCCTAAATCCCATTTCAGGCAGTGGGATTTGCTTCCAAGCAAACAGGCATAGGATTGCACTGAGACTCTCCAGTCCTGACCTTGGAAATACCACAGCTGAGAGTCTCATGTTGCAGAATGTTGCAGGGTTTCTGTGTTGGCACAATGGTATCTATTTATTTATCTATCTATCCAGGTGCACACTGTGTGTGTGTGTGTGTGTGTGTGTGTGTGTGTGTGTGTGTGTGTGTGTGAGAGAGAGAGAGAGAGAGAGAGAGAGAGAGAGAGATATTCAGTGCCCACAGCAGTGTTTTTTGTGAACCTGTGATGCTGCACAGAAAGCCACCCATTATGCACTGAACTCCTGGTAGCAAGCTTCACAAACTGAGCATTAGCTAATTTGGGAAGTACGGGGTGAGATGCCCAGTGGAAAGGCATTCGATGTCACAGATCACAAGCCTGGTGCACAAAGTACCTTTCTTCAGCTCCTGGCCCAAGACTGTCCTGCAAGACAAGGAAAGTCAATCGTTGGGGCCCAGAGGTGGGGTGGAGAGAAGGTCATTTGATTTACCTTTGATTTATCACGCTGGAGTAGGAATGCCAAGCATGGTTTAAGATTGCATTATTCTGCTAGGAAATAAAGTATAGTTTACAAATTACTAATCACTTAGGAGGGGAACAGAAAGGGGCCCCGAGCCTAGCTACTCATCTGCATTGCCCAAATATACATTCAAAACCAAACCCAGATACATATTCAGCTGCCCTTTCCAGAGGTTGAGTTTTGTTTTTGTTTTGTTTTAAACAGCAAGGTCAAATTACCTAAGGCAAGGAAGCACAGACCTAAGTATTGAGCTACCCTGCTTAAAGGGGCTTCTCTAGGTCACACCACACATTGCTGCAAGGATCTTGATTAATGGCAGAACCACCTTTTATGTATTTTTACAATAAAGGTAAGTGCGGCGCTTTTTGGAGGCATATTTTACCGAGGCTTTGCACCAAGGAAAACGAAGCAATTCACAAAGCTCATTTAAATGGAATGGAAAAGCAGGGGTCTTCTTTCCCTGTGCCTGCAAACATATTTGCAGGATAGGCCCGTCTAATGGCATTCAGCAATGAATTCTGTTGCCTTTAGGAACAATGGATAAAGAAGCTAGAAACCGCCTTCTCCACTCTACTGTGGGGAATGTTAATAAACTAGTACCCAAGGACTCTAAAGAGTGTGCAGTGAAATATTGGGAACTAAATGTCATCTAATTAAGTCAGGCTGAGGCCCTGAAAGATTGTGCACGTTAAAAGTTAAATATTAATATTGGTTTCAAACTTTATGAGGAACCAGCTTAGTGGGAGAGGAGCAAGAACGAGAATACATCCTATAGTCGGGTGACATTTGATATTGCTAGCCAACCACGTTGCCTGAATTCTGAACCTGCTGGAGATTTATTTATTTTAAGTACATACTGAAAGAACATCCAATAAAGAATTATAGCAAACCTGGAGGTGACACGCAAATTAGTGAAGGAAGGAAAGGGAGAAAAAAAATCCAAGAAGGCAATATTTCTTAGATTTATTACTATTTTTTACAGCTTCCTAATTTTATCAAAAAGATAAGTGAGGATATTAAGAACTTTGGGACATAATAAAGGATCGGTTGCCCATAATTTGGATTTCATATCAGACTGACGCATAGCTGCTCTAAGGGGCAGTTGTTACTTTGAGGGGTTAATGGTGAACAGTGTTGAAAAACGTCTTCCATGGTTGGCAACATTTGACACCCCTTACAAAGGTTGATTCCTGGGTTTAGATTCAAATCACTTTATCCTCATTCTCGGTTGCTCTTTTTTGCCCTCAGGGACTCCAATTATTATTATTAATTATTTATGTATTTATGTATTTATGTATTTATGTATTTATGTATTTATTTATTTATTTGTACCCCGCCCATCTAGCTGGGTTTCCCCAGCCACTCTGGGCGGCTTCCGACAAAGATTTAAAATACATTAAAATGTCACACATTAAAAACTTCCCTAAACAGGGCTACCTTCAGATGTCTTCTAAATGTCGGGCGGTTGTTTATCTCTTTGACATCTGATGGGAGGGCGTTCCACAGGGTGGGTGTCACTATGTAGCCAGGTGTGTGTGTGTGTGTGTGTGTGTGTGTGTGTGTGTGTGTGTGTGTGCACATGTAGAAAAAGAGAGAGAGACTATACCCTCCAACATTTCTCAGATGAAATTAGGGATGTCCTATTTATTATTATTAATAATAATAATAATTTTATTGGCGGGCGCCAATCGAGGCGGGCGGTGGGGGCGGAGCTGTGTGGCTTGGTGGCTGGTTGCGCTCCACCGGCCATCTGGCAGTGTGCAGGGAGGGAGGAGGCCGGCCGCGCTCGCTGGGGCGCCCCTGGGGGGCTGGCGCCCTGTGTTTGAAATATGATTGGGCGGGGGGGGTACCAGAAGGTGATCTCGCCTATGGCGCAAAAAACCCTAGCACCGGCCCTGCCGCGGAGTACTTAAATTGAAAGTACTCAACCTGAAGCGTACTTAACCCGAGGTATGACTCTATATGGTGTTGTCATTTCACTCTGAGATTCCTGACTAAGATTATACCCATGTAAGAAAATGGTGGGAAAGAA
The DNA here is from genome assembly GCF_963506605.1 of Zootoca vivipara. Taxonomy (NCBI): domain Eukaryota; kingdom Metazoa; phylum Chordata; class Lepidosauria; order Squamata; family Lacertidae; genus Zootoca; species Zootoca vivipara. Next base: position 47,657,275 of record NC_083287.1, read on the forward strand.
GCAACATCTGGGGAAAACAATGGTGTTCCTGAGCAGGGTTTTTGGTTTATTTTTTAAAAAGGAATATATAAGACATTTTCAGGTGGATATTTTTTTTCTGTGGAAACTCACCAGTTTCAAAACCAAAAGTAAAACTTACTCTTCAGTTCAGCATTGTAGCTTCTTCCTCTTCCAAAGTAAACACACAACTAGCAAAAGGCCAAGCTGGCTCACCTAATTGCCTGCTCCGAACATAGGAAGTGCCAATGGAGAAAGTCCCTGACTGAGTGGGAGCAGACAGAGAAGCCACCACAGCAAGGCATGTTCTCCAGTAGACAATGTGCCTGTGCTGTTGTCAGTGTAGAAGGAAGAGGGGCTAGAAATACATTGTCTTTTGCCTCGGGTCCCAAGTAGTATTGGGCTGGCTGCCTTCTCTTACCCATTGACCAGCAGTGAGCTCGCACCAGTGTGCCCATCGCACAAGATATAAAGCCACCATGAGGGGCCGCAGCTCAGGTCTGCAGCAAAGGCCAAATAAATCAGGTGAGCCACAATATTGAGAACTCGTATGCTGTATTTAGACAGGTAATAATAGGTACTTTGTTTTCAGGATACTTTTTGGGCCTAGCTGAGAAAGAGAAGTGAAGCCAGGCAAAATAAACAAGGGCAATCGTACACAATTTCTCCTCCGTGCCTTCAACATAACAGTACGTAATTCCTGGCTTCTGCCCAGATTATCATGGTTGTGACATTTATTGGCACTGTGAGCAAAGAGGGACTTGAGTTTTACCTTCCCTTTGAATCCTTGCATATGTCCAAAATCTTCATGCAGCTGATAAAGTGAGCTCCATCCTATGAACGGCTGTACCACAAAACTTACAGGATTCCTCATTGTGTTTACTCTGACCTTGCCCTCATATGGCTGCCTGTTGGCATTCCCCATCCCACCCCAATATTATTATTATTATTATTATTATTATTATTATTACTACTACTACTACTACTAGTTGTTGTTGTTGTTGTTGTTGTTGTTAATAAAATAACTCCACCTGAGGCCTTGAGTATTTTATCACAGTCAGTTCAGACAGCAGGACATAGATGAACCAGTGGCATAACTCAGGATACAGCCACTTCTTATATTCATAGGGGAAAACTGATCAACCTGGTGTCTGGCTCCCAAGATTTTACCAGGTATTTCCCACCTGGTTCCAAGCCTATCTTCACAGTCTTTTAGGGTAGTGATGGGGAAACTGTGGCTTTCCATATATTGTTGGACTACAGCTCCCATCAAAATGGATGTTGAGCTTTACGGGTGTTACATCCAATGCCAATATCCACTAAATCTACCAGTTAATGCAGATCTTCTGCTGATGCCCTTCCAAGCTGCTCCTCTCTTCTGAAGTCCAGTAGGTGGCTACCAGGAACAGAGTGTTTTCTGTGTTGCCCCCCAAATTAGGAAACATCCCAGATATGTCTACATGGAAGCATCTCTTCCAGGCACCAGGCAAGGTCTTTCCTTCCTTCCTAGGTTTTTACAGGTGCCCAAGATCCTTTGGATGGTTTTTCTTTTACCTTTTATCTGCTACTTCTGTTGTCTTTGTGGCTGTGTAAAATTCTCTCTCATTTGTTTTGTTGCTGAAAACTGTTGCTGAGACTGTTCATGGTGAAAGGTAGGATATAAATTCAAGAAAAAGAAAGAGAGAGAGAGAATAGATCTCAGTGTTGCACATCATCTCACCACTTAGGCCTTGGAGCAGTGGTTCCCCATTGGTGGTCCACAGACCCGGAGAATCTGTGTAACCCACCCAGGGGGTCCGTGGCACCACTCACATAACAAAATAGTGGTTAAGAGTGGTCGACTCATAATCTGGGGAACCGGGTTTGCGTCTCCGCTCCTCCACATGCAGCTGCTGGGTGCCCTTGGGCTAGTCACACTTCTTTGAAGTCTCTCAGCCCCACTCACCTCACAGAGTGTTTGTTGTGGGGGAGGAAGGGAAAGGAGAATGTTAGCCGCTTTGAGACTCCTTCGGGTAGTGATAAAGCAGGATATCAAATCCAAACTCTTCTTCTTCTTCTTCTTCTTCTTCTTCTTCTTCTTCTTCTTCTTCTTCTTCTTCTTCTTCTTCTTCTTCAGTAGAGGGTCCATGGCTTGGTTTTTTTAAATATAAGGAGTCCACAGTACTTAGCTAATTGAGAAACACTGCTCCAGAGCATAAGAGAATAAGGCAGTCATACTAAGAGTATGTCCAAAGCGAGCTTAACCTAAAAGAAGCTGCTGCAACCCTTTGCTAGATGAGCCACTGTTTTTGCACTGTCCAGGATATTTGACCAGTTGGCATTGTGACATGTGGTTGCTGTTACCATTTTCTTAGAACAGTGTTTCCCAACCTTGTGCCTCCAGATGTTTTGGGACTACAACTCCCATCATCCCTAGCTAGCAAGACCAGTGGTCAGGAATGATGGGAATTGTAGTCCGAAAACAGCTGGAGGCACAAGGTTGGGAAACACTGTCTTAGAAGACTGCAGTTGTGATCCTGCTTCCTCTAAGGCTTCTTAGATCCCATTTTGCTTCTGTGGGATTCAAGCCCCCAAACTGTGCATGGGACTGCAACCTAGAAAGAAGGAAAATACAGACAATGGCAAGACAAAGCTTGGTTGACATCTGGGGGAGGATCTGGTGTGTGTGTGTGTAGATTTGTCCTTGGGATGTGGGATGTGGTTTCCAACCTGAATGTTGCAATGCCCTTGAGCAGTGCTGCCCTGCATTTGGCTCAGTCAATAAGGATCCCTGAGGAACAACATCACAGTTATCCTGTTAGCCTCAGACAAAGCATCGCGTAACAAAAGGAACTGAGCTTGAGAGATTTTTTTTTCTTTTTACGTTTAAATTGATGCATGGAAGGGGACCAGCAGGAAGCCCTGTGTTAGCCCCCCAAGTCCTATGTGCCTGAAGCTAGCTGTGTTTAATATTAAAGCTTAAATACAGTAAGCTACACATTTCACTACCTTACTGTCAAATTCAGAGGTTATAAATGCGGCAGAAGAAAAGGCTTTGGAGCCTTGGATGGGCAAAAATCTGCCTTCTCTTATGCTCCTGGATTTAACCTGCCTCCACCAATCCCTCTGTCTCTCCACGGTGGTACAAATAGTGGCTTCCCTGGAGAGAAATATGCAAATACTCTGGTGTGTGTGTTTTAATTTAATATTTCTTTCCTGTCCTATAGGTGGATTGCTGTTTGCAATGCCAACAGATTTAAGCCCTCCACCCCCGTTGATTAACTGTCTCGTTTTTTAACTGATTAACTGGTTAATTAATTCAGTTTGTTTACTGTCCAGTTATCAACTCGTGAATCAGTTCATTGATTGATTGAACAAAGAGATCCATCAGCCCCCCCCCTCCTTCCTAATGGCATTTCATTGCTTGCTGAATCTTTTTTTTAAAAAAAAAATACATTCTGGCAGGCCTTTTGTCTGGTCAGTAGATGACCTAGAGTATGTTCACATTGCTCCACATCTAGTGCATTCTGATGCAAACCATAACAATCCTGGAGTTCCTTTACAAGTTCTGCTGTTTGGTGCCATTTTTTTTCTCAAACCAGCTTCAGCCTGACTAGAAAACATAAGGCAAATTCACTTGGTACTTAAGAGTGGCGTGAACATACGAGATAGCAGCCGTGCATGGCATGCACACTCTTTAAGTACTCAGAAGTAGGTCCCACAGAATTCAATGGGGCATAGTGTGCTTAGGGTTCACTTCTAATGCCTCATGATAGTAATTGTTGTTTAGTCGTTTAGTCGTGTCCGACTCTTCGTGACCCCATGGACCATAGCACGCCAGGCACTCCTGTCTTGCACTGCCTCCCGTAGTTTGGTCAAACTCATGTCCGTAGCTTCGAGAACACTGTCCAACCATCTCGTCCTCTGTCGTCCCCTTCTCCTAGTGCCCTCAATCTTTCCCAACATCAGAGTCTTTTCCAAGGATTCTTCTCTTCTCATGAGGTGGCCAAAGTATTGGAGCCTCAGCTTCACGATCTGTCCTTCCAGGGAGCACTCAGGGCTGATTTCCTTAAGAATTGATAGGTTTGATCTTCTAGCAGTCCATGGGACTCTCAAGAGTCTCCTCCAGCACAATAGTAATACCCAGGCTCAAAAAACTTCAAAAACAAATATGCCCTTCAGTCTCAGCAATTTACCAATTAAAGTTGTAGCTAATTAATCTAACAAATCTATGAAAGGCTTCAGCCCTCATACCTATGTTCTCCCATAAAGCAGACATTCCTTGCTCCATAAACCATTAGTGGAGCTCTCCCCTACTCCAAGGATCGCCATCTAGCCCATCACAAAGTTTTGCTTTCTTTCATTGTTTGGAGAAACTTTGATGTCTCTCATTGTGTCCCTCATTTCATGGTGTTTTGTCCGTGATTGTCCATCATTCAGAAGATTTGCCCTTCATTTTTAGAGTTCAGGGGTTGAGAGGTGCAATGCAAAACAAACCTTGTTCGGATGCTTTTCTACCAACATGATTTAAATGGGAATTCTTTTGCTATCACATATCCAAATAGAGCAACCAGATCATGGCTACAGAGCAGCCTGTCGCTCTTGTGCCATTCATGGAAATGAATGAATGAATGAATGGAGAAGCCCCTATTGCGTACATATGATATCATTGGTATTTTGGTCCTGCAACTCGTATACCCTGATCCTACACATGAACCCTTGAAAATACATCTCACTGTGTTCAGTTGAGTTTACTCCCAAGTAAAACTGTGCACGACTACAAGGAGAAATTTCAGCCATTCCTGTGGTGCAATTTAGCACACAAAGAGTGAGCATGGATATCTTAATATGTCTTAGTTTTCAAATCACCTTGAAGCTGGTTTGCGGGGTTATGCATCAACATGTAGCATTTCTCAAATAACTACAGGACAGATGTAGGTAGATGTAGCTCGTGGCTAATGTTTTGTGTATGCTCTAGATGTAGAGTAAGGTCCCGCTTGTAATAATTAAAAGAAAACAAGCTATACAAAGCGCCTTTACTGCAAGGAACATGTTTCAGTTAAGGCTGGAGAAAGATCTAGAGACCTGGAGAATCAGCCATTGTGTGTTTCTTATATCCCAGTATCTCAAGGTATAACCTAATCTAGAGTTGGTCAATGGTGTAACCTCTGGATGTGGTTCTACTACAACTCCCATCAGCCATAGTCAGCATGGCCAATGGTCAGGGTTGATGGGATTTATAGTCCATCAACATCTGGAAGGCACCACCTTGACTACCTCTGGCATAATCTATTATGTCTGCTGCCTTTTTACACACTCCATTTTACAACTGATAGCAATGCAGACCTCATGGCAGGCTTTATGTTTTGTCTCTCTCTTCTAACTCTCTATTTTGTTTGACACCCAGTCTGCTGGAGGGTTCTGGAGATTGTGGAAAGCTTGCTCATTATTTTGTGATATCTTGATTGATCTAATAAAGATAATGCCATAGTATGGATTTTGGAATCATTCTAACAGTGATATTTTATAGCTATTATGAAATGGTTGTAATCTGGCAATCTGAATGTCTATAACATCCTGCCAAGCACAATGAGGTTTGTTCATTTTTTAACCTTTCTCCTGCTTCCCTGGTGTGAATGTATGTGTATGTGCGTATGGGGGCAGGCAAATTCTCCGTTTCTGCAGAGAATAATACAATTAGCAAATCTCGCTCTACAAGAAGAGGCACATATCTGCTACAGGTCAGATTTGTCTGTCTTCTCGTGTCCTTTTGACTGAAAAACAACAACCACAAATACAAATAAATCTTAGCACTGAGCATGGCTAGGATCTCGACAGAAGTGGCAGGTGGCAGGATGGCTATGAATAGAACTAACAGTATGTTTTTGAGTATCTTGGCTTGGCTGTGGAAGAAGATTGAAAAACATGAGCTGGATCAAAACAAACAAACAAACAAACAAACAAACAAACCCCTCACTGTAACAATAAAAAGCATCAAAACAAAACAAAAATCTTTGATGCCCATCTTCAAATGATATGTCTGGTTGGTAGACCAACATCAACATGTAATGATTAAGCAGTTGTATAAAACTTTAAATTACATGGCTCTGAAATGAAATGGCTAAGCAACAGCTTCAGCAGATATTATAAATTGTAATATAACCAGAAAGATAGGTGAAACATCTATCTTCCTATATATACATTTAAAATGCATGTTATCATGTTGCAGTTCACATGGCTGCCAATAGGGGGCCACATCAACTTGAACATAATTATATAATCTAGGAAGGGGAAGCCTGTCGCCAGAGGTGTAGCTAGGGGTTGGCAAAATCGACCCCCACTGGGGGAGGAGGCTCAGCCCCCCTCCCAATCACTTTTCAGGCTATGGAATGTACTGTATTTGTGTGCGGTGATGCGCTGCTGCTGTCATGGCACGATCAAACGGAGAAGCTTGCTGTCCTTCACTCACTTTGGTAAAGTGATGTTTTTCGGGAGGGCACCCGATACAGCTTCTTGTGTAAGGGACTCTAGGTACGCGTCTGTCTGTAGCCCTTCAGATGTTGCTAAACTCCAGCATCCCTAACCATTAGCCATGGTTGGAGGCCACTGGTGACAGCTGTAGTCCAACAACATCTAGAGGGCACCATATTGATGAGCCAACTGCTCTAAACAGTGGCTCTGAGCAGCTATCCACAGAGGTGCGGTTTTCTAGTTCTGCCCCTAGCAGCTCCTCATACAAACTAAACCACAAGATTCATTTGGGCTTGCAGCCTGGAGAAAGTCTTTTCCTATAATTGAATATACTGTACTCTATAGATCCATGCTTGCCCTTCATGGAATGCCTTGAAGTTGCAGTGGCCCATATTAGATGTCAAGCATTTGAGGGCAGTGTCCATGCGATAGGCTGTTTAGACTTCTTGCAACATCTGCCAGTGAACTCTGAGACAGAAAATAAGCCACAAGAACTTCAGCTCTTTTATTCACTTCAGCTCTTTTATTCACTGATATGTTCTGCCTTAGGGGGAGAATTGGACCTAAAGTTTGCTACAGCCAAAATTGCCTGGTGGTGCCATAACACTTGGATGAAAATTTAAAAAGCAGCTTCCCAGGCCTTGTGCATTTCACAGCTTCTAAGCTTCGATTTGCTTTTTGTCCTAAATGAAACTTTATTGCCACAATGTCAAACAGGGTATTAGTTTGAAGTGAGCAATATGCAACTTCAATGTCAGTTTCCCCATTTATTTGTAATAACTGGAGCTACATAGATATAGGCTATCTGGATCTCTAGAAATTATTTGTTGTAGACGATCACTGGCCCAGCTCTTCACTGAGGCCAAAGAAGTCCACAGTCAGTGGAGTTCCATGGATAGTGTAGCTCCATAGACAGTGAAATTAGAGAGCAAATCTTTCAGCCGCAGTGCTTCTGTAATGTCTAGAGCTGTGGAGATAGCAAGGTCTTGGCAGGCTTCACCTGTTGAAATGGACATTATTTGCATTTTGTCCTTCCTCTGAGGAGCTGAGGGTGGTTGATGACGCCAAATTGTTCAGGGTGGTTAAAAACAAAAAGGAATGCTGAAGAATTCCAAAGGTATCTCTCAAAATTAAGTGAATGGGCATTAAAACAGCAAATGTAAGTCTATGTAAGCATTGGTGCAAAAATAAGAATTATTCACTTCGCATGGACTGATCAGGAAAGAGATCTTGGGGTCTTAAATCATAAAAAGTATTTATGAAGCAGTCCAAGGGTTTCATGCTCTTTTCTTCTTCTTCTTCTTTTAAAAAAAATCTTCAAAATTTCTAAAGATAGGGCATCCAGCTGATGAATAGCATGACCCCCTGAGAGTGATGAGATTTCATATTCCCTCAAGTAAAAAACCAATGTCTACTCCCATATAAGCAGTGGGGACTTACTCTTCAATAAGTCTATATATGACTGCAGCCTAAGAAATTTATTTGAAAATAGCTTATGACATATTTCTGCATGACTGCAAGGCTTGAAAGAAAACTGGGTCCAAATGCACCGTTTTGCCACAAGGCACATACTCCACAGGCCATCAGGACTTGTAACAATTCGAAAAACCTGATCACCATGAGTCTGGTATCTGGTGTGTACAACATTTTAATTTCTGTTACGGTAAGTGTGATACTATGACCTGTGATCAAATACAAGAGGCAGACATTGGGCCTGGTGTGTGTGATCTTCCACACGGTAGAAACAACTTGGGCATCGCTGTCTCTGTATAAGTAAAAGGGCAAACACTCTGAAATTAATCCACCTCACATCCACATTGGCACTTCACAGCTGCCCTATGTTAGCAAAATGCCTTATCTGTTATGATAGTAGAGATGTAGAATAAGGGATTCTATTTATTATAAGAATTTGAGTTGACTTAGGTAGACCATGAGATTTATAGAACACAGCTTTTCCGACAACAAATGTTGAGTTCAAAGTCAATAAAGTATGATAGATTATGATAGAGATAGATGATAGATAGATGATAGATAGATAGATAGATAGATAGATAGATAGATAGATAGATAGATACCCTGTTTCTCATATTTTAAGACATACCCATAAAATAAGCCATAGGAGGATTTTTAAGCATTCAAGGAATATAAGCCATACCCCGAAAATAAGACATAGTGATAGGCGCAGCAGCAATGCCGGCCACGGCAGGAGGAGGAGGAAAAAAATAAGACACCCCCTGAAAATAAGCCATAGTGTGTTTTTTTGAGGAAAAAATAAATATAAGACGGTGTCTTATTTTTGGAGAAACACAGTAGATAGATGATAGATAGATAGATGATAGATAGATAGATAGATAGATAGATAGATAGATAGATAGATAGATAGACCAACAGATAGAAATGCAGGCATGGTGGGGTTCATTTTTTATTTCATTACCAGGCCTCCATTTCTTGGTATGTGCTCTCAGAATTCTTGGAAAATAGATTTGTTTCTTGGGTTTCCATATTATGTGTTTGAGAAATAAAATGCAAATGTGAATTTTTAGTCTCTCCATAGTTCTGGCTTGGCTCCTCTTACATAAGCTGCAGCTACATTTTTTTCCAGGCCAGGGAGTGGAGCCCTTCAGCAATTCAGACCAGAACCAGAAAGTGAATACAGTGATATATTCAGTTGCCATAGCTGCCATATGGTGCCAATGCTGAGATGAAATAAAATAAAAGTCCAGGAGGACTGGAAGTCAATAATGAGGTAACCCATAGTTCGACACCAGCCCTCAACGGCAATGTTCCAGACACCACCAAGCAGAAAAACGACAAGGGGGGAAAACACACACACCAAACAACAAGAAAACTGCTGGAAATGCAGAGGATAGTCTCACCAAAGAGTAAGTCAAAAGAGGGAGTTGGTGGGTGACTCAGCCAATGAGGAAGAATTGAAGGGCTAAGAGGGGAAAGGAGGAATTATAGGCAGCAAAGAGAGGAGAGAGAGAGAGAGAGAGAGATCATCAGAGCGTTAAGTGGCAAACAGTCTAAACAATTGTCCTGACAAGAAGGAAAGAATCTCAGCATTCCTAATGTTTGGCTATTGAGTATGAACAAATGTTCCGGCAAACTGTAGTGGCATAAAAGCAAGCCAGTGACGGGGAGGTGGGGGGAGTGCAGGGCAAAGCAAAGCCCTTTTAAGATGAAAAGCGCCAGGAACACTAGGCTGGTGAGATGACAAAGCAAAACTATAGCAAGGACTCGACTGGGCTTACTTGGCCAGCTCTAGTGTAAAATAGCAGAACTCCATTCAGGTCATTGGAGCCAAAGCTGTCTCTGCCAGCAGAAGCTCTTCTTGGCCATCAGTTTCAAAGCACATCAAACAACTTGTGACATGGCTAAATGGGTCTAAAAGGAGCATGAATAATATTAGCAAGATATGCAGGGAGTCCACAAAGAGTCAAATTTTCGAGAAGGACCAGAGTTAGCTCAGTGCAATGGCTACCTTTAGAAAACCATTGTGTCCGATCTAATTTTTGAGCCTGAGCAGCGGGAAGGAAGGTGCAACAGACGGTCACCGCAATAAGGAAGCAAAAGGCTGAGACTGGCACTTGAATGGCAGTCATTGGAGAGTGCCATTCACAGCTCCCTGATTGACTAATACTGTAACACCATTTCCAAAATCAGTAAATGTGTCAGTCGTAGTTTGTAAATGGAAATCTAAATATGAATTATTAAATTGGCTCTATAACAACCTGGCATTTCCTTTTCCTTTTCCTTTTTTGGTAATGCATTAAGAAATTATGGCCCGATAAGAGTGGCCAAAAGAGCATAAGACGTATATGGATGTAGAGAGGGCTTATTCAGCCAAGAACTGCAGCACAAAGTTGCTAAACTTTCTAGCAATTACTTATACAATTTATTTTCATGATAAGTTTTTCTTCTGATGAACTCAGAGTTCAAAACATGTTGGGAAACATGAACTGGATAAATCTTGTCTGCGGGCTTCAAAGGCTTTAGCTACGGTATTTTGTACATTAGGGGATCTCTTGTTGCTGGATCTGCAAGGAGGGCACTCCAGTCCTAAACAATTAAAGTAAGTCCCATTGACTGTGTTGCAAGGTTGTGATCCTAAGCCCACACCTATGGAAGCAAGTTCTATTAAAATCAGTGGCATCTACTTCATTGTGTTTTGCAGTGCCAGGCTGATGGTGGGGTTGGGGGGAAGCAAAGACAGAAGTATATAAAATCTATAGGAATGAGATTTGCAACTCCAGGCCAAATTCTGTACTGGTAAAAATCAGCATAGAGATTCTGTGGGTGAGAGAATGCAGCACCATTCTCTCACCCACAGAATCTCTATGCTGATTTTTACCAGTACAGAATTTGGCCTGCCATCATGCTCATGGCAGAAGTATTTTCCATATTAATGCACAGAACTGTAACAACCCATAAGAGTGTCTATAAAAAAGGTAAAATGTTTTAAATCACAGTGATTTCTGAAAGTAAGGGATTAAACCATCAAAGCTGAGAATAACATTTTTAAAAGAATCCCTTTGGTGGATGCTGGTGATAAAAATCAGATGTAGTTCAGCAAAAAAAAAAGGGGGTAGAAGAAGCATATTTCAGTCAAATGAGAAATATGTAGGCAACAGTTATACTACTTGCCTTAATGTTCAAGTTTATTAAAAGTAAGTTATCAAAAGGCATTGCCCAAAGAACAAGAGGTACAGTAATTCTAAACATGGACTCTTATATTTTGTGGGTGTGTATTTCTAGATAGATAGATAGATAGATGAAGTGAACTTATTGCATATGAGAATTGCTGTATTTAATGTTTAGGTATATATATAACAATCAAGTTTTGATAAGCATTGTCCAAAAGACAAGAGGTAGTTCTAAACATACATCCTTACTATGTATGTATGAATACATGCTGAAATTAAGTGATTGCATATGAGGGTTACTGTCTAATATGTGAGTGTTGGGTGCGGCAGAAAGGATTTTTTAAACAAAGTATAATTAAGCTGCAGTTCTTTTTTAAAATGGAGCTGGCCAGCCCGATTTCATAAGGGACTGTTTAAAGATCTGAGAATTTTGATTTTCTTTAATTAATCCTGAAATGGCTGAACTAAGGAACTTTGGGGTTTAGCTGTAAAAAATCAAGTATTGCTGTTGGAACTGGAATAAATCAAGACAATTGATGATAATGATGATTTGTGTGTTTGGTTTAACAGGGAAATTACTTAGTTTGTGTATTCAGCCCATTTTGCATTTTCAGATCATATGCCTGGAAATTGCAAGGGAAACTGTCTCTCATATATTATTCAAAATTACTTTCCAGTTAATTCCTGTGAATAATACTTAAACTATGTATCTGTTGTTGAGCAGAGTTTATTATTCAAAAAGCAGGCTGTGCTCGATGGTTTTCACTGAACAGCTAGGTCAAATTGCCTATTTTTGGTCACCTGCTTGGATGGATGTAAGAGTAAGAAACCTGCTGCCAAAGAAAATGTTTTGAATTTACTGAACGCAAAGCTTGCTTTGAGTGAGGACAGTCCAGTGAGCACCGCTTCTGTGCAAGCCCTAGTGATGTTGCTGATGACTGGATAGAAGCAGTGCATGTTTGCAAAGTTCATATTCCTGTCAAATGTATGAATATCCCAGAAAAATATTACTACAGTATGTAGTATTGATAACAACATCTGGAAGCATAGATAGATATAGATATATGGATTTCTACACAAAATTCCTTATTTTACAGTTACTCATATTCTTGCCACTATATAACTGACTGTGGGTTATTGTATTATGTAAGGCATTGCCATTATGGCCTGGAGAGCTGCAGAACGATGAAACTCTGTCAGCTCAAAGGAGCTTACAAGAAAGAAGATTCTGACTAAACATCAGAAAAAACTTTCTGACAGTGCAAGCTGTTTGAAAGTGAAACAGACTCCATCAGAAAGTGGTGGACTCTCCTTCCTTGGAGGTTTTTAAGCAAAGGTTGAATGGCCATCTGCCATGTATGGTTTAGCTGAGCTTCCTGCATTGCAGGAGGTTGGACTAGATAGCTCTTGAGATCCCTTCCAACTCAATGATTTGATGAACCCGTTTCTCCCTATTTCCAGATAAACTACTTTTGCAGCTGGGGGTATTTTCTAGCCTTTGCTGCCTGAAAATAGCATCCCATGGATGAGAGGGGGAAGGGCCTGACCTGGGAGCAGGGTCAGATCCTCCTAATATCAGCAAGGATGAAGTTGGGGAGCAGGTACATTATCCACTTACAAGAATGAGTGCAGCCCTGTTAAAAGGAGACCCGAGGAGCCAAGGAGAAGGATCGGGGTAGCCAACCCAGGTATTCTAGATAGGGACAGCAGCCAGGCAGAAGTGGGCAGGCGACAGAGAAGGAATAGAGAGCTTGGTCATTGTAGAGTGAAATAGCTCATCACTTTCATGGACTGGGGAAACACAAAGCTGCAAGGCTCTCTTCTGGAAGAAGGCTCTTCTGTTTGAGCCAAGGGGACAGAGGGAAAGACTTCTAGCCACAGAGGTGTACAGCGACAGCAAGTAAGGGTCCTGCAGTGTTTGGAAACAGACACAAGATGTACCTCTTTCCACAGCCACCATGAGCCAGCTGAAGAGAGTACAGGGCATTTAAAGTGCTGTTTGGCGGACTGCCTACATGCATAGGACAGAGCCTGAGTTGGATATTAAGGTCTGCCTCAAAAGCCCACTTGCGTCTCCAATGATTAGGTAAATACAGCTGGTGGGCCCAGGAGACAGGGCATTTTATGTGGAAATCCCAGATTGTGGAACTCACTCCCTTCAGATGTTTTGGGCTACAACTACCAACAGCACCTGCCCACATAGTTGAGCAGGCCAGGGTTGATGGAAATTGTAGTCCATAACATCCAAAGGGTTTTTTAATGGGCCTGAAAACCCACCATTTTCAGACTCATTTTCTCCTAAACTGGGCCATGGGTCATGGCTGCCCACCCCCCTAGATCAAGTAAATCAATAAAAAAATACTTAACTAATGAGATAAAAAAAAATCCTTCAGTAGCACCTTAAAGACCAACTACGTTTTTATTTTGGTATGAGCTTTCGTGTGCATGCACACTTCTTCAGATACACGAAAGCTCATACCAAAATAAAAACTTAGTTGGTCTTTAAGGTGCTACTGAAGGAATTTTTTTATTTTGCTTCGACTCAGACCAACATGGCTACCTACCTGTAACTTAACTAATGAGGTTCTGCTCCCTCCTAACTGAGCTATTCTGTTAGGAAATTAGCTGAATTAGCTGTGCTGTGATTTATATTGGTGTCTGCTTTAAAAAAATTTAAAAAAAATTGTTTTAACTGACTTCTGTTTTAAATTATTGTGAATGCTGCTGCCATTTTGTGGGTGGGTGTGGGTGGGTGGGTGGAGACATTATATACCTCCTTGGGTGGGCTATGCCCAAAAAGGCAGCCTATATATGATATCAATAAATTGTTTTATAGTGCTGTAAGAGAGAATCACAGAATCATAGTTTTGGAAAAGAGACAAATTCCATGCAGTTCAGTCTCCCTGTTCAAAGGGGGAACCTCTTCAAAAATGTGTAAACCATCTCTAAGCTGACAGCAGATGTATCTGCCCCATTTTCTTTGCCCAGGGTACCACACTGGGCAGTATTGCACATGAGAGCTGGACCTCTCCTCCTGCTTATTCCTGTTTATTCAGCCAAAGAGGAAGTAAATAATTACTGTTAATGAAACAGACAATACCAAATGGAAAAAAATTCCAGGCAACACTGATACTAGGGGGGGAATGTTAATATACTTCAAAGAGACTGCGAATATTAAGAGATGGGGGGGGGAATAGATTCTGGTTAGGGGGAGTGGGGGGATAACATGAAAATAATAATCTAAAACCACATTTTCAATCTGTGATAATGCTAATAATAAACATGGAGATGCAGTACTGCTGGTAAAGATCCAGGGATGATAGTGAAGGCTACCTTAGACATGAGTTTGCCTTGAAATTTGAGCAGGGGAGGAAAAGAAATTAATTTGATTTTAGGCTACCAACATCACAGTGCAGAGCACGGAAATAGTAAGTTCCGCTGTGTGTGGCTCTGATGAGACAGCAGCTACAGGACTGCATTTAATTATGGCTACCACTGTACCTTTATGAAATCGACAGATGAAATATTATTGCCAAGAACTTTTTTTTATAAATGTAGAAAGTGGTGCGAATGAATTATAGACAGAGATAGATCAAAGTCGTGGGCTGGGAAAGTGTCAATATAGACCAATAAATCCTGCATTATATTTACACACACTTCTGTTGGGAGGGGTTTCAGATGATCCTCATCATTATCACTGGCAGTAGCTTCCAAGTGAGAAAGCGTTTTTACTATGAATTATAACTTGATCATTTGAACAAGGCTGTAGCCTCTGGGAAGAGGGAGGGAATATTCCTGAATGTTCCATCTTCCATTAAACATAAAAAGTAAGTTTCTAACTCCACAAGTAAAAGAGATATAAGGGAAAGCTAAAAGAGCCAGTATGGTATGTAGGTTAGAACGGAAATGCCAACTTGCAACCCTCTCTAGAGGCTGTTGGATTACAATCCCTAACCATTGGCCATGCTGGCTGGAACTAATGGAACTCCTATAAAACCTGAAGGGCGATAGTTACCTGTGCATGAGTTAAAACACTGGCCAAGTATGACTTGGGTTCAATCTAATTCATCAACAAAGTTTACTAGGCTGGGCTGAGCCAGAGCTATTAGAGGATAAAATGAGGGGTAAAGGAAGAACTATGTATGTTGCCCTAAACTCCTTGAAAGAAGGACATAATATAAATGGAATATGTGCAATTATTATGCATTTGGACCTGTCTCTTTATAGCTTTAGTCATTTTAAGATTACAGTGATCATTTTCAGTTAATATTACGGTGAGCTTTTTCAGCAGGTGTAGTGAGAGACCTTATCGCTGCCGCCACTGCCATTAATAACTATTTTTAGTGATTTGTTTATGTGTTTTTAAGGATTGGGTTATTTTGTGAGTTTTAAAAAACAACAATGTGCCTGTTAGAAACTGTCCTGTGGCTTCTGCAAATTATCTAAATAGATAAATAAATAAAAGCTTGGAATAATATTTGACCCAATTGCTAGCTCCCTAGTCTGCTTGCTTCCTGCCTTCCAGAGTTCTGACAACATCTTGCAGAGCACTGGGGTAACTGATAGGAACTAGGCTCTTGTTTTTATATTTTATAAAAAAATATAAAAATGAAAGTTAACTTTTAATAATAATTAATTAATCAAATGTGAACTAATGGATCTACCTGTATTCAGGTTCTTTCGTATGCTTTGCATTGATTTGCCCCGCACCACTTGTTGGTCTTCAGCACATTTCTGGCTATGGCCTGCACCTGACATGCTCTTGTAGCACGTATGATACAGTGTGATGCTCTCATCCTTTGGATAGGGTTGTCACCTTCAAACAGAGCACTTTTGCTGTCTGACCAGCAGCATATCAACAGCTAAAGACACTGGGAAAACCTTCAGGCTTTCAATCTATTGTATTTCTGCCTATTATGCACCTGATTACAGCTTAGGACCCCAGAATCCAGAAAAAGAAGACAGTGTCCCTGCATAATAATAATAATAATAATGATAATAATAATAATAATAATAATAATAATAATAATAATAATAATATTTATTTATACCCTGCCCATCTGGCTGGGATCCCCCAGCCACTCTGGGCGGCTTCCAACAAAATACTAAAATACAGAAATCCATCAAACATTAAAAGCTTCCCTAAACAGGGCTGCCTTGAGATGCCTTCTAAAGGTCTGGTAATTGTTGTTCTCTTTGACCTCTGATGAGAGGGTGTTCCACAGGGTGGGTGTCACTACCGAGAAGGCCCTCTGCCTGGTCCCCTGTAACTTGGCTTCTCGCAGTGAAGGAACTGCCAGAAGGCCCTCGGCGCTGGACCTCAGTGTCTGGGCAGAACGATGGGGGAGGAGACGCTCCTTCAGGTATACTGGACCGAGGCTGTTTAGGGCTTTAAAGGTCAGCACCAATACTTTGAATTGTGCTCGGAAACGTACTGTGATAAATGTGAAGGGATTGGAACTTTTTGAAAATAGATAATTTTTTGTAGTAAAAAATGAGGAGTCATATATTGATAAAAGGTGCCAGCACAAAAAAGGTGATGGAGGCTATCACAAAAGAGCTCTGTGTGTGTGTGTGTGTGTGTGTGTGTGTGTGTGTGTGTGTGTGCGCGCGCTGTTCTGTGAGTGGGAGTTTCCAGCCAATGACCTCCCTTCTTGCCTTCTTGCCCCTCCCATCATACATAAAGGAGCGCTGTGCACATCTGTAGGGAAGGGATTGGCTCAAACCTGAAGTATTACTATTACCTGAGAGACAGATTTCCATGTGGGTCATGGCATGGGAAGTCAGCACCTACCAGAACTGATAAAAAAACAAAACACAGACTGGGCCCCTGTATGGATATGTATTTAAAGTCATCAGGGTGCAATACTGTCACCCTACGTCTCCCTGACTCAAATGAAATTTATAAATAAATATGGCTCAATTTTTAAAACAAGAAATGTTGCATGCTTCTTGTTCTCCTTATTTCTGAAATTTTGGTGTACAGTACTCACATTGTTATTCTTTGCTTTGTACCTAGCATATTTCACAGTGTGCAAAACACTTTGCTGCTCTTGTTTCTTATTCTCAAAGCAGTTCCGTGATGTGGTTAGTTTCATGGTCAAATGGGAACGGAAGCTGACTTTTCCACATCCAGATAGCTACCTGCTAACTGTATACTCTCTTGCTAACCTCTCAACAGAAGCTGAAATTTCCAAACTTTGGTCAAAGTTCCTTTTGCCTTGCTTGTTTCTGAATGATATCATTTATAGTGATTCTAATGGTGCCGACATGATGCAACTACTGGTATAATCTCTGCCAACCAATCTTGGCCCTGCCCTATCTAGCAATATCATAGCTCTTAAGTGCACATGTAATTGTGCCCCACCCTCCACCACCAAGTATAGTCATTATTTTAGTGAAGAGGCAAAGTTCATGCTTCCTCATTACAACTATACAGCCTACATCAGATCAGACTTTCAGTCTGCCCGCCAGTAGACTCTATCCAGCCCATTCAGCTGAATTGAATCCTTTGAATACAGTGCTGAGTAACACATTTTGTCTGACACTGAAAATTCATTCAGTCATTTTATTCATTCATACAGTTGTTGCTCATTTGTTAATGCATGCAAATTTATGCCCATTTAAAATATCTAAATATCTAGTGTGGAGCTAATTAAACTTTAAAAACTTTTCAGGGTGTGCAAAAGGTCAAGCCAGTTTGTTTGTTTGTTTACAAAGGATAGCAAGCCAGGAGGCTACCCTTGGCCAACAGGCACAAACTCTCCTAATTCACAGGGTTTTTTTTTACAATTGCTGGAGGCCAAGAAAGGAAAAGCAGCAGGCTTTGAGATGCACAAGTCTGCTTTCTGAAAGTGGCTCTGTTCCCTCTTCAATTGGCTTGTTTCTGACAAGGGTCCTTTGCTTTCAAGGCACTTACCAAAGACACAGAGGGAGCAGGAAAAGATGAAGATGGAGGAGAAGGCCTTTAACAGCTGAAAAGATGATGGTATCATTCTTTTCTGTCTTTAAAAGAACCCAAAAATCAGTATCACACTATAATAAATCAAAATACAATTCAAAGATTGTCAACAACAAAATTAGAATAAAATCAAACAGGCTGAAACACAATTCGTTATCCTAATAAGCTTCTGCCTTTCCCCCTCTAGTGCTCCCTGAGCACTTCATCCAGAAATCTGAGGCTCCATTTCATATTTTCCCAAATTGAAGTCCAGTATGTATCTGTATGCAGTGGGGCCTTTCCAGTTCTGGCACCTAGTTGGTCTCTAAAAAATGCTGCTTTTTAGACAGCATTTAGAACTGACTTTTTGAAATATGTTATCATAAAGTGACGTAAAAGGAGTGAGTCATGATAAAATAGAAAAACAGTCAAAGCAAATGTGTTCTAATTAACAGGAAAAGCAGCCCTGGAGACACAATTTGTTAATTGATCACACTTCTATCTAAATAAAAACAATAGTTCCAAAGGGGGCATACTTTGTTTTTTTATTATGCTTTTCAGATGAATAATGTATCCCAAAATGACTCATATCATATGTCTGACAGAAGAGTTGTCTGGCAGGAGCTGCCCTGGTCTCCTGGCCTGGGTTTTGTTACCAGCTGTGTTCCTGCATCCCATCTGGAAGAAAGAGTGCTTCAGAGGAGGGATTGCTCATTATCTGGGGCAAGATATCCAGAACCACCACTTACACTGGCTGTAACTTTAACTGTAACTTGAAGAACTTGTGCTTGAGCTTGCTTTTTCCTCCTCCATCCCATTCCATTTTCCTTGTGTGTTGTGTGTTTTTTTAGATTACAAGCTGTGACTGTCCTAGAACTTATGTTTGTAAGCCACTGTAAGAGCCTTTTGACTAAAGGGCAGGGTATTATTTTTATTTTCCAAAAATGAACTCAATTCATCTCTCCTCCTCTCAGACTGAGAACAGAAAAGAATAAGAGAAACAAGGAAATGTGAATACAGAGAAAAGGTACAAGAAAGAAATCAGTTTGTCAAGGCCAGGATGAAGTGGTGAGTTACTAGCAAGTAGGTAGCAGTGTTGGTCTCACACAGTTGAAATAAATTTAAAAAATTAAAAATTTGTTCTGGGTATAAGCTTTTGTCTGCATGCATGCACACGAAAGCTTATATCCAGAAAAAACTTTGTTGGTCTCTAAGGTGCTACTGGAAATTTTAAAATTTATTAGCAGGTAGAGTGACGTTATAAACCTTGTAAGACAGCGCTGGCCATCAAGAGATTTTTTAGTATTGATTTTTATTAATTTTATTTCTTTAAGAATTGCATATACCACCATTTGTCAAAAGGGCACAGGGCAGCTGTGTTATGTTACATAGTAACATAATAAACAACACAATGCACATAAAGAACAACAGCAGCAATAAAAACTGTTGTATGAATTCAATTCATAATAATAAGCAATAACATAATAGGCACAAGTATGTCCAGTTATTCACAATGTCATCCCAGCAATAAGCTCTACAGCCCAACTCCGGCAAGTACCATACGGAAGTGAAATAACATTATTATCTATTAATCACAGGTGCAACTATAAAAAGTATACCTAATGACTACAGCAGTATTTTCTTGTAAAAAAGCAGCAGCAGTAGCGTACTTGAAGTGTAGAATTTTTTTTACAAAGTGCATCCACACTTTAAAAAAAAAAAAAGCTGGATCAAATGGGGTTGCCTTTTTAGTCAATCATACATGGTTTTGCAGTTATTTTAATCTCACTGATCAAGTGTTGAAACCCCACTACAAAGCCTTGTCCCATACTGAATTTGGAAAGCTACACTGGACAATGAAGAAAGAGAAAATATGGGGCAGGATTTCTCCTGTTTTGTCAGGGGGAGGTCAGGGGGAGAGAGCAGAATTTGTTTGTGTGTGTGTGTGTGTGTGAGAGAGAGAGAGAGAAAGAGAGAGAGAGAGAGAGAGAGAGAGAGAGAGAGAGAGAGAGAGAGAGAGAGAGAGAAGGCGCTGTCCATTTGACTTTCTAGGCCCTCTAGAATGGTGTGCAACCCAGTAGGTTCCCTGGGCCTTAATGCTTCCTAACTGCCAACCACCTGTGGCAGTTGGTTGCCATGGCAATTTCCCCAGGTTGCCTGGGCTGAACATTCTAGACTTCTACAGCTGCAGAGAAAAAGCCGTGTGTGTTCACATTAGAAGGGCCTTACATGGGGATTACTGATAAACGTCCCCTTCAGATATAGATATAGATATTTTGTTCGTTCATGGGTTCATTTGTTAGCTGCCCTTCGCCCTAAGGTTCCAGGGCGGGGTTGCAGCATTAAAACACCGTGTTGAAAACAATTTTAAACAGCCTGCAATTGTAAGAAAAAGTGATTCCTAAAAACATACACACCTCAACTGTCAAAAGCCGTCAGCTGTACTATTTATACACAACGCATGTATTGGGGAAATGACAGTGAAGACCACTTCTCCATTTTTTTCTCATTTTACCTCAGACTGCCGCTTCGTCTATGAAGTAGCTGTTTGCATGAATGTAGGGGAAATGGAGGGAGTGTGAGGGAAGGGCAAGGAGAAATAGAGAAAGCATAAGAGAGAGAGAGGGAGAGGCCATACGTGTGAGGAGGACAACAATGCAGAGGAGAGATGGAAGAAGCGATTATGTGACAGGATTCTTACACAGAGGGTGCTCTGTTGTGAGGCAAAGAATGGACCCATGGCTGACCCTGGCACCAGAATTAGCAGATTCAGGAAGATGATAGCATGAAGACAGAGTAAGTTCAATTAATTATTGAATCGAAATTCAATGGTTCTGCTTTCCATGGTTCCCTTTTTTTCCTATCTTTGTGGGAGAGAAATTGGGACTGGGGAAGAGAAAGTGGGCTGAGGAGGGTAGTCGCCATTCTAGATTGAAAAGGAAAGAAAAGCATCACTAACGCCTGGACAAACTCTCTCAATATTTCATAGTTGAAATCAGGGACACTCTTGTATACTAGAAATACCCCAGTTTTCATCCACTCTCTTGTTCTCTCCCTCACCACCACTGTTTACTCTTTTTAAAAGTGTGTGGATAATTTGTGGCTATTGAGGACATTTTATGTTTCAGAGGGCTTTCCCTGAGGGGGGGCATGGTCATTTTATGGAATATTAACTGTATAGTTGGAAAAATGCTTTTATTGCTTTTGATTTACTTGGCCTGTAATATTTGGTATTTTATCTTCTGCTTCTGGTAGCTTTTGTTTGTGAAGTTGTATATAAATCTGTGCATGCGGGTGGCATTGTGGGTTAAACCACAGAGCCTAGGGCAGGGGTCAGCAAACTTTTTCAGCAGGGGGCCGTTCCACTGTCCCTCAGACCTTGTGAGGGGCCAGACTATAATTTGAAGAGAGAGAAAAGGAACGAATTCCTATGCCCCACAAATAACCCAGAGATGCATTTTAAATAAAAGGACACATTCTACTCATGTAAAAACATGCTGATTCCTGGACCGTCCGCGGGCCGGATTTAGAAGGCGATTGGGCCGCATCCAGCCCACGGGCCTTAGTTTGGGGACCCCTGGCCTAGGGCTTGTTGATCAGAAGGACGGCAGTTCGAATCCCCGCAACAGGGTGAGCTCCCATTGCTCGGTCCCTGTTCCTGCCAACCTAGCAGTTCAAAAGCACGTCAAAGTGCAAGTAGATAAATAGGTACTGCTCCGGCAGGAAGGTAAATGGCATGTCCGTGCGCTGCTCTGGTTCACCAGAAGCGGCTTAGTCATGCCGGCTCCCTCGGCCAGTAAAGCGAGATGAGCGCTGCAACCCCAGAGTCGTCCGCGACTGGACCTGACGGTCAGGGGTCCCCAACCCAATGCATTTCTGCTCAGTTGTGTGTCCCAGTGTATTCAATGGGACTTTTATGTATGCATGCCTGCGAGTATCTGCAAGTGCACATAGGCTTTTGATGGAACTCAGGAAACTGCTTTATACCAAGTCACACCTTATTCCCTCTAGTTCAGTACTGTATACAGTGATTGGTAGTGATTCTCTGGTGTTTCAGACCAGAATCTTTCCCTATCCTACCTGGAGATTCCAAAAAAGTAAAAAGTATGGATACTGATTTACAAGGAACAAAGACAGTGGTACCGCGTGTTACAAACACTTCAGGTTACAAACACTTCGGGTTACAAACTCCGCTAACCTGGAAGTAGTACCTCGGGTTGAGAACTTTGCCTTAGGATGAGAATGGAAATCACGCGCCAGCGGTGCAGCAGCAGCGGGAGTCCCCATTAGCGAAAACGTGCCTCAGGTTAAGAACAGTTTCGGGTTAAGAACAGGCCTCCGGAATGAATTAAGTTTGTAACCCAGGTACCACTGTATCAGAAAATTGGATTTGTCTTTGGGAAACTCATAGCTGCCAAGTTTTCCCTTTTCTCGCGAGGAAGTCTATTCAGCATAAGGGAAAATCCCTTTAAAAAAGGGATAACTTGGCAGCTATGGAAACTGTAATAGTTGATCTAAGTCCAGAACCACAAGTAAGTAATGAACTGGCCTAATAAACTTAAGCTCAGTTGAAACAAAATGTTGAAAAGCAGTTCAGTTGCTCAGGTTATTTGGTTTCTAGTAGAAACTTTCTGCTTGTTAATGTGGGTGCATGCCCCCTAAAGGAAGTCTGCAGCTTGGGGAATGCATTGCAGATGGATGCGCAAGCTAAGTGGCATGATCTGGTCAAAAAGTGCCTTCTACCAGCATGAACTGGTAGATGAGCCAGCTGCAGTCCCTTCTGGAAAAACATGATCATATCATAATTATCCATGTTGTGATAACATCAAGGTTAAAGGATTGCAATGCATTATATATCAGCTGCTTATGAAGATTGATCAGAAATTTCAAGTGCTGCCAAGTACAGCAGCTAGACTATTAACTGGGTGGATAGAACAGTTTACTTCTCACCAGTGCTGCCAGTGTTTTTATAGATAGAATTAAAATGGGATATCTTTAAAAGTACTTGCTTCAGTATGAACTTTCTCAAGTGTTAAGGTCTTCATAGCATGCTCCACTCCAGGTGGCTCCACCTTCAGTGGTGAAATGGATTACTACTAGAGATAGGCCTTTTCGGTGCTGGCACCCTGGTTGTGGAAACTCCTACCTCAGATACGTTCATCAAGAAATGTTGTTTTAATCTTGTATGGATGGTGCTTAGGTCATGTGGTATTTAGGATCACATTGCTTGATGTTATACATCTAATTAGATATATACTACTAGTGGATTTTAGCCCGTTTAAAAACGGGCGCTAGAGGAAGCGGCCTGCCGGGACTGGCTTGGCGGTGGCGGGTCTTCCCGCCACCACCAAGCCAGTTCGCAGCGGGGGCTTTTCGCCGTTTGCCTTCCCCTGAGGGGGAGGCAAACGGCGAAAAACCCCGCCGCGCCGCAATTCGGCTCCGGGACTGGCTTGGCGGTGGCGGGATGTTCCCGCTACCGCCAAGCCAGTCCGCAGCGGGGGCTTTTCGCCGTTTGCCTTCCCCTGGGGGAGGCAAACGGCGAAAAACCTCGCCGCGCCGCAATTCGGCTCCGGGACTGGCTTGGCGGTGGCGGGTCTTCCCGCCACCGCCAAGCCAGTCCGCAGCGGGGGGTTTTCGCCGTTTGCCTTCCCCTGGGGGAGGCAAACAGCGAAAAACCCCGCCGCGCCGCAATTCGGCTCCGGGACTGGCTTGGCGGTGGCGGGTCTTTCCGCCACCGCCAAGCCAGTCCGCAGTGGGGTTTTTTCGCCGTTTGCCTTCCCCTGGGGGAGGCAAACAGCGAAAAACCCCGCCGCGCCGCAATTCGGCTCCGGGACTGGCTTGGCGGTGGCGGGATGTTCCTCCCCTTCTTCCCGCCGCTGCCAAGCCAAAGCGGGCCTCCCTCCGCGCCCGCTGCCGCTTCGGCTTCCTCGGGTTCCCCGAGGAAGCGCCGTCCCATGCCGGAGGTGTGCGGCAAGGCTGCCGGGGGGGGAGCGCTTCTCTCCCCCGCCGCCTCACCGCGCACCTCCAGCATGAGACTGGGCTTCGGAGCGGCGGTTGGCGGAGCGGCAGTTGGCTGTTCCCTGTGTCCCGAGAGCACGGGTCCAATCCCTGTGTCCCTGGTTGTCCCTCCGTCCAATCCCTGTGTCTCTGGGGGACATGCGCAGTACCCCAGGGACACACGGGACATCTGGACGCAGGGACAACATGGACATTATTATATAGGATTTCTATTGCTACTTGTGACTATGCCAAGATCATTTTAGGCAGTGCCATTGTAGTAAGAACTACAGATGCATTTTCACTCCATCCAAGTAGGGTAGCCCACTACTTAAGTGTGTCAATGCCCTTAATCTTGGCTTCGGTTTTTGCAATTTCTTTGCTATCATGTTGTACCTTAAGGATAGCTTGTTATTCCATTCCTTTATTTCAACAACAATTAGAAGTGAGTTGTGAAGATCTTCTCCATATCCTTATGAAATAGGTTCTAGTGTTTTATACAGTATAGGATTAATTCTAATTTGTCTAGCTGTGGGAGACTTTAAGTGAAAAGTCAGATGGTAGTACCTTAAAAAATTGCAGAAAATCTATTACTAAATATTACAATTAGTTCAATAATATACCTATTAACAATAATATAATCATAAAATGTTTCTATACATACACCTCCTTTTCCTGTATATACAATAATTGAACTTGATTAATTCCATCTGATCACTGCAGATGGTGACAGCAGTCACGAAATTAAAAGACGCCTGCTTCTTGGGAGAAAAGCAATGACAAACCTAGACAGCATCTTAAAAAGCAGAGACATCACCTTGCCGACAAAGGTCCGTATAGTTAAAGCTATGGTTTTCCCAGTAGTGATGTATGGAAGTGAGAGCTGGACCATAAAGAAGGCTGATCGCCGAAGAATTGATGCTTTTGAATTATGGTGCTGGAGGAGACTCTTGAGAGTCCCATGGACTGCTAGAAGATCAAACCTATCAATTCTTAAGGAAATCAGCCCTGAGTGCTCCCTGGAAGGACAGATCGTGAAGCTGAGGCTCCAATACTTTGGCCACCTCATGAGAAGAGAAGAATCCTTGGAAAAGACCCTGATGTTGGGAAAGATTGAGGGCACTAGGAGAAGGGGACGACAGAGGACAAGATGGTTGGACAGTGTTCTCGAAGCTACGAACATGAGTTTGACCAAACTACGGGAGGCAGTGCAAGACAGGAGTGCCTGGCGTGCTATGGTCCATGGGGTCACGAAGAGTCGGACACGACTAAACGACTAAACAACAACAACAATTCCTTATAATAATATACATTTGACATTCTCAATGAAAAACAATTGATGTGACTCAAAATCTTCATATTTACAAACAAATAATAACTTTATTTTGTACAATAATTAAAGCTCCAATAGAAGTGTAAAATATATGGTGATTAAAAACTGTAACTTTTTAAATACATTGCATTATTATGAAAGATGACTAGAAAAATGTATTTAACTATCTAACATGGATTTTTCTGGTTTGTTTGCTCTATAAATATGTAATTGATTATGGACATTTAAATACTTTGATAGTTCCTAATTAAACTACAGATATAATCTTCCTCTCAGCTTTTTGATCTTGTATCTAGTTAGCATGGCTATTTGGAAGAGGGTTGATCTGTTTATCTATAGAGGACCCTCCCATGTAAAAGAGGTAGGATAAAAGGCACATTTCTACAGGTTTCTACATGAGTAGGGATATTTGGCTTGCATGAGAGGATTATTGTGGCTACAATATAATATAAAATTTTCTGAAATTATAAGCTAAGATATAAACAGTGAAGCAGTTTACATCATTCCTGGGAAATGCAACTGGGTTGCAACTAATTACTAGAATGCAGCAGCATGATACACAAGTCTTTTCCGGAGTGGAGGAGTGACAGGTCTAGAGATGCAGGTTTGATATTACCCACAAAGTTGGGGCAGGCCTGGCTTGCCTTATGTATGGCTGGTGGGCTTCTTCCTCCAATTGCAGCCTCTAGTAGTGGGTTAATTTGGGTCAATGGAGTCCTCCAAGCAGAGGAAGGTTTTGGATGGT
The DNA here is from genome assembly GCF_963506605.1 of Zootoca vivipara. Taxonomy (NCBI): domain Eukaryota; kingdom Metazoa; phylum Chordata; class Lepidosauria; order Squamata; family Lacertidae; genus Zootoca; species Zootoca vivipara. Next base: position 47,683,383 of record NC_083287.1, read on the forward strand.
GCAACCAGTTCTACCACATTGAGTGCCATGCCTAGTGAGTGCTGCAGGTTGTCAGAACTATGGTGTAGTGAATTTATCAGAATGGAAGGCAAGAGGCAGGAGGTGCCAAATTTTGGCCTCACACAGTGTACCACTGAAATTTGAAAGACCAAAGTCCAACCCTGGTCCAAGGCTGTTCACTGTGGCGACCACAGCTTGTCCAGCCTTTTAGTCAACATAGTGGGATTAGGTGTACAAAAAAGGTCCATACCACATTTCCCAAAGAGCAAGATTACACACAGTGAAGCATTTAAAAAATGGCACACTGGATAACCGGGGGTGGAGATGCAGATCACTGCATTTGAAGGATCATGCATGTAAGCAAGGGTGCAGGTAAGCTTGTGGTTGGGAAGTATGGCAGGGCTGAGACTCTTCCCATGAGCCGCCACAGTATGTTCTCTGGTGTGTCTGAGCTCATGGGCGTACCCAGCACGGGACAGGGGGTGCAGCTGCCCCCCCCCTAGAAGCAAAAAAGGGAGAGCACAGCACGACAGGCAGGGACGCTGCCAGCTGTGCTCTGCCTCAGCCTGCTCAGCTGAAGCGAAACGGCAGCAGTGGCAGCGCTGCCTCCCTTGAGGGAAATCTGGACCTGGGCTAACTTCAGCCCACACTCCTTAAAGTCACAGCGAGCACAGCACAGAAAGTGCTGCCCCACAATGCTCTGCGGCACTTCATTTGCACGCTGTGAATTGAAGGAGTGTGGGCTGAAGTTGGCCCAGGTCCAGGTTTCTCTAGACGGAGGCAGCTTCGCTGCTGCTGCCTCGTTGGCTGGAAACGGCCCCCTCCCCTCTGGGGGGCGTGGGTGTTGACCACGCCTCCTGGGGGATCCCGGCCACGTCATCTCCAGCAAGCCAATCAGGTGACTGGGGGGTGGGTGTGGCTGGCGTGCCCCCCCATACTTTTGTTCCTGTGTATGCCCATGTCTGAGCTGTCTGGCATCTCAGCTAGCTCAATGTCTCCAAGAGGGCTTGACTAACTGGTCTTATCTGTGAGAAACTAACTGAGTTTATCTGCAAGATGCTTCTGGTCTCTCTAGTGTCTGGGGGAAACTAATAGGCAGGCTTCTTAAAAAAGGAGCATTTTGTAGTTCATGCCCTCTTAGCATAGTAGGGCAAACCTGTGGGTAGCTCTCCTCCACTGAATTAGAAGGGTGGGCTATTTTCTTGAGCTTTGTTACATAATCCTGACATTTATTATTTGGAAATCCATGTTTGATGTTTCATCATCTAATTAGAAGTACTGCATTTTTATCCTACATGATTCAAGCATTTTTTGAAAGTGAAATAATTTAAATTTAAATGTCCAGGTTTAACAACAACCCATCTATATTCAGAAGCTGTACATTGATAAGCAGGTGGTAGTTTGGAGGGAGAGAGAGATGAAAAAGAAAATTGAAGAAACAAAGCTGCAGAAATAAAAACGAACCTTAAAATACAAAACTAACATTTTTCATTTTTAGAGGAAAAAAGTTTACTTTGACAACATCATTAAGCTGTAAAACTGACTTCAGTTGATGATTCTAATTGCAAATTTAGATCTACATATCAAATTTAGTGTATAACATCCTTTAAAGTTTTCCTTAATAGATTAGCTGTATAATGTATTTAACTTAATATGTAATAATATACGAGCATAAATCTTCTGAAGTGTAGCCCCAAAAAGAACTAGTATAAAGTTATGGCTGTACAGTTTGACCAATTTGATTTGTAAAGTTTCAAAAATTCCAACAAGTTAATATTGAATAAAAATAATATATCACTAAGAAGTAACTAAATGTCTTCTCACACTAATGTTGACTTCCTGTTCATTGTTATCTTTTTTCTAATATGGCTAAATAACATTAGCACTAATTTGAATTAGTGTACAATTTCAGGTGGGAGTTCTCTTTTCCAGTTTTGTCACACACAGTATGATATTGTACAAGTCGCTAAGCCAAGTTCTCACAACAGCAATAGTGTGATGAGCCAAATTCCTTTTTATACTCTAATGTACTCAGCTGTAAATTAGGATAATGTTAGCCTAATCCACAAGTCAGGTAAGCTGATATGCAAGGATTTAAACCAATTTATTCCACCATTGACTTCAATGGGACTAAAAATATTTAAACAAACTGGGCTATGGAGAAGACTATGTTGGAGTGGCATGATATGAAGTTTGATTAATTCATATTTTTAAAGAAGAAATACAATTATCACAAAAAGGATAGCATTACTTTGAAAGCTTTTGTTAATAATCAGCTGTTTCTTCATGACATCTAATTACTTAACAAAAGAGAATACATATAAAATTAAAACACCAGTCCAATTACCTTGCCATTGTTTTACAAAAGCCTATTAAATCATTTTACTGAATTTCACAGATATGTAAAAACATGTAAAATAATATTTTTGTACAAAGTACCAAATATGTTTTTTAAATTACCAGAAAGGTCATTTAAAAGTGATTTATAATAAATGGACCTACAGTTTTTGCTTTGGGTGCAGATATGCATCCTATTCTCAGTGTGTTCCTGGTCCCAATCTTATCCCTGAATGCAGAAGTGGACAGACAGATCACCTTACTAGCCTCAGCTGGTTTGCTAACTGTGACCCTACCTAGAAAAGAAGAATCTGGCCTCGGTTATTTATGCACTGATTGTATCCAGACTGGGCTATTGAAATGAACCTTTATAGGCAGGTCAGAAACTGCATGTGGTAAATAATACTGTCACCAGGATGATGGTAGGAGCATGTTGAACTGATAATATTTAATGATGGGGGGGGTGGGGAATGGTTTAATCCACACTTCTGGAACCAGTAATCAAACTTAAACATAGCTATCCTTGAGAATTCACACATATCCAAATTCTCTGATTGAATTCCCCAACCAACCAATGTGTACAATAATGTTTATATTAGTGGAAAGTGTACATAAAAATGCATATATTAGTGAAAATCACATACAAAAACACATTATTTAGGGGGAAATGCTTTAAACATAAGAACAAAAATATGTATAATGCACACTAATATGCTGATGAATTTCACAAAGTGATGCAGAAATATGGCAAATAGAACTTAAGACTAGGAAAATGAGAAACTGAGAGAAACTAAAATAGGCAGATTTGTACATCCCTAATCACATTACAACTATCCTACCATAGTTGGACTGGTCATGTTGTGCGGATGCCTGATGATCGTCTTCCAAAGCAACTACTCTATTCCAAACTTAAAAATGGAAAGCGTAATGCTGGTGGTCAACAAAAGAGGTTTAAAGACTGTCTCAAGGCAAATCTTTAAAAATGTAGTATAAACACTGACAACTGGGAAACACTGGCCTGCGAGCGCTCCAGTTGGAGAACAGCCTTTACCAAAAGTGTCATGGGCTTTGAAGAAACTCGATCTCAGGATGCAAGGGAGAAACATGCTAAGAGGAAGGCATGCTTTGCAAATCCACACCATGATCAACTCCTGCCTGGAAACCAATGTCCCCACTGTGGAAGGAGGTGTGGATCCAGAATTGGCCTCCACAGTCACTTATGGACCCATTGTTAAAATGGTGTTTGTGGAAGACAATCTTTCTCTGCTACAAGTGATCGCCAAAGAAAGAAGAATCCTACAAAAACTCATTGGTTACACATTCATTCCTGGTTCAATTTCAAGTGCTTGTGTTAACCTCTAAAGCCCTCAACAGTCTAGTAACATGTTTTTCTCAAGGACTGCCTACATGAACCTATTCATGAAATGATGAGACCAAAGAGGCTCAGCCCTCAGGCATATGCCTTTAGAAAATGTTTGATTGTGGGATTTCAAGGGCAGGACTTTCTTAGTGGGGGCACTATTGTGGAATTCTCTCTGTAAATAAGTCCACCAAATGCCTTGTCTTCCTGTGTTTTACTTTTTAGACATTTATTAATATTGTTATTATTATTATTATTATTATTATTATTATTATGCTGACTCCTTTGGTTTTAATGCTTCTGAATTTTGTATTTCTATTATGTAATATATTTTAATTGATGTTTTATTTTTATTTATATAGGGGAGATGATAACACTTGAGAGATGGCTGAAAGCTACTGAAAATTATTATTTTTTTAAAGAACTTAGCATCTTCCTAAATAGACCTGTCTTACCTAATCCAAACTTATGTAACATTTTAAAGAACAGCCAAGATTGCATTCTCTACAGAAACCTTATATAAGCTACTATGTCATGCTAGTCACAAGGTTCAAAATATCTTCGTACTGAAAGAGTCACCATATGTCAAATATTAACCAATGGTATTAAAAGCCCTGGACATTAGCTTTAATGGACAACCTTATGAAATAAATCAATGCATTCACTGGACAAGCACATACTGACAGTTTAATTGAGAACTGGTATCCATTCCCACCTTATGACAACCAGGGCTCAGTCGCTCAACATAATGTAGCTCTGTTCTGATAATATAATTCTACAGCTGCTCCAGGATAAACCTTGTGCCCTCATTGTTGTCTTTATTATATTATTATTCCTCCTGTATGTTTACACAGTTTTACATTTATTTTCCATCTTAGTACTGTTACTTTTATTAAAAACAATAAAAATATAATATTAAAAGAACAACAGTAGCAGGGCCATTCAGAAATATGAGGAAGATATCAGTATACTTTGGGGAGCTCCAAATCTAAAAGAACCAAACTGGGAGTGTGGAGACAGCCCAATGAGGACATAGAATGCTCAGTAGTCGGGCAATGTAGAGTGTCAGTTGGAAAAGGTGGAATGGAAAGGACTGCTGGAGAACAGCAGGGTTGTCTGGCTAGAATCCTGAAAGGAACACTTCTAGTTACAGGTAGGTAGCCGTGTTGGTCTGAGTCGAAGCAAAATAAAAAAATTCCTTCAGTAGCACCTTAAAGACCAACTAAGTTTTTATTTTGGTATGAGCTTTCGTGTGCATGCACACTTCTTCAGATACAGTGAAGAAGTGTGCATGCACACGAAAGCTCATACCAAAATAAAAACTTAGTTGGTCTTTAAGGTGCAACTGAAGGAACACTTCTGTTAGGCATGGGGTACACAGAACATTTTGTTGTAGGGGTCCCTTGTTTTTTAATAACTATCTGTCTGTTTCTCTGTCTCTCTAACTGTATACTGTCTATAAAATCATAATTGAAATAAAAATCAGTATGTATGACTTTGTAATGATAATGTCATTACAAACCAATGGGATGTAGGTTACCATGTTACACACACTT